>NC_063341.1:37509468-37519067 GCF_021869965.1 Rhincodon typus | reverse complement strand
GTGGACGGGGTGTGAGGGATGAGTTGCAGGAGATGTGGGAGACACGGTTGAGGGCGTTCTCGACCACAGGGGGGGGAAGTTACAGTCCTTGAAAAACGAGGACAACTGAGATGTACAGGAGTGGAATGCCTCATCCTGGGGAGCAGATGCGGCGGAGGCGAAGGAATTGGGAATAGGGGATAGCATTTTTGCAGGAAGGTGGGTGGGAGGAGGAGTATTCTAGGTAGCTGTGGGAGTCGGTGGGCTTGAAATGAATATCGGTTTCGAGGTGGTTGCCCGATATGGAGACAGAGAGGTCCAGGAAGGGGAGAGAGGTGTTAGAGATGGTCCAGGTAAACTTAAGGTTGGGGTGGAAGGTGTTAGTGAAGTGTATGAACTGTTCGAGCTCCTCGTGGGAGCACGAGGCGGCGCCGATACAGTCATCAATGTAATGGAGGAAGAGGTGGGGTTTAGGGCCGCTGTAGGTACAGAACAGGGATTGTTCCATGTAACCTACAAAGAGGCAGGCGTAGCTTGGGCCCAAGGGAAAGGATCCTTGTTGCAACTAACCAAGGCCAAGGGCTAAGGGATTGGGGGGTGGGACTGGCGGGTAGCAGGGAAAAATTAAGGGAAGCCAGTTTACTTCTCCTTACCTGGGACCTTAATAATTTGAGGTATCCTATCTGGAATTATATTTTGAGGACCCTCATCAAGGAACTGATCGTAACAGGATCAGTTTATGCGGCTGAGGAGTCCAGACAGGATTTAGGGGGTTGGGGAGGCAGTTTTATAGTTAGCCAGGATATTGACCACATTTTAATCCTCCAACCTTCCTATGTAACTATCCAGGTGAGTGAGTCAGAATCCTCAGATGTCTCTAATTCTAACTTGGATTTGGAGACTTTTTTGGAGGATATTAGACAGTTTAAATTTCTGATGGGCAATTACCATGTAGTCATTGCATCAGAACTTCTGGGAGGCTCCTCACGTTCATCTGTCAGGGTGCATCCAATTCCCAACTATCCCAAAACCAAAATATCTGGAGCTGACGATTTGTAAGACTTCCAGAAAAAAAAAAATCAGGGGAGTAGGTCTATGTGGCTCACACAAAAACCCAGAATGGACACAATTGGCGGATTTGCCTCCTTCTGTGCTATAATCATTCTGAATCTAGAAAGGGCACAGCAGATTGGCAATGGTGGAAATGGATATGCTGATGAAAGAAAACATGTTAATGTTAACGTTAATGTTAAAACATGTTAAACATGTTGCCTCTGCCACTCCCTGGGGTTGTACCTCAGCCATATTATTAATCTACTGGGGAGCAGATTATGAGGCAGTTCTAAAAAACCCATTTGGTCACTGGCGTCCATAGCCATGATGGCAGCAGTCTGAGTCTGCATGGTGCCAAGCTGGGCTCATAACATCAGTCTGAACTTCAAACATAGTAGTCAGAAGCTGGGTGCTTCCTGTCTTTGTTGAAATGGAAGCTGAGACATTAACTAACAGACCCTGTCTCATGACTGAATCTATTTCAGTCCCCATGGGGAAACCAAAAACCAAACTACCCAAATTTATCAAACAACTCCCAAGTGAAAAAAAATATACAAAATTATGCCACGCTTTGTGGCTTCAATTTTAACACAACTTGGAATCAATGCCAACTAAACATGAATTAACAGAGAAATAATATTTCAAATAAAAAGGTAAATTACACTTTAGTCAACAAAGATACATGTTACACACTATTCAGCATGAATGGCATTATGTAGCTATACGTTGCACAGTACAATTTTCTTAATTCATGTAAGGTGGGTCAGGTGTCCTATGCCACAACACCTTTCATTTTATCATGGGTACAATTATCATTGGCAAGGCACATTTCCATAAATCCTCTCTCTCTTATCTCATTACAGTCTTGATGGTATTACTTTCCAGAGCAAACTTTCAATTGGCCCACCAAGTTCATAGTTTGGCTATTTCAGAAAATATCCAGCAACAATTCTATTCACTTTGTTTATACCTTGTACCTTATTATCAAAGTAAGGCTCAATCGATCCCTTTACAACTTATGCAATCACTTAAAAGTCAATTCAAATACCCTTAAAACCAATTACACATTACAAAGACATTTTTAATAGTTACAAAGTTTCCTTAGTGTACTTCTTCCAACTCAGCATTACTGACTACTAGCAAACCACTTGGGTACTGGCAGCTATGAACTGGAATCCAAGGAGAAGTCTTTCATTGTAGCTTCTTTCTTACCCTCTGTATTCAGCAATTCTCCCTAATCTTCTTTAATGCAAGATATTAAATTCTCATCAGGATCTTCATTTCTTAAGATACACTCTGAATCACTTTGTTCGGGTTTTAACATCTTGGCTTCATTTTATTCTTGATTTGTATGCTTTTTAATGTCCAAGTCTTTAAATAAGGTGTCTACCAACAAACTATCTGAATTGTTTTTCTTAACAACTGAATTCACCTCAATGTGTTTAAATTCAGGATCATTTTTAACTTTTAAGTTCATTCCATGACTTAACCCTTCAGATTTCTTTTCAAGGAGACTTAGGTTTAATACCAGCTCCTTTCTTCCATCAAATAAAATCCCTTTCAGCTGCTTTAAGAACTTTATTCAAGTTAATGGTGATTTTCCAGTTAGGAAGCATGATACTCCTCTTTATTCAGATCATAAATTTTCTCAACTTCATTTTTCCTTTCATCCCTTCAACTTCCAGCTTTTAGGTCAATTCTTCAAGGAACAGAGTTTCTCTTTCCCTCTCTTCCTCCCTTCCCTCACACCTCTAATTCCAATATAATAAGTTGCCCCCAGTTAAGATATGCTTTGAAAGATGTGGTTTGATGAACTGGAACAAAGTAGATGCTGCAGCCGGAATACACTCAGCACAATTAATAAATTCCAGCCAACAGCAGAGAATGGAAATCAAAGTACAATTCATCAATTGGTTCCCCTTTATCCACAGCACAAGTTACTTCTCAAAGACATCCAATAGATTTGTTAAACATAATGTCGTTTTGACAAAACAACATTAACTCTACCTGATTACCATGAACTACCCGCACATGGCCCATATCCCTTTATTGCCTGCCTGTTCATATGCCTGTCCAAATGCCTCTTAAACTTTGTTAGTGCATCTGCTTCTACCTCTTCTCCTGCAGTACCTTTCAGGCACCTACCACCTTCTATGCAGGAAATTTACCTCACATATCTTCCATAAACTTTTCCCCTCTTACCTTTAATCTATGTTTCCTAGTATTTTTTACATTTCCACCTTGGAAAGAAGGTTCCAGCTATCCAACCTATCTATGCGTCTCAAATTTTATATACTTCAATCAGGTCAGCCCTCAGCTTCCAACATTCAAGCAAAAACAATCTCCAAGTTTATCCAGCCTCTCCTTATATCTAATATACTCCACACCAGGCAAAATCTTTGTATACCTCTTTTGCACGCTCTCCAAAGCCTCCACATCCTTCCTATAGTGTAACAACCAGAACAGCACACAATACTCATAATATGGCCTAACAAAATTTTATACAGCTGCAACATGACTTGCAAATGTTCATTCACAATGCCCTGACTGGTGAAGGTAAGCATGCCGTATGCCTTCTTTACCACTTATTCACTTGTGTTGCCACTTTCCGGAAGCTGTGGACTTGGACATCAAGATCCCTCTGAATATCAATGTTCCTAAGAGTCCTGCCATTAACTGTATACTCTCCTATTGCATTTGACATCCAAAAATGCATTACCTCACACTTGTCCAGATTAAATTCCATCTGCCATTTCTCCACCCAACTTTCCAACTGATCTGTATCTTGCTATATCCTTTGATAACCTTCCTCACTATCCACAACTCCAACAATTTTAGTGTTGTCTGCAAACTTACTAATCAGACCACCTACATTTTCATCTAAGTCATTTATAAATATTACAAACAACAGAGATCCCAGCACTGATCCTTGTAGAACAATACTGGTCACAGATCTCCAGTCAGAAAAATACCCATCCACAACCACCCTCCACCTCTTATGACCAAGCCAATTTTGTATCCAATTTGCCAACTTATCATGATCCCATGCAATTTAATCTTCTGGACCAGCCTACCATGAGGGTCCTTGTCAAATACTTTTGTAAAGTCCATGTAGACTACATTCACTGCCCTCCCCTCATCAATCATTTTCTACACTTCTTCAAAAAACTCAATCAAATTTGAGAGACTCCCTGCACAAGCCATGCTGAGTAACCCAAATAAGCCTATTCTTTTCCAAATGTGAGTAAATCCTGTCCCTAAGAACTTTCTCCAATAATTTCCCTATGGCTGATGCATGGCTCATAGGCCTATAATTACTTGTAATTATTCCTGTTGCCCTTCCTAAACAAAGGAACAACATTGGCTATTCTCCAATATTCTGAGACCGCACCTACGGCTAAAGAAGACACAAAAGATATATGTCAAGGTTCCAGCAATCTCCTCTCTTGACTCCCTAAGTATCCTGGGATATATTCCATCAGGACCTGGGGACTTAGGTACGTTAATGTTTTTCAAAACACTCAACACTTCCTCCTTCTTAATATCAATATGTCTAGAATATTAACATACCCCTCCATAATCTTACCATCATCCATATCCTTCTTCTTAGTGAATTCTGATGCAAAGTACTCATTAAGGACCTCATTCACTTACTCTGGTTCCATGAATAAATTCCTTTTGTCCTTGAGTGGACCTATCCTTTCCTTAGTTACCTTCTTGGTCCTCGTATAAGATACCTTGAGATTCTCCTTAATCCTACTTACCAAGGACATTTTATGGCCCTTTCTAGCCCTCCTAAGTTCTTGTTTAAGTTCTTTTTTTACTTTTTTAATATTACTCAAGAGCATTCTTTGATATCAATTTTCTAAATCTTATGTATGCTTCCCCCATTTTTGAAGAAGGGTCCCAACCTGAAAGGTCAACTTTCCTACTCCTCTGATCCTGCCTCGCCTGCTGTGTTCCTCCAGTTCCACACTGTGTTATCTCTGACTCCAGCATCGGCAGCTCTTACTATCTCTGCATGGTTCCCTTTTCCTTTTTACAATGCAAATTATAAATTGATTCATTGGCAAATGATATTTCAAATAAAGAGGTCGTTAAATAGTCAATATGACAAGTATATATCTTGGACAACCATAAACAATCCCCTGTAGCCCATAGTTCAAAATATGCTGCTCTTTGTTCATACAAAGAAATCAAGTGTATTATCTGTTAACTGCTTTCACTTCCAGATTTCATAGGCACAATTATTATTAACAAGACCCAATTCTACATACCCTCTATCACTTGGGTTATAACAGTCCTGGTGATGCTCCTTTCAATTGACGAAATAATAAGAGTTTAGTTCATGGCTTGGCCACTTCTGGGAAAATACCCAGGAGAAAAACCATACTACTTACAACATGCAAACATATGAACAATGACCCAGTAGGTCACTTAGTCCTTCGAGCCTGCTCCACCATTCAACAGATTTTGATTTGATTTTAAATCATGATCTGATTTTAACCTCAATTCTACATTCCTGCATGTGGCTGATAATCTTCCATCCCCTAGGTAATAAAAAAATCTAACTCTGCTATGGAAATATTTAAAGGTTCTACATCTGCTGCCTTTTGAGGGAAGTGGTACGGAGGGGAGGTGAAAGAAAATGAACTCCTGACAGTCACTCTATAATCACCAAGTAAAAAACAATTTATTTGTCTAACAGTTAGCAAACTAATAGTACTAAAAACAAACCAAACAATTCCCCCCTTTATTACTAACTATTCCCCAATAAAACCAAAATTCTAATGGTATGCTGTTCCAATAGATATGAATCCCATTTATATAAACCAAAGTAACAAGAAAAAAATAAATTAAACTTAGTCTCTCTAAAGTACAGTCAGGTTAAGTGTTCTCCACTGTTCTCCATTCAGGAACACCACTGAACTCTTGTTTCAGGAATATCAGCTAAGAGTGCTGTAGTACCTTTATTTAAATGGTGCTTACTCTGACAGCTTAGAGATCTGTGAGAGACAGAGAGTTCCTCTTCAGATGGCAGTTCGCTCTCACACCAATTTTCAAATAACTGTTTCTTTTATACCCTTGATGACCTATCAATTTATTACAACAGGATTGGTCCTAGGTTGTCAACACCATTAGATTTAAATTAAATTGGGTTTTGGTATCTGGAACCTGGTTTAAATTAATTGGCTAAATTCAAAAACCTGTTGTCTTGGTAAAAATGCAACTTTGTGGGCTAACAGTATAGCCTTTTGATACAATGTTTCAATTTCAAGAACTCCTTGTGCATCTGCTGCTGTCCACAGATTTTTAAAAAAATCTTTTAAAGGGACCATACACTCTTCCCCCTATCATTTTACAAACAAATCATAACATCCCGCCTTCCAATCCACAAATACTATACCCAACTTCGCAACAAAGGGAATTTCAAAGATTCATAACCCTCTGAAAAAAAAGTTCCCTTTCTCTGCTTAAATGGGTAACTCATTATGTTAAACTTTGACTCCTACTTCTAGATTCTCCTAAGAAGAACCATCCTTTCCACATCCGCCCAGTCAACTCCCGACAGGATCTTATATGTTTCAATTAAATCACCTCTGACTCTTCTAACTCCAAAGGATACTGGCTTAGTGTGTCTAGCATTTCCTCGTAAGGCAATCTGCTCATTCCAGGTATTAGTCTAGTAAACCTTCTTTGAACTGCTTCCAATGCATTAACGTCCTTCACTAAGTAGTGCCCAGTACTGTACACAGTACTCCAGATGTGATCCACCAATACCCTGGATAGTTGAAGCATAACCTCCCTATTATTGCATTCAATTCCCTTGCAATAAAACATAATATTGTATTAGCTTTCCTGATTACTTGCTATACAATAATGGAAACTCTTAAAAATCCTTTTGAAACTTTCTAAAAAGCAATGACAAATTCCACAGACATTCTAAAGAAATCATAAATTCCCCTTACCACACTGCTTCTAGATCAAATATCACCACAAGTCTACAAGTGTTCTCATGGAGTTGGCTACCAATTCCAAGCATCTTGGGATGCATGTTCACCAGCCCTTTCCTGTTTATCACGGCGTTGACATTCATATCCAAGTCCTCTGTAGAAGAATGTAGCTGTGAGCTCACCCTCTGGAATACTAGAACACTGATTACCCTTCCCTGGACTTACAACAATACACTCATGCCTGTTCACTTACCAAACGCGGATCTCACCTTTGTACTATGATTTAAGTTTGGTATATCAATAATTTGTAAGTAAGAATGTAGATTGACTACAGTAGTAAACAAACATGAAATTAATTAGAAATTAACAATTAAGCAAATGTTTCAGACCCAAGTTGTGAAAATAAGTAAATATTTGAAAGTTATTTTTCCCCTTCCAGAAAAGAATGAAGATACACCTGGCTTGAAAGATTTGCTGGCTTTTGCATAATTAAAGTATATGATTTCATAAAATAATATTTCTATAAGGATGGGACAGCTTATTGTGACTTTAGCTGTTTAATGGTCTGTTGAAAAGAATGTAATTGATCATTTGAAAGGCCTTTTCTATTATTTTGCTCATGTGAAAAGAGTGCAGTGAATTTCAAGCATAAATTTTATTGGCAGTTGATGTAAAAACTATCCTGAATTCTATATTCCACCGTCATAAACAACAAGAATTTATTGTGTGGTTTCTGGTCACACATATGGTCTACAGAAGATATGCTGGTGCAGCTGCCAAATAAACAACTGGTGCTTTTTCACATCAGCATGTTGGGTTCCAATGGCATCATTGGAGCTCAATAGCAGTTCAGATTCAATGGCCTGAGTGAGTAGCCAAAGTGGCTTTTCAACTAGGTAAGAAAAGGGACAAAAGGATGAGAACCATATTAGTATGTATTTACAAGTTCATTGTGACACAAGGTTCAGGAATTTTCTTCCAGGTTCCATGAGGAAGGCTTAGGCTTCCTTAAATGTGGACTGTCATGTTCTCCTTTCTAAAAGCAGGATGCCCTAAAGATGATCCTGGCAGCAGATTCGCATCACGTTTCAATGTCAGTAAACAGCCTCAGGGCCACATGATTTTATACACTTCCTCCCAACTTTCCACGTATCAGATGGCATGTAAAACAGGAGCAAAGCTAAAATAAATTGGGCCTGAATCAAGAAGGCATGGTGAATTTCTATTATTCATATCCAGCGTTAAAATTGGAGCCTAAATGCTCAGAAGATATTATTCCAAAGATGAAAAAGTTCCACATACACAGAAACATTTTAAATCAACTGTCAGTTAACCCTGTCCGTTAAGCCTGCTCCATGCTCATGATATCTGGAGTACAATGACTAAACACATCCTACTCCCTTTAGTTACATAACCTCCTGGAAAGGATAAATTTCATGTTCAAAGTATATACTATTCTTCATCCAGGTAACCTTGCCAACATTTATGAAGCACACAATTATACCAAGCTTGAATAGAAAGAACTGAAGGTTTACAGTTAAATAAATAAAATGCTGCACATTAATATGTAATTATATATTATTACCTAATCAAGCTGATTATTTGAGCTTACACTGCCAATAGGTAGTCTCGCCTGTTGGGGGTACGAGTGAGGAAATAGCAGAAACAATGCCAGCAATTTTTGTTCCACAACGGACCATGCAACCCAGGATTTCTAAATTGGAGCAGCTAGCAAGCAAGGCTCCCCAGCAACAGAAGGCACTCAGTAACTTGCCCTTTATACATTTCAAAGTGGTAATTCTATTATTGTCAGTGGCATAAAGAAATATAACCGTATTCACTTCTTGCCTGCTAACTGGAGAATTATATTACCTGGTAATTCAAAAGAAAATCACAGCCCCTCCTGGAGCCTGAAAATTCTGAATCTGGGCAGTAATTTCTGATTTCCACAGTTTATTGTATTTTAAATGAGACGCAAATAAAAGAACTGCAGTCTTAGTTTATTCTGAGGATTTACTATAGCCTTTGACCACAAAAACTCTTCAAATGTTACTGTTCTAAAATGTATCAGTTTGGCAGAACCATGCTCTCACAGGGACTTAAACAACTGTCTTATTTATGTGATAAATCTGAAAGACTTGGCTGTGTGAAGATAGGGTTGTGGCTCTTCTTCTGTGGAAGGAGAGAAAGAGGTATAAAGAAACTTAAACAACTCAGCAAGAGACAACAGCAAGGTATGCAGACAGAAGGTAAAATGCAGTTGCTGGTTTGTATTATTTGTCAGTATTATTTATTATACTTACTATTTTATACATGATGGTGTTTTGATCAATATCTGGAAGAATCTGAAGACCCAGTTATCCTGTGACAACAAGGTACAGGGCTGGATGAACACAGCAGGCCAAGCAGCATCATAGGAGCAGAGAGGCTGACGTTTCGGGCCTAGACCCTTCATCAGAAAAGGGGGAGGGGAAGGGGGTTCTGAAATAAATAGGGAGACAGTGGGAGGCGGATAGAAGAGGGATAGAGGAGAGGATAGGTGGAGAGGAAACAAACAGGTCGAAGAGGCGGGGATGGAGCCAGTAAAGGTGAGTGTAGGTAGGGAGTTAGGAA
>NC_063341.1:37476331-37509068 GCF_021869965.1 Rhincodon typus | reverse complement strand
TTCCTAACTCCCTACCTACACTCACCTTTACTGGCTCCATCCCCGCCGCTTCGACCTGTTTGTTTCCTCTCCACCTATCCTCTCCTCTATCCCTCTTCTATCCGCCTCCCACCCTCTCCCTATTTATTTCAAAACCCCCTTCCCCTCCCCCTTTTCTGATGAAGGGTCTAGGCCCGAAACATCAGCCTCTCTGCTCCTATGATGCTGCTTGGCCTGCTGTGTTCATCCAGCCCTGCACCTTGTTGTCTTGGATTCTCCAGCATCTGCAGTTCCTACTATCTCTGACCCAGTTATCCTGTGTTTGGATGAATATCTATTGAAGCTCGTTGTCAGGATCAAAGTGAACACACAAACTCATACAATTATTTCCCCAAGCTTTCAAAGTATGGACTGTACAAAGTAGAATCCATTTTTGTATTACATTGTTTTCCAATAAGGGTATCTTTTCAACACAGACTAAGGTGCATTATAAGTTATATTCATTAATATCTATTCAAAGTCACGACAATAACATCAAGAATAGTGACACAGCTTGAAAACTGAAAAAAGCAGGACTAATGCCAGACCATATTGATATTACAGTTTCTTTTATTTTAAGAAAAGCTTAGAAATAGTTGTACATGAACTGACAATGTAGGTTGTGCAAACAGCTCAAGTGTCCCAGCATTACTACTGATGTATTCAATTGGAAATGGAACTGATCAAAGATATCAGGAGTCAAGACAGATTTTTAGAGAAACTGCTGTCTTTGATGGAAGGGTCAAGAACCAGAGGACATGGATATTATGTGGCTGGCAAAGGAAAAAGCAATATTTAGAATGTGCCGCATTGGAGTGTGGTAGAGCGCACCACACTTGGGTCATTCAAAAGCGAACTGGATAGGCACATGAACAGAGAGAACGTGCAGGACTAAAGGAAAAGGGCAAGCAAGTGGGACTAGCTGAGTTGCCATTGTAGAGTGCTGGCATGGACATGATGGACTAAATGGCCTCTGCTGTCTGTAACCATAATGTGATTCTATAATCTCTAAAGGCTCAATGCCCTGCTGATTTAAAATATATTTAAGTAATTTTGAGTGAAATAAAAAAGCTACATACATGCCAACACTCAGCTTGCTATGTTAACAATCAGCATTTCAACTCATGTGTCAACTTGTCACTGTTTTACAAGGAAAAGCTTTTTTTCCCACTCTGATTGGAGGATTTTAATATTTACCAATCAAACTAATCTGAAGGCACAAATGAAAGCTGTCAGTATTTATCAAATCAATTGGATGGTAAGCCTTTGGCACTAATCTGTATGGCCACTATAAGTTGTGCCAGCAAAGTTTTGAAGTGAACAAACGTTTTTTGAGGATTTATGTTTTTATTCAGTGTTATGGGGTTGTTAAAATGAAGTTCTGACGATGTGCAATTTGTCTGGAGAATTTTTGATGACCTTCCAGACAATGTCATATGAAAGTTTATTTCCCTCTACACGAGCTGCAGCCATTTCTTTGTTTTACACAGAATGCTTCTCAGAAGGAGGGAATTGTCCACGTTCAGAAACAATGCGTTAATTATCAATGAAAACGAAATTTCCCTAAACTAATGCACAGATGCTGCTGGGTTTCTCAAACACTTTCTGTCACTAAACAAAAAAACAAAGAATTGCAGATGCTGGAAATCAGAAACAAAAATAGAAATTACTGGAGAAACTCAGCAGGTCTGGCAGCAGGTCTGTGGAGTGAAAGCAGAGTTAACGTTTCAGGTTCAGCGGTTACTGTGGAGAGAGGAAAGAGGTTAATGTTTCACGTCCCATATGACTCGCCTTCAGAATTCCTAATACAAGGATACAGCCCTCTGGAATGCTTACACGAAAGTGAGCAAGCAATGTAGAGCTGGGAAGAGCAGGACTGCTTATCCCAACCCTAGAGTAAAGAAACCTCCAGATTGCTCCTGACCCATTTGACATCAAACCTCATCACCTACTGCTTTTTGTTGACATGTTCTATCACCATACTGGCTCTACTAAATGTGATTTGAGATCAAGTATGACTGCAGTGGGACACAACTGGCATGTAACTTAAACTGAGCTTTAACAGCAATTTCTGTTTTTACTTTCTGTTGTTATCCTTGAATGCAGGTACTGATCATCTCCAAGGAAAAACAATGCTGGAGCATTGTCTTTAAGCAGGCATTCAGTCCATTGTTTGGACATGAAAAGGCAACCTCTATCTGCTTGACACAAGGGTAAGGATGCCTCTTGTTCTTCCTTAGTCAATATGGCAGCTATGTTCTTCTGGCTGGAAATGTGCGTGCTCTTCCTGCCAATCATTGGGGAATGCTGTGTTGCGCCTCAAAAACAAAGTGCTATGTGTTCTAATTTCTTGGTCAATAACTTTTTCATAATACTTTCTATCTGAATAAATTTGTCAAGTATCACAATTCATTTTTTACCTAACAAAATGAACTGATGGGCTTAATTAATTACATTTATATTTTCTTTAAGCATTTACTTCCAACAAATTACATTAATAAACCTATGATTTATGCTGCTCGTTTTCCTCCTGCCTTATCATCTCATTCTGTTTCTGGTTGGTTATGTTCAAACTTGTTCTTTTAGCATATTTCAGTTCAATTCTCCATCAATTGTTGCACTTCCTCTTCTGTTTAGTCATTAATTTCAATTGCTATAGCTTTTCAGTTCCTAATTGTTACTATTCATTACTAGAATATTTTTGCTATCAATTTTGAATGTGTCTTTTCTTAATCTTCTTGACAAGCTTTTGCTTCTCTCCACTTCCATGCTGGAAGTGTTCATTTCTTTGCAGATATTCCTGCAGATGCGAGTCAAACACTAGTAACTTACCCAAATGACCATCTTTCATGCACGGATTTGGATTTTCAAGCTTGGGTGCATTACAATAGTCTCTTATTCTATTCTTCCCTGATAATATATATGTGACTTACACTGGGGTTACTGAACTGTTCACAGTATTATGAAGCCTAGATGTGTTCTCCTCCATTGACTAGTGGTGAGACAACAGACTCCTCATGCACTATCCTTGCAGGTTGAAGATCAAATCTTGAGATATTTCTGGTCAAATACTCACTGTATAAACACATCAAACCATCAGATAGTCAACTATTGATTTTCTATCTTTCTTTTTACTGAATGTGCATCATCCAGAATGTTCTTATTTTCCTTCCTTCCCTCTGCTGGTTTTAACTCCCCCTTTTATCAGTTCGCTTGGATCTCAGCTTTTTATCTGTGTTCATTAAAACAAACTGCTGCTTATTCAGAATTTAGTACTTTTTGTCCTAAACTCTAGAACATAGCAAATTCAATTACCAATATTCCAATTTGTAAGGTGCCTGACTTTTGAAGAGAATGAAATCCTGTAGGAAGGATATTTTGTTCAACATACCATCTAAGCAAAGTATATGAAATTGGAATAATACAAGTTGAACTATTTTTTTATGAAATGGCATTTCCCATCCAAGCAGAGACTGAATGTTTCCATTTGCTTGTCTCAGGCCACTTACTTGGCATCGTCAACCATCCTTGAGCAAGATTAGAGATTTCAAAAACTGTTTCTGTTTCACACAGGAGTAAGTATGCAGAATGACATCCCAAAAATACACTCAATTTGAGGTCAAATAGAATTTCTTAATCAAAAAATAGCCATTATTTGTTGAGGAGGATAATTCAATTGTACAGATAATCACAAAATTACTTGTGCTTTTTTAAAATGGCAGCAGAGTAAGACACTCCTGCCAGAGTTCCTCTGCTCCACTTGTGTTTTTTATTTCTTTGTTTTTCTTCTTCTCTCCCCTTAGCTCTGTAGGCGAATCCAGGAGCAGCGGCAGGCGTGGACAGCGAGTCCTGGAGCAGCGCATGGGGAAGTAGTCCCAGAACAACAGCGAACAGGCAGTGAGTCCCAGAGCAGTGCAAAGGGAGCGAGTCCCGGGTACAGACCAGTAGGTAGGAGGCAGTCCTGGAACTTACCTTGGAGCAGCTGAGTGCCAGTGCGGAGCAGACTGGAGGCTTGGAGTGGAGCAGGGGCAGGTTGTGAACTGAGGTCTGGCACGGGCGGTCAAAGCACGTGTGGAGGCCCTGCACTGAGCTGCTACAATGTAATGTTTATTTGAAATTTTTTACCTGGCTATAATGACAATACTTCAACGATATCTTATTTCTAACTTATTTATTAAACTCTGTAAAGTAGTGCAACTACTTTTTATTCCATCTTTGTATCCAAGATTTGTACTTGTGTACTTGAACCTAAGATGGAATCATAAAAGGCAGACATTATAAAAGCTTTTCATTGTACTTCAACAATGGAATACACCTGACAATAAAGGATTATCCTACCTGCCATTAAAAAAAAATGAATTAAGTGCAGCAACTCAGATAAGTTTCCTTCAGAACCACCTCTCTATTCCAAAATCTCTATTTTGAGAAGTACACGAAAAGCAGTGTCATGGGAGCTCTGTATCCCCAAGTTTCCCTCTGAGTCACATATCATCTCGGCCTCGACAAAAATCATAATTTGAGCATGTTATGTCAATGTAGAGTAATAAGATGTCTACAGCACAGAAAAATACCCTTGCTCATCAAGTCTGTGCTGGTCAAAAATGACCATCTGACTATTGTAATCCCATTTTCTAGCACTTGGCCCATAGCCATGAATGCCTTGGCATCACTGGTCTACATCTAAATACTTCTTAAACATTGTGAGGGCTTCAACCTCTTCTATCCTTACAGGCAGTCAGTTTCAGATTCCCATCTGGAAAATCGCTAATTAATACCACTGTGGTATCCCTGGGTAATACACTAACAACTAACAACTAACAACTCTCTACATACAGAAAAACCAAAAGAACTATGGATGCTGTAAATCATAAACAAAAACAGAAGTTGCTGGAAAAATTCAGCAAACCTGGTAGCATTTGTGAAGAGAAATTGGAATTAATATTTCAGGTCCAGAGACCGTTCCTCAGGAATGGGGAAGGGTACAGTTCTGAGGAAGGGTCACCAGACCCGAAACATTAACTCTGATTTCTCTTCACAGATGCTGCCAGACCTGCTGAGGTTTTCCAGCAACTTCTGTTTTTGTCTCTATGTAAGAAAGTTGCCCCTCATGAACTTTTTAAATCTTCCTCCTCTCACCTTAAAAATATGCCCTCTAGTTTTGAACTCCCCACCTAAAGGAAAAGGCCTTTACTATTCACCTTATCGATGCCCCTCATGATTTTATAAACCTCTGTAATGTCATCCCTCAACCTCATATGCTCCAGTGAAAGAAGTCCCAACCTGTCCTTAAAACTCAAACCTTCCAACCCTGGCAACATCCTGGTAAATCTTTTCTGAACGCTCTCCGGTTTAATAATATCCTTCCCATAACAGGGCAACCAGAACTGCACACACTACTCCAGAAATGGCCTCACCAACATCCTGTACAACCTCAACATGACACCCCAATTCCTATACTCAAAGGTCTGAGCAATGAAGACAAGTGTGCTAAATGCCTTCTTAACCACCCTATCATATGTGATGCAAGTTTCAAAGAATTATATACCTGAACCCCTAGGTCTCTCTGTTCTACAACACTACCCAGGGCTCCACCATGAATTGTATAAGACCTGTCCTTGTTTGTTTTACCAAAATGCAATACCTTGCATTTATTCAAATTAAACTCCATCTGCCATTCCTCAGACCATTGACCCAAATGATCAAGATCTCTTTGTAATCTCAGATAACCTGTCTCTCTGCCCACTATACCACCAATTTTGGTGTTATATACAAACTTACTAACCATGCCTTCTATATTCTCATCCCAGACGTTTATAAAAATGACAAACAAAAGTGGACCCAGTAGCGATCCCTGTGGAACACTGCTGGCCACAGACCTCCGAAAAACAATCCTCCATCACCGCCCTCTGTCTCCTACCATCAAGCCAATTTTGTACCCAATGGGCAAGCTCACCCTGAATCCCACGCGATCTAACTTTAATAATTAGTCTACCAATCGTAACATTATCAAAGGCTTTACTAAAGTACAAGTAAACAACGTCTACCACTCTGCCCTCTTCAATCTTTTTGGTTACATTCTCAAAAAACTCAAGCAAGTTTGTGAAACACGATTACCCTCGCACAAAATCAGGCTGACAATTCCCAATCATTCCTAGCCTCTCCAAATACATGTAAATCCTACCTTTCAGAATCACCTCCAACAACTTACCCACCACCAATGTCAGACTTACAAATGTATAGTTCCTAAGCTTCTCCTTAAAGCCTTTCTTAAATAAAAGCATAACATTAACCACCCTCCAGTTCTCTGGCACCTCACCCATGGTTACAGATAATACAAATATTTCTTCTCGGGGCCCCACAATTTCCTCCCTAACTTCCCACAATGTCCTGGGATACACTTCATCAGGTCCCAGAGATTTATCCACCTTTATGTTTTCTAAGACCTCCAGCACTTCCTCTTCTGTAATGCGAGCTGTTTTCAAAACATCAAAGTTATTTCCCTGAGTTCTGTAGGTTCCATTTCTTTCTCCACAATAAAAACTAATGTGACATCTCCTGAGGTTCAACACAAACCTCGTTGATCTTTAAGGGGCCCTAAGTCCTTGGGAAAACTAGGAATGAGCAATAAATCCAATTTTGCCAGCAACAGACATCTCCCAAAACACATGCAGGCCAAAAAGGTAAAATGACAAGAAATTGTATGATGAAGCAAAGCTGTCCTCAGCTAAATGGCCTTTTCTCAATTGGGTGTTTTTTTTAAATGATCTTACAGTCATGACTCCTCTCAATCAATTGTTCGTTGTCACCATAGCTTCAGTGAGGTCATTAGTTTGCTTTTTCTCTGGTTTCCTTTGACTCTTATAGTCCCATGTCTGAGGTTATCTATCTATCTAATTTTTGTTCTTCTTCTGCTGCTGCTTTTATCCCCAATTCCTCCTTCAACTGTTGCCAGGACAAACATAACACGTCTCTGTTTCCAATGTCCATATTCATCTGTCTTTCTTCGAGGGTATTTAGCCAAACTTTTGATTCTTGAACTTCTACTCCAGATTTAACCCATTCATTTTTCTTCCTGCATATCTTGATTCTTGAGAATCTTCTGTCATCGACACATTTTAAAAGCTGTTATTTTCGTATCTTTATTTTCCAAGTCCAAGTCTTACTTCCATGGAGTGTAACACAAGACACTAGTAACTCACTAAAAGTTATTGCAGCTTCACACAGATGCATTTGGAAATTGGAACGACATTTCAATATCATTAATACCTTCTCTTTCACAAATCTTGCTATCTTTGAAGGCTTCACTTTTTTGCTTATTCCGCACAGGCTTTTTGTTGCAACACACAGGCTGAAAACGACCATTCTTCTTGCAAAAATGACATTAGTCTTGTTGGCAATTCAATTTTCGTGCCAATATTTTCTCTTCCCTCACTGATTACAGTTAGCTGGGGCTGTCGGTGAATGTGCCTCCTAACTCTTCAGCTTTTGTTTAGCCACCCCTCTGCTTTTAAATTTAACATACTCCATTGAGTCATTTATTTTTTGGGATACCGTTCTTTCTGCCGTCCCAAATCACTAATTGATTTTGCCTCCTGACCTCAGTTTGTACGATCAGGCGAATTAGCTTTGTTAGGGTTAAATCACCTCTCAACCAGAGGTGGCACAGTGGTTAGCACTGCTGCCTCACAGCGCCGGGGCCCGGGTTTGATTCCATCCTCAGGCGACTGTCTGTATGGAATTTTCACATTCTCCCCATGTCTGTATGGGTTTCCTCCCACAGTCTAAAGATGTGCAGTTTAGGTGGATTGGTCAAGCTAAATTGCCCATAGTGTTCAGGGATGTGTAGATTAGGTGAGTTATGCGGGGATGGGTCTGGGTGGGATGCTCTGAGGGTCGGTGTGGACTTGTTGGGCCGAAGGGCCTGTTTCCACACTGTCAGGATTCTAAGAAACTGCACATAGTCAGATATTGTTTCATTCAGGACTCCAACAATAATTCTGTTCGCAAAACATTAACTTTTATTGGAATACCTCTTACTATGTCGGCATTTTTACAGTGTTCTATGAGACAGGAAGGTTATGTTAAATCACATCACTTCCTGTGAGAATGCACATTGTATCTTGTTAGCATACTACATAGTTAGAATTAACCCCTCTGTTACATATGATTGGACATAGCTCTTGTGTTTATCACGGAACACACACAGCTGAATTTATTCACTGTCTCGGTATCAGGGCTGGCAATCTAGACCATTTGCCTCTTTTGGTCTTTGTCCCTTTGATGTTCAGTTTAAGAACTCTGTATTTTTTTTACTACGTCTGTTATAATCTCTAGCTTTTCCTTTGCTCTGGCTATGAATGTGAGGCAGTCCGTATACCTGAAATTTCATAAGCCATGCCCTCCCATGACACCGTCACATCTCCTTGGTAAAAGTTCCTGCAAAGCCTCATTATCTTTCTCACAGCATTAAAAAGAATGGGTGACACACCAGTATAACCCTCTTCCAAAACTGGAATTGGTTTCTATGTCTATCACCAACTCTGAATATTCTTAAAAGCATTTTTGTATAGCTCTTGTAATGGCCACACCGAATTTGGGTATATCAAAGTCCATAAAATCGAGCTGTATAGTATTGAAAACTTCGGTTTAATCAATGAACATTAACCAAAGCTGCATATAAACTGACATTTTCCTAGCTACCATCAGTTCTGAGGAAGGGTCACCAGATCCAAAACATTAACTCTGATTTTTAATTCACAGATGCTGCCAAATCTGCTGAGCTTTCCCAGCAACTTCTGTTTTTGTTTTTAACCAAAGCTGGCCTTCCTACTTATTTTTACATTCCCTCCATGGCATTTCTGAGCAGAAGCATCAATATCAACAGCTAATTCATCAGCTATATTAAGAACACAGCATTTGCCATTTGCTAACCATTTCACATGAACTCAAAACTTTCATAGAGTGGTCAATATCAATCCTAAATCCTCCTGTTTACCCTTTTGTTGAAAATCTCCCCACTGGGGGAAGAGGAGAGGAACTGCACAAGTACCTGGTGGCATACAATGTGAACAGCAAGGCCAGGAACATAAAGGCCTGTCAATCCCAACAGTAGGATCACTTTTAATAAAGATTGGCAGCTTTCTTATATGCATCTCAAATTGGTGGACAGAGTGGTCAGCTTCGTTGTCTCAGGATTGCAAATAAAGCTTGAACATATTCAAATTAACTACCAAATGGGTGGGAATGCAAAGCTGGTGGCAAGAGATTGTACACAGGACATATGCAAACACCACTGAGATTTAACGTGCTTAGTCAGCTTTGGGTGGATGTCCTTGCTTTCTGCTCAACAGAATGGGTTAAAATCTCAAATAGCAGGATTCCATTTGTGACATTTTTGATTTTTTCGACTGTCAAATTAAAGTTTGGCCTAACTTTGGAAATGGACCATTTGGTGTGAGACAAAAAAGCACCTTCTTGGTGCATCTTTAAAAATTGAGATCAGAAGACCTACACGTGCACATGCCTTCAGAAAAGTTAGCAAAAGTTGTTCAGCAACATTAAAAAAAACACAACTCGCAAAAAGTTGTTGACTCAAGAACAGTTCAAGCATGCAAAAACAAGTAGTTACATGGGCTTTGTACCTTAAGCAATAGGTACACAAAACATTCATTCACTTGTGTTGGCACAGAAGACATAAGCATATAAAGTCTGAAGGAGAAATTCCAAATGTTAAAAGGATCAAATTTGGAATTTTTACATTAAAAATAAGTCATTCAGATTAATTTTTAAAACTTTTATGCTTCACAATAAACAGACTTATAATCTAAAAAAGGCGAAAGGTAACAATTGGCTTTTTAACAGATGAGCTCACTCTAATCTCTACTGACCCAATTCACAGAAACACTATGTTCCATCAAATGCATCATCTGTCAGAGGCAGATGTTACTCACTCTGTCTGTTAACACTAGCGTGCCTGTTTTCTCCATCAATTTCTCAGTGCAGTATCCAAGGCCCAACCAGCCACTTCATCATTGACTTTCTCTCCAGCAAAAGTGGGAATATTTGCTGATGATTGATGTTCAAGCTTTATTTGCAATCCTTAGACAATGAAGCTGACCACTCTCTCCACCAATTTGAAAAGCTTCATTATGTGAGAAATGTAGACAGCATTCAGGCTTGAACTGGGAAATAGCAGGTAGCATCTACATCACTCAGATGCCTGACAAGGGCCATCTCCAAAATATTTAATCGCATCTGCTTCACACTCAATGTCATTACCATCGGCAAAATGTCCGACCATCAACCTCCTGGGAGTTAGCTTAACCAGAAATTTAACTGGATTAGCTACACAGATGTTGTGACAACAAAAGCAGGACAGAGGTTTGGTGTTCTGTGTGAGTGACTTATCTCCTGATTCCCAAAAGCCTTTCCAGCATCCTCAAGCACAAGTCAGAAGGGTGCTGGACATTAGAATATGAACTGTTGCATTTTGCTGACTACTTCATGACCACTTCACAAATCTGTGGTCTCTGTGACCAAAGGAAGCAAGGCATGGAACACCACCAAGTTACATACTATCCTGACTTGGAAATATATAGCAGTTCCTTCATCACTGCTGGGTCAAAATATTGAAACCCATGTCTGGTAACACTATGGGAATAACTACACTACATCAACGACAGTGACTCAAACCCGCAAACTCACCAGCCGTTTTTTATTGGACAGGCATAATTAACCATGGTGATACTTGTCAAAAATGTTGGTGTTATCTGAGATGCTAACATATTATGAATGGATTAAAAATTGGCTCCATGGCCTCATCCATTTTAAATCTGTAACCTTCTCCAGCCCTACAATCCTCCAAGATCTTCACCCTCCTCTAATTCAAGTCATCACATATGAGACCTTTTTTTGGCTCCACCCAAGGTGGTGGTGCTTTGAGAAACTAAGGTCCAAATTTTCATTCCTAACAGAACCGGAGTCAGGAAAATTCCTAACTCTGCACAGCCAACTCAGGAAAGTATGCTTAAAATGACTTGATTTCATTCCTGGGGTGCAAGTGCTAGCTGGAGTCAGGTCTACCACTCCCAGAAAGAATGCAGAGGCTGCCAGAGGGACTGTCATGTGCAGAGGTGGATTGTGGAAATGGCTTGCCTCAGCCATTTTTGTTCCAGCTGTTCAAAAAAGGAATAAAAGCAAAAACAGTATTCAAGCCCTCAAATCCACTCACCACCTCCCACACACTCCATACAGATGGTCCCTTACACCTTGCTCGATCTTTGCCTTTCTACCAAATGGCCCCTCAAACTCGACATATCAACTTAGTTTTAATTCATACCAAGCCATTCATATATATAGCCTTTTAGTGTAACGCACAATTTTGGTCTCCCTGTCTGAAGAAAGATATACCTGCCACAGAATAAGTGCAACTAAGTTGATTCCTGCGATGGCGGAATTGTTCTACGAGGAGAGAATGAGGAAAGTGGACCTGGATCTATATATTCATTGAAGTATACAAAAATTCTGTCAGGCTTGATAAGGTAGAAGCAGGAAGGCTGTTTAGGCTTACTGGGAGGTGTTCAAGGATCAAGAAACAGTCTCATAGTAATAGGTAGACTAAAATAAGGAAGAATTTCTTCACTCAGAGCACGATAAGATTGTAGAACATAGAAAACCACCTTGGGTGGAGCAAAAAAAAGGTCTCATATGTGATGACTTGAATTAGAGGAGGGTGAAGATCTTGGAGGATTGTAGGGCTGGAGAAGGTTACAGAGTTAAAAGGGAAGGCCATTCATGACATATCCCAGAGTGGATTCTCTACTTCAGAAGGCGATGGATGTTTGGTCATTGAGTATATTCAAGATGGAAATCAATAAGGTTCTACATAGTGAAGATATCAAGGGATAAGGACATAGTGTGGGAAAATGGCATTGAGGTTGAAGATTAGCCATGATCGAGTAGAATGGCAGAGCAGGTTTAATAGACCAAATGGCATACTCCTGTTCCTATCTCCTATGTCTATGTATTAAAGCCCCTATGCCAACTCATATAATCCTGATACCCTTCTTCCACTCATCCTCATAGCCATTTAAAACCCCAGGCAAGCTTCGTGCCAACTCAGGTTAATGTATATTTCCCATCCACCAGCATTTATTCTTAGATACTCTATGCCAACTCAGCAGTATCTACTATTGGACAGGCATAATTAGCCATGGTGAGATTAACTAACATTCTATATGTCTATTACAGACTTAATTTTTTGAAAAAAAAACAATTGACAAAAGCTCTTACAATACATCTGAGATCTTCAGATTTCTTCAGATCTTGATCAGAGATCTTGAGACTAAAGATCTTCAACTACTTAATCCTTACAAAAACAAATATTTCCTTTAACATTTCTATTCATGTTAACACAAATACTTATATTCATAGCTCCACTATGCTAATATTGTTGTAACTACTTGGAGTTGTCAATCCAACTATGAACAGACAGACCCCCACTGTTATAATGATAGGTTATGCAAACTGTGAAGCAGCAATACACATTATGTCAAGAAAGGAAATAGCAAGCACCAATTTCTTTCAATTGCATCTGGATTTTTTCAAAACTTTAAAACGCTTGGGGTTTAACTAACATGACAGTTTGACAGTTGCACACAGCTTACCCAGCTTTCATGCACATTTACATCTATTCTTAAGACTCCCAAAAGTCTACCTGACTCTCTAAAGAACTTTCCTCAGTTCAAACATTCTTCCTGAAAAAAGTGTTTTGGAAATCCCACAAATGAAAATTGCTTCTGTTTTATGACAGTTGTATTTTCATTAGTGCCACCACCTCGACAAACACATATGTTTAACCCCTGTACCTACATCCACCAATAAAAAGATAGGAGTTCTGGAAAGGGGGTTTCAGTACAATTTTGGCCAAGGCACAGTGCCTTCTTTCTTTCACAGAATTCAAATCTAAACTCTGGATTTATGTCCCTAAGACTCTCTGCCTCTCTACTTATTGCTCTTCATTTAAGAATGCTCCCTAAAGTCCACATTTTTAATCTAAACTTTAGCCTGTCATTCCCATATTCTCTTATGTGACAAAGAATCAAATTTTGTCTGAAGTACCTTCCATGCAACTTTACAATAAAAGTGCTGTATATGCAAGTTGTTGTTTCAGATATTTTAATACATTAAAAGCATTATATAAATGCCAATTGTTACTTCCTTCCCATTTTAAAAATTGTTTCACAGGACACAGGCATCACTGACTTGGCCAGCCTATATTGCCTATCCCTAATCTCACTCAAAAAGGTGGTGGTGTGCAGCCTTCAGTACAGCCTATCTGGTTCGGTTCCTTCTACAACATTGTTAAGGAGTTCCAAGATTGTGAATTGGCAACAGTGAAGGAATGGTTACTTTGTTCAAAATCCGGTTATTGTGTGGCTTGGAGAGGAATTTGCAGATAGTAGAGTAAGCACATGCAAGCTGCCCTTGTCCTTCTCAATGGTACAGGTTGTGAGTTTAGAAGGTGCTGCCGAAGGAGATGTGACAAGTTGTGGCAATGCATTTTGCATTGATGGTGCACATGATTATCACAGTGTGCTGCTGGCAGAAGGAATTAATATTTAAGTTGATGGATGGGTACCGACAAAGCAGGCTGCTTTCTCCTTGGAGGCATCAAGCACTTGAGCTGTACTCATCCAGACAGCATTCCATCGCACTCTTGACCTGTGTTTTATAAATGGTGAATGGCACTTGGTAGTTAGGAGGTGCTTCCCCCATCACAGGGTTGCCTTCAATTCCCAACGTCTAACCTATTGTTGTACCACAGTATTCACCTGATTGGTCCGTTTAGTTTCTGGTCAATGGCAATCCCTAGGATGTTAATAGTGGGGGAATGAATGAAGGTAATGCTAATAAATAAAGGGGATTTGGTCAAGACACTTTTTTGTTAGAAATAATTGTCTCCTGACAATTGTGTAGTACATATAATACTTGTGACTTCTCAGCCTAAGTCTGAATGCTGTCCAGATCCTGATGCATATGGACACATGGCACAGTGGTCAGCACTGCTGCCGCATAGTGGCAGGGACCCAGGTTTGATTCTAGCCTTGGGTAGTGTGTAGATTTTGCACATGCCCCCCAGTGTCTGCATGGGTTTCTGTTAGGTGCTCCAGTTTCCTCCATGGTCCAAAGATGTGCAGGCTAGATGGATTAGCCGTGGTAAATGCAGGGTTACAGGAATAGGGTGGGTCGCTCTACAGAGGGTTGGTTTATGCAACTATCAGCAAACATCACCTTTCTAACCTTATGATGAAAGGAAGTTTGATGAAGCAGCTGAAGATAACTGAGACTGGGACACTACCCTAAGGAGCCAGGCTCTTGTGGGATAGTGCTAGGCATCCCTACCTTTGAGCCAGAAGACCTGAGTTTAAAGTCGCACCTGCTCCTGAGATGTGTCATTACACATTTGAACAGGTTAATTAAAAATATCCACCCTGAGGAACAGCAGGGCTCTTGTGATGCAGTTGTTCTGTCCATACCTCTGAATTATAAGGCCCAGATTCAGATCCCACTTGTTCCAAAGGTATGTCATGATGCTTTTGAACATGTTGATTAAAACTATCCACAATATGTACCCTTAAAAACTATAGGGTTCTCGTGGTGCAGTGGCAATTTCTCTACCTTTGGGCCAGGAGTGCTGGCTTCAAGTCCCATCTGCTCCAGAGGTGGGTTATGAAATCCATCAACATTGATTAAAGACACCTACCCTGAGGAATTGAGGACTCTTCTGGCACAATAATATTTTCCCTACTGCAGAGTAGGCAGTACTGAGGCTATGCCCTCAAGTCCTAGCGTCTGCAACTAGTGGAAAAATTTTCTCCACGTCCACTCTATCCAAAACTTTCAGTATTCTGTAAGTTTGAATAAAATTCCCCACTTATTCTTCTAAACTCCCTCAAGTAAGACAGAAAGTTCCAAACCACTCGTCATTCGACAAGCCCTTCATCTCTGGGATCATTATTGTAAACCTCCTCTGCAACATCTCCAACGCCAGCATCCTTCTTTAGGGTCGCTCTACAGAGGGTCGGTTTATGCAACTATCAGCAAACATCACCTTTCTAACCTTATGATGAAAGGAAATTCATTGATGAAGCAGCTGAAGATAACTGAGACTGGGACACATCCATTCTTCTGCCCAAAACTGTATTCCAAATGCAGTCTAACTAGAATGTTATACAGCCTCAGCAGTACATTTCTGCTCCTGTAATGTAATATAGTCCTGTCGAAATGAATGCTAACCTGACCCACTAAATGCCCAGCAGCTCCAAGCTTATGGTTCAAAATTTCGGCATCAACAGTACTTTTTTTTCCCCCCTGAAACACGCAAGACACAATGATTTCCAAACAGTGAAGACTCTGTTGGAAGGGGGCACGGATGAGTAGCCTTGTCTGCCAATATGTATCAGCGTCACTCCGAAGAAAAGGAGACCGAAGGAGACGTGGCGAGATAAACAAGTGCCGCCATCGAAGTCAGGAGGCAGCCGGTTTTTGTCTGTTTTTTGCTGGGGTTCTATACGGTGATGCACGGACATACGGATGTACCTTTCATGTTTCTGTGATGAATACAGAGCACACCTTGGCTCCTTCTCCCAGGGTGCACGGCGCCGTCGCCATGGAGACCGGGCCGGGATGGTGGTCTCAGCTCGGGGCGGTTCGTGACCACCGCACCAAAAAGAGGTGGAAGGGCGGACGGTGCCATTACCTGCCTCGGTGTGCCGCCAGTTTAGCAGTAAGGTGCTAACGGGAAGCGGAGCAGGGAGTGTTAGTATTCGGGACAGTCTGAAACGACATGAACGGTGTAATTGTTGTGAACCTACCCGCTTGGCCGTGCTTTGCCTCCGCTCCCGCACCGAAACTAACCCCCCCCCAACAATGTGCCGCAACTACGGAGAGCGGATGGATCCAAGTGGACTTTGTCCTCTAAGCTCGTCTTCCCGCGGGCTGGGGGTGTGTGAGGGTAGTGAAGGGTTTCTCTGCTTACCACGGATTTTGTTTCAAATGCCGAGAATCAAAGTTTCGCCTAATTATGTCACATACAGTCGAATGATACTCCCTTTTGGCTCCCTCCCGTCCCCATAGTTTCTGATTTTGACCTGAAAGTCTACTCTGTGCGGAGGAATCGAGCTCCCAATGCTACTATGATGCTGCTTGGCCTGCTGTGTTCATCCAGCCCTGCACCTTGTTGTCTCGGATTCTCCAGCATCTGCAGTTCCTACCCTCCCTGGACTGACCTATCCCCTTCCTAACTCCCTACCTACACTCACCTTTACTGGCCCCATCCCCGCCTCTTCGACCTGTTTGTTTCCTCTCCTCTATCCCTCTTCTATCCGCCTCCCACTCTCTCCCTGTTTATTTCAAAACCCCCTTCCCCTCCCCCTTTTCTGATGAAGGGTCTAGGCCCGAAACGTCAGCCTCTCTGCTCCTATGATGCTGCTTGGCCTGCTGTGTTCATCCAGCCCTGCACCTTGTTGTCCCCAATGCTACAGCCCGAGTTTAATGGGTTACTGTTGGTAGGGACTTTAACCGGCCTGAGGGCCCGGTCACTCTCCTGTTTCCATCCCTGCTCAATTGGAACCGGGCCAACACTCAAACTGAAGGACTTTCTTGACTCCGGTAGCTCCAGAGCTCCATGTGTTGCTCAGGTTGTCAGCCTTCCACGATTGAGCTGGAGACTCGAGGAATTGAAGATTAATCACCAGGACTCTGGCATATGCAACCCTGAGAAAAGTTATACGGATATTTAACGTCATTTTCTGTGAAAATTTCTCTTCACAACTTAAAATATCGAAAATTGGGTGGAGAATATTGGCTGGTAGTCAAGCATTTTCTGATTGGGTCATGAGACCTTTGCTTTCCAATGACATAAGGCAATATGGATGGGTGTTCTGGCTAATTGATTGTTAATTTTGTCAAATTAACAAAATTAACAATTTTCTGCTTTGAAAAATAAGCAGTAAGAATTTTTTAAATGTATCCATTTGTGAGATGTAGATATCACTAGAAAGGTCTAACCTATGTTGTCCATCGCTAATTGCCCTTCAGAAAGTGGTGGTACCTACAGTATTGCTGAGTATGGAATTTAAAAACTTTAACTCAACAGAATAAATAAGCAATATATTTCCAAGTCAAGATGGTGATGTGAATTTGAAAAGTGCTTGGAGCTGATGTTTTAAAAAAAACTTGGTGAATTGCTGCTGTGCTTCTAGATGGTACATGTTGTGCAGCTGATGGAGAAGTTAACATTTAAGATGGATGACAGTGCTGATCAAGTGGACTGCTGTGACCCAAGCAGTGTTGAGTTTCTTTAGTGTGGTTCGAGTTGCTCTAATACAAGAAATTGGAAAGATTTCTCTCATACTCTTCATTTGTATCCTTTAAATGGTGGAGTCTTTGGGCAGTTGGACGGCGGGTTATTAGCTGTGCAACACTGAACCTCTGACCTGCAATTGTAGATGGAGTGTATCTGTGGCCAAAAACAGAAGTTGCTGGAAAGGCTCCGCAAATCTGACAGCATCTGTGAAGAAAAAAAAAATCAGAGTTAACATATCGGGTCCAGTGACCCTTCCTCAGAACTTATCTGTGGCAGCTCAGCTACATTTCTGGTTAACAACAATCTGCAGTATAAATGGTGGGGGTTTGATAATGCTAATACCAGTGAATATCGTGGCAATGTGGTTAGACACATTTGTTTTAGAGAGGATTGTAGCTTGGCATTGTTTAGCGTGAATGTTACAAGTTCAAGCCTAAATATTAACTAGGTCTATCTGCATACAATTGTGAACTGTTACAGATTCCATCAATTGTACTGAATACCACAAAAAATTATCAGCAAACATTCCCGCTTCTTTCTGATGGACGGAAGGTAATTGAAGAAACAGCAAACGATAGCCAAGCCTTATACAGTCTCTAAGGGAATTCTAAGATATGTTCTGGAAATTAGATCTTAAGATTCCAAAAGTCACATCCACCTTTCTTTATTGCTAGGCACAACGCCAACCGGGTGAGAGTTTTCACCATTGATTTCAATCTTCCCATTCTTGATGTCCTTGATACCACACTTAATCGAATGCTGCTTTGATGTCAAGATCTCAGATTCAACTCTTTTTTTAATCTCTGTTTGGCTGAAGACTGTAAGAAGGAATGGATCATGGTACTCTTGGCAGAACCCAAACTGAGCATGTTGAGCAGATTAATGAGTAGATAGCTGTGCAACGGCTTCCATCACTGACGATTGAGGGATCAGATTTGTCATGCCTTTTGTGGGCAGGACATACCTGAATAAACTTCTGTTTTGTTAATTGTATAATTTGTACCGGAACAGCTAGATTGGGAGCATAAGTCTTCACTACTGTAGTGATTGGAACGATGTCAGACAAGTCGATCTCATAGAATGAGTTCCCTAATAGGGGCTGTAAACTGGTTCAATCAGGGACGCCTAGCTGATAGATATAAACAGGAGTGTCGGGGGTTGTGCTCACTCTAGGAGCTGGCTCTGTGCTAGCTAGGTCAGTGTCGTACTATGCACGTGTAAGTAAAGGTGACTTGGTGATGGGATACTGGCCTTCATGGAGTTATTTCAGTGGCAACGAGATTTAAAAAAAGCATGTCCCTGAAGAGATTCGCTTGCAACAGTCATCTTTGAATTGGGGTGAACCCTCTTGACGTGTCATGATTTGGGAAGCTTAACTCATTGGATCCTGCCGTCAAAGGCTGGGCCTAGTATGTGGAAAGAATGCATTACTTTTTCTGGGCAAATGACATTGGACCAGACAAAAAGCAACAAGTAATTCTCCTGACAGTAATGGACCTGCAGCATTTTTGGTTATTAGGAGCCTGACTTTCAGAGGGACTGGATAGTAAAACCTTTCAAGAGTTGATAGATTTAGCTAAGGAATATTACAACTCAAGCCTCCTCTAATTCTGAGATGCAATCTGTTTTATTTAACAAATTGAGAACCAGGGGAATCCATATCAGGAGTTTTGATGAGAGTTAAGATGACTGGCCTGTGAGTTTCATTTAAACTTAAGTGAGATGCTGAGATGAGACTGTTTGGTATGTGGGATTAATGTGACCATACAAAAGCACCTACTAGCTGAAGCGCAACTGGACTTCAAACAGGCACTAGAACTGGCTTTGTCGTTAGAAAGTGCAGCAGGTGGAGCTGATGAGTTACAGGGTATGCAGATGGAAGTGGACACCCTTGCCAGTCAGACCAAGCTTGGGGAGCACCATTTGAGTGAAGGCAATTGCATAGCCTCACTCATGGAATATCTTGAAGAGAGGGACCCTAGGTCAATCCACAGCAAAACCCCAAAACAAAGCCAAGCCTCAGCCAAGCAGTTAAAATTTTCTCAAGGGTCTGGGCCGGCAGGCCATTGCAGTTGCTGCTGGTACGTGGACTCAAGACAGCAAAATAGTCCAACTAGGCCTGAATTGAATAAGAGAACTCATAGGCTGGTATCCAGGGGAGTGTGCACCCTGGAAAGTCCAACTACAGCTAGTTAGAACAGTTAAATTCCTTAGCAGCATCCAAATCAGAACCAACCAAAATAAACCTCTGGTTAAATGGTCACCCAGTTCTAATGGAGGTTGATACCGATGTGGCTGTAACATTGGTAACGTTGATTGCAGAACGGATCTTTACCAAAATTCGCGCTGGACTCCAATCCTTAAGTTTGCGTAAGACCTCAGCAAGGCTGAGAACCCATACCAGGGCACTCCTACAGATTAAGGTATAACGTAAGTTCTGGTTTCTCATGAGAACAGCTGGTTCAGTTACCACTGATTGTAGTAAAAAACTTGTGCCGAAACTTGATGGGGCAAAATTGGTCAAGAAAGATTCACCCTGATTGACTCAACATCTTTTGATTAGAACGTGGTTGCCCGAGTGAAGTCCTAACAAAATACCTGGAAGTTTTTAGGGGAAGTCTAGGGAGTGTGAAAGGGGCCAAAGCCACCTTACATGTTGACCAAGAAGCAATTCCACGATTCTGCAAGGCCTAATCAGTGCCATTTGCCTTGTGTGCACAAGTCGAGACAGAACTCAGGAGACCGGAAAGTGTAGGAAATATCAAACCAGTCCAAGTTGTGGAATGGGCAGCACCAGTCGTACCAATTGTGAAGGCCAACGGGTCAGTTCACCTTTGTCGGAATTTCAAATGAATGGTGAACTGCTTTTTCACAGCTGGATAAATACCCAATCCCTCGCATAGAGGATTTGTGTGCAAAACCGGCGGGTGTGGGTGCTCTCCTTCCCAAAGCTGGATGTGAGCCATGTGTATCTGTAATTGTGATTAGTTGAGGATTCCCAGAGGTTTGCTACAATTATTTCTCATAAGGGTTTGTCCCAATAAAGAAAACTGCCTTTTGGGGTATCATCATGCTCCATTTTCCATCAGAAGATGGAAAACATTTTACAAGGTCTACCCCAAATTGCCATTTTTCTAAATGATGTGCTAATAATCAGGAAGACCAACAAAGAGCATTTAGAGAACTTGGATATAGTGCTTAAACATTTCTGCAAGGCGGGGGTATGCCTTAGAAGGGAAAAGTGTATGTTCCAGGTACCCCATGTGACCTACTTGGCCTAGAGAGTCGACAAGACTGGGTTACACCTGTTAAAAGATAAAATGAGGGCAAGTAAAGGTGCCCTGGCTGCCAAATTCCTACTGGAGCTGAAGTCTTCCCTTGGGGCTGGTGAATTATTACAGAAGATTCATACGTAACCTGGTCTCCATCCTGGCACCCTTATATTTGCTGTTGAAAATGGGTCAGCCTTGGAAATGGTCTCGTAGCCAAGATGTAGCCTTTAGGGAAGTGCAGTAGCAGCTGTCATCATCTAACATAATACGATCTCAAGTGAGATGTGGTGCTGATGTGTGATGTCTCTCCATATGGTATCGGGGTAGTGTTTGTTCACAGGTTGCCCAGCAGAGGAGAGTGCCTGATAGCCTGTGCTTCCCAGACTTTGGCTGATGCCAAACGAAGATATACTCGGATAGAGAAGGAAGGTTTGGTGGTCATCTTTAGTTTAAGAATGTTCCACCAATATCTTTACACACGTAAAGCTGTAATAGTAACAGATCACAAACCCCTGCTAGGGCTACTTAGAGAAGATAGGGCGATGTCGCCCACAGCTTCAGGCCAAATTCAGCAATGGGCTTTTATTCTGAGTGTATACAATTAAAAGTTGGAACACCATCCAGGAGACTAAGTGGCAAATGCAGATGCCTTGAGCTGCCTCCTACTGGTAGATGCACCACTGGTGATGCCGCCACTTGAAGAGTCCATTCTGGTTTTAAACTTTCTGGACACTTGTCTGGTCAATGTTGATAATACCAAACTGCAGACGCAAAAGGATCCCGTCCTGGCAAAACTAAAACAGCTGGTAGTGATGAGGGAAACAAAAGGGCCATCATGACCAGAACTGAAACTTTTCTGGACGCAGCAAGGCAAGTTCACCATAGAGGATAGAATATGATTGTTCCGAGCAAAGGTCGCTGCCTGATACTGGCTGAACTGCACCAGGGTTATCCACAGGTTTCATAATGAAGATGTTGGCAAGAAGTTATGTCTGGGGCCCAGGATTGGATGCCAACATAACCGTGTTGTTGGGTTAGTGCTCAGAGTGCCAACAAGGACAGAAATTAATGCCAGCAGCTTCCTCATATTCATGGGAATGGGTGGGCAAACCCTGAATTGTTTACACATTGACTATGCGGTCCTTTCGTGGGCTCTGTTTTTAGTTATTGTGGATGCCCATTCAAAGTAGTTGTATGAGCATGGAGTCCATTCATTAAACACAGGGACAACAATTGAAAAGTTGCAAGCATCTTTTGCAATACATGGGCTCCCGGCGATGTTGGTCACAGACAACGGGCCATCATTTACCAGCAGGGAATTCGAGTATTTCCTAAAGTTGAATGGCATTCAACATGTACACCCAGCTCCATACCATCCATCGCCTAATGGTCTGACAGAAAGAACAGTCCAAACTTTGAAGGCAGGTTTAAAGAAACAGCCTTCAGCTTCACTTGATACCAAACTGTCCCAGTTCCTGTTTGTTTATAAGATAACGCCTGACACAAATAGAGGGACAGCTCCAGCAGAGTTGCTCATGGGGAGAAGACTCTGCACCTCATTAAATCTGATCTTCCCAGACCTGGGGGGATGGGTAAAACAACATCAGAAATGACAATACAGGATATAAGACTGTGCTAAACGAGACAGGCAGTTTGCTTAAGGGAATGAAGTTTGGTGTCAAACTACAAGAATGGCCCTGCATGGGTAAAAGGTGCAGTTGATGTGAGGTCAGGTCCCGTGACATCTAAAGTTCGGGAAGGTGAGGCCATCCTGAACGAACATGTGGACCGCATATAAGCTGTAACCCCACAAAAGGGGCAGGAGCAAAACATACCCAGCCTCTCAGAACATCAGGCAAGACTGTCAGAACCCAGTGGTTCTCCTTCTCTGCCTAGCATTGAAGAAACCTCTGAAGATGAGATGGACATGGCAAATATTGCAGCCTTGACGCAGTTAATGCCTGAAGAAGGTGAGTTTTGGCCGAGATGCCCCGGTTGCAAGAGGTAGGTTACGATCCAGTACATGCCGAGGCAGAGTTGGAGGAGCTGGCCCAGGTGCAAAAACGCTCCAAGAGAAGCTACAGGAGAAAGAACAGGCCAATGTCCGAGGACTTAGTCGGGGATGGATGTGGTTATTGGAACAATGTCAGCCAGGTGGATCTCATAGATTATGAGTTCTCTGTTTGGGGCCGTTAACTTGACGCACCTTAATAGGAGTGTCAAGGGTTCTGCTCGTTCCTGGAGCCGGATCTGTGCTAGCTGGGTCAGTGTCAACTACTATGCACATGTAAATAAAGGATGACTTGGTGATGAATACTAGCCTTCATGGGGTTCTTTCAGCTGCAACAGGGCGTTGTCAGCCTAAAGCCATTGCTGAGGAAGTTCTTAATTGGTGTGGTTATAAGTATTCCTACCTGTCACACAGGAGATCCAGGGTTCAGATCTCCTGAGTAGCTTATATCTGAGGTTCTTGTGGTGCGGTGGTGATGTCCCTACATCTGAATCAGAAGGTTCAGGTTCCAGTCCTGCATACGCCAGAGATGTGTCGTGACATGTCTGCATAGGTTAATTTAAAAAAAATACGTATGGCCTTTGGAGCTGGAATAACCAGTGGAATTGAACTCTATCACAAGGAGAGAATCAAATTGCCTAAAGGTTGATGTCAGGAAGCTCAAGTGAATTTTCAGCTGTACACATTAGGCTGAAGTATTTGCAAATGCTTCAGTCTTCTCTTTTGCATTCGTATTACCAGCTTTCATCTTCATTGAAAATGTGTTGTTCATGAACATTCACCTCTTGTTTAATTGACTGTCACCTCTGTGGCACTACTGCAAAACTATTGCCTGATCCTTTGCTTGTAAGATCTACCTGCAGCATGATGCTGCAAGGCGTATCATGCATATAGCGGTGTGTTGTTGGCTTGCCGGGTTAGCATCTCATTTTCAAATATGCCTGCTGCTGCCTCCCAAGGACTATGTCGTAGACAGGTTGATTGGTAAGGGCAGGTAGATTTTCCTTGTATTGGTTCTCTCAGAACTTGTCATAAACCGAGTCGGCATTCAAACATCTCAGTCAGCAGTGCTACTGAGCCATCTCTGACCATAGATCTGTACTGTTTGTATAACACAGGGGAAGACCATTTATCCGCACTGACTCTGTTGTTGCAGTCCAAAATTAATTCTGGCTGCAATTCACTATAGCTTTATATCTTCAACTACTTCAAATATTTATACACACTTCCCTCAAAAAAAAATGTCACTAGGTCTTTTTGTTCATCCACATCCTTTAGGGATTTTTAATTGTGTATAATATCATGTTTTTGTTTTTATCCCTAAATTGATTATTTTCACATTTATTCACATTTGAATTACATTGGTCTGTGCATTCATTTCACTAACCTGTCTTTTCCTTCCTGAAGTCTTTCGCAGCCGATGTTTGCCAAACATCCTACTGATGAATCATCAGTAAATTTCAAGACTGCACTCCTTAGTCCCAGGACCAAATGATCTATATTTACTGAGATTAAAAGTACACTCAGCACTGATCCTTGATCTATGCCACAAGCTTTCTATGAGACATCAAATACCTTCTGAATGTCCACAGGCATAAATATTTTGGCTTATATGGTTATTAAGTTTTTCAGAAGAAGCTATAACATTTTCAAGCACACCTGTGTTCACTGCCCTCAATGAATCCATGCATTTCTACATGTTTATTAACTTTTATATTGATTTGGATTAATGAATTCGCCATAGCTGACATTAGAATAACTGGTCTATAATTACCTGATTGTCTTTTCTAAATGGAATATTTATTCTGGCGATACCCCAATTGCAAGCACAGTTTGAATACTTGAAGATTGAACAATTGTCAAATTTCTGCTCCCTCTTTTTCTGTCTTTCAGCTTTTGTGCCTTTGGTACATCTATTCAGAACCAATTCCCTTTTGATATTGATGTCAGATAATTATATGTTATTGTTTAGAACACGTTTTGTCATTTCCACAATGTTTGTGAAAAATGGAGATATGGAAAATATACATTTCTTATCTCTACGATAATTTATTTCTCCACAGTTAGATTTCATCTTTTCAACTTTGGAATTAGACTTTCCAATTGTCAGGAAAATAAATATGTATATTTTTTAAAGGTTTGTTGGTAGATCTAAAGCGTCTGGCGCAAAATAACTCTTTGGTGTAGAATGAACATAAAATAGATAACAGTATGAATTGTATTTGTGAAAAATAACAGCTTCAATTTTTCCTTAACAAACCAACTTTAATGGTATAACTAGTAGAGGTCTTTAAAGTTAAGAATTTGTTGAAAAAATGGACACTTATGAGAAATCTACATTCATTCATCAATCTTGAAAGTAGGAAAGTGGGAAATATGCAGAGTTTGAGACAACAAGGTGCAGAGCTGGATGAACACAGCAGGCCAAGCAGCATTATAGGAGCAAAATGATGCTTGTGTTCATCCAGCTCTGCACCTTGTTGTCTCGGATTCTTCAGCATCTGCAGTTCCTACTATCTCTGATTCAATATGCAGAGTTTGTTTATCTCTTTCACTTTTATGGAAGCATTAAGCAGCCTGCTGTTTTATCCTTTGTCAGGCCCCATTACCATGGATATGTATCGAATATTGGCCAAGGTGTTCAATATTTGTCATCTTATTACTTTCTCTGAAAATGATGATCAAAGAATATTACAGTTTAAATTATGGTGTTGACCAGAATTGCAAATGAACAGAAGTCTGACTACTTGTTCTCCCTTAGTTGTGATCATGCGCAACTTGCCTGTTTCTACCCCCTTTCAAAGCAGCATAATGATCTCCCTTGTTCTGAACCTAAATCCTGCTTGCTTCCACATGTTCAAGATCATCTTTCATCGTTTCCCCCACCTGCAACATCATTTTACTATGATGCACGTTTTTCCTTCACACTGTGCCCTCCAAAGAGATCTTTCTAATGAGAATACCCTCATCATTCTTCTCTCACCCTGACTTCTGGCTGCCCTTCCCCTGGAAATATCTTGTGCAACCACAGCAGATGTAACACCTGTTCAGCTCCCTATAATAAACTTATTTTGATACATGTCATTAGGTCAGTTCAAACTGGCTTTTAAGCTGTATGCTTAGAAGGAACCAAGCCAACTTTGAGCACATACACATGGCATAATTTGTTCTGTGAAGTGTGTGGCAGCTCATTATTTTCAATCTAATAGTTATTAAAACTCTAAAAAGTCCATGCAAATCAGTGAAAGAATATTTATGTAGCTGAGTGTTTCATTGAATTGAGTTTTCAGATGATACCCAAGCCAGTTGAAAACTTCAGAGGAAACAATAAATAGGTGCATTGAGGGGAACGTTTGTATAAGATAAAACTGCACAGTTCATAATTGAAAATTGTCCAAGAACAAGCTTCTTAATATTGGATTATAATTCTTACTTAATGTCCACTCAAAGTGTAGCATAAGAGCCTTCATATTGTATGAGTGTTGCATGTTTTGCAAGTATATAATCTAACCACAAGGTCTCATGTAATGCTATACTTTTGAAGAGTCCCAATATCTAAAAGTCATTCCCAGCTGGGTTCATAATTATTGATGTGTTACTATTAGCTTTGCATGGCAAGTATAGAGACGGAAGTTCTGATGAGTTTCCTTCACCGATAAAAATTATCAAAAATAATAGAGTGGGGAAAAAAATCTAGGCTTCCTTTAAATAAGGCCAGAATATTTAATATGCAAATTTAGTTTAATGTTTCACCTGTAGGATCTTGATATACCTGTGTTTCAACATATCTTCTACAATTACTGTTCTATTATTCTTCCTTTGAAATCAGCACTGTCTCAAAGTCAGTACAAACATTTGGGGGCTACTTCACAAATTCAGATCTTGGCTATTGTCTTTCCCTGTTTCCTGACCATTTTTCCCATTCATTTCATTCTACCTGTCTCGTTTTATATATAGTGTGTATTTATCCTCCCATGTCCTTTCATGACCTTACCTACCTTTTCAAAAATAGTAAAGGTAAACAGATGGGTTTGGAGTGCAGAAGAATTTGAGTGCCTAATCATCCAAATTATTACCAGAAGAAGAGCAAGAGGCTGAGAATGAAAGGCGCATTTGAACAACATTAAAGACTAGGTAAAGGTGCAGTCACTATAATCCAAGAGGACCATTGGTTGCTTCCTCAATAGAGAGAGATGACTAGGTGAGAATTTAACGTGATGGTCACCACACCTCAGGTGAGGGATGTTGTTGGAAAGGTGGGACCTTCATAGTGACTTTACCAATACAGAAATTGTACTCATACTCTTGGCATCGCTTTGCATTACAGGCCAGCCATCCAGCTAACTGACCTTGTGTGGTTTTATTAAAGACTGGTTTAACCCACTTCAACAATGATATCATCCACTGTTGCTCTGATTCTCCCAAAAAAATTTATGGTCATGTGGCCTGTACCACATGGCAGTTTATCTTTTTGATTCTCTTTTTTCTGTTTTTTTCTCACTGTATCATCAAGATTACTTTAGTTTGACTTTCACCTCTTTTAAAAAAAAAACTAGTTTAGGACTTGAAACCCATTTCAACCTATTCCCCATTGAATTTATCAGTTCTGTAAACCAAATGACCTTCCTTGAGCTATATATGGAATTGAACCCTATTAACCATTGGCATAAAGTCTAGATAATTCAGTCATTTTTGCCAGTAGGTGCTGATTTAACATGTTTTGATGTTGAATTTTGCAAAGGTTTGTAAATAACTATTGTAGGAATGTGCCCTCATTGGCTAAAAAATCTTAATTCAAACCAGCATGATTTGTTAGGATCAACAACTGGAGAGATGATTGCACATTTTTGGTTCAACCAGAAATTGTGGGATTGCTGGTTGGCTAGCATTTATTGCTAATCACTCATAGGGCTTCGTAAGATGGTGTGAGCTGCCATATTGAATTGCTGTAGTCCATTTGGTGTAGGGACAGCTGCAATACTGGTAAAGAAGAAGTTCCAGGATTTTGACCCAGTGACAGTGAAGGAATGGCAATGTATTTCCAAGTCAGGATGGGATTGCCTTAGAGGGGAATTTACAGGTTTTGATTTGTTTTATTATTGTCGCATGCACCTAGGTACAGTGAAAAGTTTTGCATGCAGTACAGGCAGATCATACCATACAAAGTGTATAAGGGTAATAGAACAGAGGGAGGAATGCAATGTTATGGCACAATGTTAAGGTGCACAACGAGCAAAATTAACAATAAATTTAAAATTTGGAATGTTCATTCAGAAGTCTAATAACAGCAGGAAAGAAGCTGTTCTTGAATCTGCTGGTACATGTGTTTAAGCTTGTATATCTTCTGCCTGATGGACGCGTTTGGAAGTGATTATAACTGGGGAGGGGAGGGTGGTTGATTATGTTGGCTGCCTTTCTGAGGCAGCAAGAAGTATAGATGGAATCAATGGATAGAAGGTTGGCTTGCTTGATGAACTTGGCAATGGTCAAAACTCTCAGTAGTTTCTTATGGTCCTGGGCAAAGCAGTTGCCATACCAAGCTGTGATGAATCGGGATAGAATGCTTTCTATGGTGCATCTATAAAAAAATTGGTATGAATCTTTAGGTACATGCTCTATTTCCTTAGACTCCTGAGGAAGTAAAGGCATTGTTGTGCTTTCTTGACCACCGCATCAGCATGGATGAGCCAGGACAGATTGTTGGTAACTATCACTCCTAGGAACTTGAAGCTGTCAACCACCTGCACCTCAGCATTGATGTAGATAGGGGCATGCCTTCCATCTTGTTTGAGTTCTGGCCTACGACAGTGGTGTTGCCAGCGAACTTGTAGATGGAGTTGAATTTTGTGACATAGTTGTGAGTGTAGGGAGTATAGTAAGGGGCTGAGTATGCAGCCTGGCAGAGCACCAGAGTTGAGGCTTGTGGTGGAAGAGGTGTTGTTGCCTATTCTCACTGATTGACTTCCTGACCCACAGACCGCAATGATCCAGTTGCAGAGGGCAGCGCAGAGGCCTAGGTCTCAGAGTTTGGAGATTAGTTTGGTTGGAATTAAAGTGTTGAAGGTGGAGCTGTAGCCAATAAGGAGGAGCCTGACGTAGGTATCCTTGTTATCCAGATGTTTCAGGGATGAGTGTAGGGCCAGGGAGATGGCATCTGCCTTAGACCTGTTGTAATGGTAAGTGAATTGCAAGGATCAAGGCAGTTGGAGTTGATATGAGCCAAGACTTACCTCTCGAAGCACTTCAAAGTTATGGAGGGTAAGTTATGGAGGGTAGAGCCACCGGGCGGTAGTCATTGAGGCATGCTGCATCATTTTTCTTTGGCACTGGGATGATGGTGGTCTTCTTGAAGCAAGTTAGGACTTCAGATCGTAGAAGGAGAGGTTGAAGATGTCTGCAAATACTCCAGCCAACTGATACTTGCAACGTCTGAGTGCACAGCTGGGAACCCCATCTGGGTTCAGTCTCAGAAAGGCTGATTTGATGTCTGCAGTAGTGGCTGACGGAACTGGTGTATCTGAGGCTGTCAGGGTTGGTGACGCCATTTCACTGACGTCCTGTTCGAAAGTCGTAAAATGGTGTTCCCGTGTATCTGCTGTTGTTGTCCTTTTAGATTGGTGGATTTGGAAGTTGTTGTCTAAAGAGCCATGTTAACTTCTGTAGTGCATCCTGTAGATGATGCTATTGTGTGTCAGTGTGGAGGGACTGAATGTTTGTGAATGTGGTGCCAATCAAGTTATCTGCTTGTGCTTGATGGCATCAAATGTCTTGAATGTTGGAATTACATCATCCAGGATGAGGGGTAAGTTTTCCATACATTGCCCGATTCCCCAAAACCGGTTCACGATCCATATGGCACAAGTTAGCAATGTGTTTTTAATAATATGAATTAAATATTTGCAATGCTCAATAGTGTACTTTGAGCAACTCAAGATCACAAAAACTTGTCTTTTTCTGTTAAGGGGCTTTCTTAGTTTCCAGTTTTAGTGAAAGATGAGCACCCAAAATGTAGACTGTTTTTACCGTATTCATTTCAGCATTTAGATTTTTATTTCAGTTACAACATCTGCTTTTTTCAATTTTTAATGTATATTTAGTAAAAACTGAATAAGCTATTAAGCTTCCATTGTATTAGTTGTTCATTGTGTTTTCCAAATAGATTAGTTTATATAAAAAGAGTTATAGACCAAGAGCCGATAGATGGGGTTAGGCTGGGTAACGTTTTTGCCTGACAGAAACACAGTGAACTAAATGGCCTTCTTTTCCATGAATCTTTCTATGTTTTAGTATTCTACATTAATAGTGCCAGAAAAAACAGATACAGCTTTACAATGTACCAACACTGCTAACATTGGCTAAACCCAGACACAACAGACAATAAGACATGGTAGGCTGCTCCCTAACCTGTCTTATGTCTATTGATCAGCGAAAAAAAGAAAGTAAGGATAAATGGGCATTGGCAAGCTGTTATTATTTGAGTGCCACAAAGATGACTGTTGGGGCCTCAGGTATTTACAGTCTGTATTAATAAATTTATGTGAAAATACAGATTAATGACTAACAATACAATGCTAAGTTGGAACTCAAGCTGTGAGAAGGATACAAAGAGGCTGCATTTATAGACAGGCTAAGTAATTTGGCAGCACTGTGGCAGATGGAATATAAAATGAGGAAGAATGAGGTAATAAGAGTAGAAAAGCAATTTTTTTTAGATGTGCATAACTCATAAATCCAGAGCCTTGAATGTACTTGTACAAGGAACACAAAACGTTAGCATGAAGGTACAACAAGCAATCAGGAAAATAAATGGCTGTTGACTTTTGTTGCAAGGGGACTAGAGCAGACCAGTAAAGAAATATTCCAAAATTTTATAGGATTTTGCTGTGACCAAACCTGAAATATTGTGTGTAATTTTCACCTCCACATTGAAGAAAGGATCAATGTGTATTGGAGGCAGTGCAGCAAGGATTCACGAAATGGGTTTCCTGGGGTTAGAGGCTATTCTTTGATGAGAGGTTGAATAAATTGGATCTGTGTTTTGTGGACCTCAGAAGAAGAGGCAGTAGTCTCATTGAACCATTCAAGATTATGAAAGGGACCCAGATGCGCAATCTAGAAGAAAGAGACTCAGTTTCAAGGTCATTTAAAATTGAAATGAGAAAATTTTTCACTAAAGGTGTTCTGAATCTATGGAATCCTTTACTCGAGAACAGTGGATGCACATCTTTGAATATATGAATGAATGAATGATTCTATTTACATGTGTATTTTACAGTGAGAGAAACAGTGAAAAGATTTTCCACTGTTACCACAATCTGGTGTCATTTTGAATAATTTTAAGAATAAGAGCAAAATAGAAAGATACAGCTTAAAGAGAGTCCATTAGTTTTGAGTCAGCTGATCATTAATAATGCCTGTGTCATCATTTCTCCTCCATCGCCTTACCGCCGTCTGCACTGGATCCAACCGATATTGCAGTCGTTATTCTTCAGATGCCATCTTTCGATTCTCCTCCACCACTGACTCGCCATCACTTGCACCAGACCCACCAGTGTCAGAGTCGCAACTCTTGCTGCTGAGCCCACCTCGATTGATGTCACTGTGATGCCTTTCCGCCACTGCTTTGCTGCTGCCAGCAATGGACCCAATCAACAACGAAGTCGCTAATCTTCAGATGCTATCTTTCACTGCTGGGTCTACTGCCACTGATGTAGCAGCTGTCAATTCTGATGCCAGGTCCTGTGCTCGCCCAGGAAAAGTAAGTAGGGGCCCATTTGCTGCTGTCATGAGGTCCACACTGGTCACACTGGTCTCACTCGCCTTTGCCATGAGGTCTGCACTGGATATATTTAGGGCGAAGAGATATTTTTGGTCTGTCGGGGAATCAGGTCAGGAAAATGGAGTTGAAATCCAGTTATCATCCGTGATTGTACTAAATGCTGGAGGAGGTTCAATAGCCAATGTTATCTTTTTCCCATGTTATTAAAAAGGATTTGTTTTTGTAATATTTGCATTTTTTAAATTTGCAATTAAGTCCAGACTTTGAATTGTTGATTTTCCATGCCAGAGGGGTTGATTAGCTGTAATTAACACAACGTATCATTAAAAGGTTACTTGCACTTGTCATGGCAAACCTTAAGCTTTTGTGGTGAGTTTAATTCCTATCTGATGTGCATATACAGCAACTTAGTAATTCAGTGGATTTTCACAGCGAGACAAGCATCTAGATGTCATTTTCATAAAGCCTGCAGTGAAATGATATTACTTCACTGAATCGCAGAATTGTTAAAGTGCAGGAAGCCATTCAGTCCATCATGCCTACACCAGCTAGTTAAATGAACGTCATTACCAGTGTTGATCTCCTACACCATACCTGCTTCTCCACTGAAGTTTCTGTACCAGTTATGCATAAATAATACTGATGCCAATGGTCTCACTGTTTTTCAACAGCATAAACCAGGCTGTTTTTTTTTTTTCTCAGATTTCGACATTACATTGCCGGATACATCCAGCAGTTAGATTTGATGTGGCAAGTGTGTGGAAGATCATTAGCATGCTTTCCACTTTTGTGTACTAGTTTGCTTCTTATTTTCAACTTACACTAAGCCACTAACAATATGAAAAAGAAAGCTAAATGTGTAAGTTCCTTCCAGTCAGTGCAGAGCTTTTCCATCAGCAAATCCTAAATTGTACCTCTTTATGGCAGGACACAGAAACTGGGTCCCCATGGCCTCAGGCTAATGTTTCAGAGTAACTTGTCAGCAGGCCATACCTCTTCTATGTGTCAGGTAGAAAACTCCCAACCTATATGCACACAATGCTACTGTTTTATGGATACCTTCGAAAAGTTGAACCTAAGAAAGTAAGCCATGGCAAAAAAAAATGTCTACAGCCAAAGCCAGATGGGGGTGAATATATAATTATAAACGAAAGCAGAAGTTACTGGAAAAGCTCAGCAGGTCTGGCAGCATCTGTGAAGAGAAATCAGAGTTAACATTTCAGGTCCGGTGACCCTTCCTCAGAACCCGGGTCACCATACCTGAAATGTTAACTCTGATTTCTCTTCTC
>NC_063341.1:37458650-37475931 GCF_021869965.1 Rhincodon typus | reverse complement strand
TTCTCTTCTCAGATGCTGCCAGACCTGATGAGCTTTTCCAGCATCTTCTATTTTTGTTTCTGATTCATAGCATCCACAGTTTTTTTCAGTTTTTATTGAATGTATAATTATGTCAAGTTTCCTGCAACCAAACCAGCATCAAAGATCATGTTTTGCGTTGCTTCGAACACAACTGTGGAAGTTGACGGGGGAATCCTGACATGTAAGCAGCGAAAGATCTCAATGCATTTTGTGCATTGGAGTTGAATACATGAGCATGCCATTTGGGCACTGTAATGCCCCTGCCAACTTCATGTGTGTGATGTATAAAGGTGGGGAATGAACTACATTGCTTTCTTGGACTTGCTGGTTATTACAGGAGATTTTGCAAGGCTATGAACAGTTGACCACTCCACTTCTCACTTTGCTGTGGAAATCAGATAATGCTAAAGGAATAGTTATGAAAGGATGTAGCAAGTGTACTACTTCACGGAGAATCACAGGGAGTTGCACCCCAGCATTTGAAGATTCATCCTGCACCCTCAGGCAGAAGCTTGTCTCATCACCTGTCTTTAGTTACCTAGATTTCCAGCTCCCTTTCATACTGAAAACCAATGGCAGTTTCTTTGACATAGGAGAAATGCTGTCACAGGTAAAGGTCAGAAAAGAGTGGTTATTGCAGTTAGTCTCAAGCTGAATGAGTGGAAACTTGAACTGCAGTCTTTGAGGTGGGCTATTTCCCAGAAGATCAGAAGCATTATGATTATTGCAGAGTTTGAAGTGTTTACATGTAACAAGTCACTCAGCTACTCTCACCTACACTCCAAACTTGGGTTAACAGACGCCCAATGAGCTACTGAGCTCACTCAATTCTAGTTCTAGGTCAGACAAAAGTAATGCAAAAGCTGATGCTGACAACAGGAGGGAACACATCCTTGCCTGACTGTAGGTGGTGTAACTAACGCAATGTCCATGCTTAACGTCAAAGGTATTATTCTGACCCTGCTTCCCTACACCATTTGGACAACAATTCAGCAGAGTACCACTATGGCACTTATGTGTGAGATCCAAAGAAGGTCCAGACAGGTAGAGCCAAGTGTGGTTTCACTTTTGCCATCTATCACGAAAGACGACCTCAGGCAGCTTTAGTTGATTCACATAGGCTTCAGTAGATTACGTCATTACTGGAAGGCCCAACATCCAGCAATTCAGATGAGGGAGTCCAAACAGGCATGGAAATTGTTGAAGGGCTGGAAGAGAAACAGGAGGATGGTAGAGTTCTTTATTGGCTCATTCATGACAAGGTGAGAGCAGTGAAGGAATTCATCCTTCCCAACAACTGTAAATATCATGTTGGCAATAGTTTATGATCAAGCAGAAACCAAGCAACAGAAAAGTTATCTGTCCTGATCAGACAGCAGTGTTACTGGCCTTGGATGGCTGCTGATTTTAATGACTACGTCAAAATTGTGAGAGGTGTGCTTTAGCTTAAGCAGGGGAGCAACTTCACCCAAGCATGGGATTCCTGGTCATCAAGAGACTTTCTGGAGGTCCTTTCAATGGTTTTTATGATCCTTACCCCTGTAGTAATGGGACTGAGTAGAAACATGTACCTATGGACACCTTCACCAAGTTCAAATAGGCCATTCCTACCCATGACCAAAAGACCTAACAAGAGCCAAAGTGTTTGTACTTGATAAGTTCGTCTGTTTTGGTGTTTCATGTTGGATTCACAATGAGCAGGGGTGCAACTTCAAGAGCAGGATCCTACAGGAGCTTTGCAAGATCCTGTGATATTGCCAAGAGCCACACTAACCCTACTATCTTGAGAGTAACAGCACAAGCAATTTGATTTGATTTATTATTGTCACGTATTATTGTCAGTGAAAAATATTGTGTGCATTCCAGGCAAATCATGCCTTTCATAAGTACATTGAGTAATAGAACAGATTGCAGAGTATGGTGCTGCAGCTGCAGAGAAAGAACAACTATTATATGAGGTCCATTCATAAGTCTGATAACAGCGGTGAAGAAGCTGTTCTTGAATCTTCTGGCATGTATTATCAAACTTTAGTATTCTGCCCAATGGAAGAGGATGGAAGAGAGTATAACAGGGGTGGGAGGTGTCTTTGATTATGTTGCCTGTTTCCCTGAGGCAGCAGGGAGTATAGACCATGTCTGTAGATGGAAGGCTGGTTTGCGTGATGGACTGGACTGTGTTCACAACTCTCTAATTTCTTGCGGCCTTGGACAGAGCAGTTGCCATATCAAGCTGTGATGCATCCAGATAGGATGCTTTCTGTGGTGCATCCGTAAAAATTAGTAAGAGTCATTGTGGACATTCCAAATTTCCTTAGCCTTCTGAGGAATTAGAGGCATTGGCAGTTTCTTAGCATCAATATGGATGGACCAGGATAGATCTAAGGTGATATTTACTTTAGGAATTTGACACTGTTGACTATCTCCACCTCAGCACCATTGATACAGGGCCGTGTCCTCCAGTCCACTTTCTGAAGTTGATGACCAGCTCCTTCGTTTTGCTGACGTTGAGGGAGCAACTGTTGTCTTTACATCATGTGACTAAGCTCTCTATCTCTGACCTGTACCCTGCTTGTCATTGTTTGCAATCCGACCCACTAAAGTGGTCTCATCAGCAAATTTTTAAATGGATTTAGAGCTAAATTTGGCCACACAGTCGTGAGTCTAAAAGGAGTATAGTAGGGGGCTGAGTATGCAGCCTTGCGGGGCACAGGTGTTGAGGATTATGGTGGAGGATGTGTTGTCGCCTATCCTTACTGATTGCAGTCTGCAGGTCAGGAAGTTAAGGATCTTTTTTCAGAGGTGGGTAGCAGAGTCCTAGTTTAGAGTTTGGAGGTGAGTTTGGTTGGAATTATGGTGTTGAAGATGGAGCCAAAGTCAATAAATAGAAGTCTGATGTAGGTGTCCTTGTTATCCAGATGTACAAGGGATGAGTGTAGGGCCAGGCAGATGATGTCTGCCGTGGGCCTATTTTGATGGTAGGCAAACTGTAGTGGATCAAGGTAATCTGGGAGGCTGAGTTGATGTGTGCCATTATTAATCTCAAAAGTGATGAATGTTAGAGCCACTGGGTGGTAGTCATTAAGGCACGTTCCCTGAGTTTTCTTTGGCAACGGGATGAGCATGGTCTTCCTGAAGTCTAGACCCTTGGGAGGTACAATAACAGATAAGCTGCGAAGGTTTTCTTGAGCAAGTACTTAAAGCAAGTGGGAACCTCACAAAATGTATACAAACACTCCCACCAGCTGATTTTCGCAGGATTTGAGTGCACAGCTCGGGACCACATCTGGGCCAGTCGCTTTCCATGGGTTCGTTCGCAAGAAGGCAGATCTGCTGTCTGCGGCAGTGACTGCAGTTACAGGTGCACCCAAGGCTGTCAGGTCAGGTGACATCATTTCATTACCTTCTGTTCAAAATGAACATAGAATGCACTGAACTCATCAGAGAGGGATACATTGTTGCCAGTGATTCTACTCGACTTTACTTTGTAGACCCTTATGTCATGCAAGTCTTGCCACAGTTGATATGTGTTTGTGTGGTTAGTCTGGGACACTAGTTTAATGTCATTGTCTCTTGGCATCCCTGATGGCTTTGTGAAGATCGTACTTAGATTTCCTGTATAGGTCAAGGTCACCGGACTTGAACACCTCAGGCCTGAACTTCAGTAGACAATGGACCTCCCGGTTCATCCATGGTTTCCAGCTGGGGAACACTTGATTAACATGTTTGGCATGCAGTCCTCTACATACTTACTGATGAAATCTGTGATGGTACAGGCATACTCGTTTAGGTTAGCTGCTGAGTCCTTGAATATGGACCAGTCCACCAACTCTTAAGGAGATCACCTCCTTAAGGTTGGAGGTGGAGTGCTTGAAACCACATTGTTTCAATCTCACTTGAAGGCCAGCACGTCTCCCACATTTCCTCAATAAGTGACTGCATCTGGTCAAGTCGGTATGGGTAATCTGTCATTCCAGAAGGTAAGTGAGTGGGAACTCCAGAGAGAGTCATTCTCAGTCTGGTTGAGCCACAATGTCAGGACTTCAGTAGGTCCAGTAGAATTGGGTTGGGTCAGGTCTCCATTTGATGTTTGAGTTGGGCCTTCAAGACACCAGTAAGTATCTAGTGTGCTGTGTGTAGTTGCTGGGGTGGCAAGTCCCAAGCAAGGAAGTATGTAACGGAACCTCCATCGGCAAGTTACAACAGTGTGGGAGGGCACCGAGCGGGGCAGCTGGAACAGTCCCTGGAAGAAAGGGTGTCTTTGGGAGAATGAGACTTCCAAGGCAGGAGGTTCAGAGAGACAAATAATTTCTTTAACCAGACATAAACCACATATTTAACTCATGTAAAATGTATGTCTTCCTTATTGAACCTACATTTCCCTTTATGTCTGTGATGACTGTATGTAAGTGGAACAAAGAATCCCTGCTTCACAATCTTTGAGTATCCCTGTGTTCAAATCTCATGATGCATAATAGTCTGAGGTGGAATTTACAATCGTGGCGTTCGACTGTAATCCCAAAATTTCAGGATTACTTTCATCAGGGTTTACTTAACACTTCATAGAATATTAATAGATTACCAGGTAGCTATGCTATAGTTCCCAACAATATCAAGCCAATACAATCTGACAAGTATCAGTTCTTCTTTTATGAAATGTGTTTTGCACTTCAAGCTTGTATATTTATTGCTGCCACAACACTGCCTCGTTCAGACGTTTTGTATATTCTTTCATGAGATGTGCACGTCACTGACAAGACCAGCAATTGTTTTCCATCTGTAATTGCCCTTGAAGTGATTGATTTGCTGGACCGTTTCAGAGTCTGTTAACTCTGTGGGTCCAGAGTTACATGTAGGCCAGAATGGGTAAGAATGGCAAATAAAGGATGTCAACGAACCAGATATGTTTTAACAACAGTTGATGATAATTTCATGACTACCATCACGAAGATAAGTCTGCAGTTCCAGATTTTATTAAATAATTGTTAGCACCAACTCTGGTGGGAATTGAACCCATGTCCACAGAGCATTAGGCTTGGCCTCTAAATTGCTAGTCCAGTAACATTGCCAATACTGTTAAAATCTCCCCTGACAGAGGGAATGTTTATATTGTTTTGGTTATTCTCATTAGTGGCTCTCCATTATTTTCATTCTGCAGTATCTCTCCAGTTCTGGCTGAATTCCTATCTCTTATGTCAGCTACTTTCTTGCTGTCTTACCTGTTCTCTTTCTGTTGTGACTTCTTAGGTCTGCTGTTTCTGTGCCCCTATCTGCCTCTTGCTGCATTTCATCCAGTCACCCAGAATAACTCTGACTACATTCATCCTGGTGATTAGGTGAACATTACTAATATTGTAATATTACTATTGTATCAATTTAAGAAAAAAAAACTTGAAAAAATGTCTTGGTTTTTTTATTATTAGAGTCCTGGGAATTCAGGATCACCAAGATGGTCAAGGTCACAGGACACGTGATCGCAAGCTTACAAATCCATGCTGAAATCCAAATATTGACCATCATTTTCAGATGGAATTAACCCAAAATCAAAATAACATAACTCGTACCAAAGCATAGAGCTTGAATATTCATTTTGTTTTTTGTGGTATGTTTGAAAGACCTATGTGCAGGCATATTTATCTTTCAGAAGTAACACAATCTGTCACAGGGAATAGAAATGTACTTTTTCATTCTGTATAAATGAACACTTGTAAATAGCAGGTTTCTGAGCAAATTGTTGTAGTTCCCTCAATTAGTAGGAATTACCTTTACTGTTATCATTCATTTGAGGCTAACAGTACAAAATTAGCTCAGTCATGTTGTTTAGGATCCAAAGAAGACTAACCTGCCTGTATTGAAATGAGAATATGCATAAAAAGAGCTGGCAACTATTCTGCAGTTTTCATCTACAAATGAATGAAATTGAAAGAGGTCATGCAAATCTTACATCCAAAATTTGTAATAATAGCCTGTATTCCTCCACTTTGAAGTGTAATGTTTCTGCAGTCTGAGTGAACAAATCCTTGCATTCTCTTGTTCCACCCCTCTTATTTCGTACTAGAAAATGTTATGGAATTGAAGTAATGTGCTTCTCATGTCCACTCCCTTTTACATTGACATCACGGAAAGATGCTGGACTGGCAGGGTGACTGATTTTCCAGGAATTTCTTCCAGCTCCCCTTCCCACTGCTATATGCAGCTGATATGTTAGTGTGCCTGTACCTGCTCCTGGTGGAAGTGTAAGTCACAAGAAAGATAGAAATCGGTAGTTGAAAGTTTTATATTGATTTTTGATGTCAACCGATATGTTAAGCTAGGAATTTCTGAGAGTATTATATACATCCTGTAAGGTGTACAGGGGTCCTGATCCACTTGGCCTTCTAGAGATGTCTAATAGAAATTGCTGATTACCCACAAAGTGTAGCTAAGGTGGCACCATTTGTTAACGTGTATTAATTAAAATGAAAATGCCTTTCAGACACTCTCATAATAGACATAAATGGAACTTGATTGCATCTTTGCTTAATACAAATATCCCCATACGGTAACTAATATATGGCATTTGCAATGACCAAAGAGTACTCTCGTTTTTATTTTATCATTTTTCTAATAGAAATTTTCTAATAAAATTCACATGCAAACATCATGTGAACGAGTATACAGCACACATATTCAACATTAACATCACTTACTCAGTTATGAATCAGAAATTCAATTAGCCATATTATTTGTGGCTTAGTTGGCATCACTCTCACCTGGCCAGTCAGAATGTTGCAGGTTCAAGTGCCACTTCAAGAATTGAATTGCCCAGTCCCTGAACAACCTTCAACAGTGCTAGGTTAGCTGGGAAAATACAAGATTAGAATAATGAATTCTCAACATCAAGAAAACAAAGTCAGATTTTCCATCCAAGGTATTAATTGTGAAGTGAGAAGTCTATTTAGATGTATTAACATCACAATATTACCGCTTCAATGAAAGTTGCTATTTCCCAGCCTTTCTGCTCCTAAGATGCTGCTTGGCCTGCTGTGTTCATCCAACTGTGCACCTTGTTGTCTCGGATTCTCCAGCATCTGCAGTTCCTACTACCTATGAAGGTTTGGATCACTTAGATTGACAGTCTGAGCCTGAAACTCAGTGTGGGTTTTTCCTCTGTCCTCATTTGAATCGTAAGAATGCGATCAAAATGAAAAATAGTTGCCACTACACCCAGAGTGAGCAAAGTGACTTTACAATTGAGTAAGCAGGCTTTACATGTGAATAATGTGGGGCGCTGGCAATTACATTGATCAGGCACTTACACAGTTTAGTTTAATGACATCTGTAATCAGAAAATTTTGCTTGCAGTGACCAATAATTCCAAACATAAATCTTAGCCACAAGCAATGTCGACTATATCATTATAAATTGATCATGTGATCTCTGTGAAGCTGAAGTAATCACTGATGACCTTTAAAGTGTCACTTGCAGGCCACACTTCACAAAGACAACTTAGGAGCTCGTAGGTTGCACAAGGAGCTGCTTTCTTCTTGATTTAAATTGTAAGTACCAACTCTCACATGCAATGCTGCCTTGGGGGACAAAATTTCAATAATTTTATCACACATTCTCTTTCTCTTTTTGTGCAGTTTAGCTTGCACTGCACACATTAGAATAAGGTCTATTATGTCAAAAGTCTATGTACAGGCATCCTTTGATGCTATTTGTTGAAGTCCACCATGTCCCATCGTATTGAGGACTATGATAAACTATCATTATTGTGCCAAATGATGACTGACTACTCATATTACAAAGGAACTGTTCCTCTTCTAATATTCTCCATATGGGCTCATTGGAACCATTACCAATGGATCCAGCTACAACAGCTACAATTCACATGAATAGAAATTGCTGGAAAAACTCAGCAGGTCTGGCAGCATCTGTGGAGAAAAATCAGAGTTAACATTTCAGGTCCAGTTACCCATCTTCAGAATGGCATCGGCAGTTCCTTTGTGTTTTCTTTTACAAATTTTATCATTGCTGGACCTACTAAACAATGAAGAAGCAAAAAGATATGGGAGGAACAAATGCATCAGCAGCTGAGGACCAGCATAAGCCTCCAGATGCTGCCAAGCAGCTTCTATTTGAAGAAGCCACAGAGAAAGTCACATCAAGATGTGGTGGAGGTACTGGAGACGCAGTGTCTATTGTCCTTGATGCTGTTTCCTCCATATGAGCGAGATGCAGTGCTGCTGCCGAATGAGGATGTCCCAGGGCACAATCACAGAACCCTGACATCTACTAAAGCAGAAATTGTGAGCTGAAGGAGTAAGAGGTCATCCTATCCCTGTTGCTATCAAGGTGATAACTGCACTAAGTTTCTATGTAACCTGCTGTTTACAAGGATCAACCAACAAATATTTCAAGACTGTTACCAATACAATCTGTGCCAGATCACACTGCTTCAGCTCATTTCCTGTAGGAAATTCGGTGCTCGAGACCAGGCTATATAGGCTCTTCCACATAGCTGGCTTTCCCCAAATGCAGAATGCTAGACTATGTACACATTACATTAAGAGCACCATTTCTTATGCAGCTAACTTCATCAACAGAAAAGAGTTCTATTCCATCAGTGTACACTTTATTTATAATAATCAGTACCATATCAGCAGTCTGTGCCAGGTCTCCTGGAAGCTGACGTGATATCTATACCCTTGATAACTCTCCAGTTCCTCCTTTATTTCAAGGGCTGGATTCTTACAAGGATGGCTACTGTAAGACCAAGTTTACCCTCTGCAATCACACTTGATGATTCCATTATATAACCTACTGACTGTTGCCGAGCTTTGATGCAATGAGCCCATTCTTTGACCAGGGCCTTGTGGAACTGACAATGATATTCTGAGTTTTGAATCAATCTGGTGTTCTTTGCAGTAACTCCAGACAGTGTGTCACATAACCTTTACATGCTGCTGTCTGCACAGCTGGAAAAAGCAAAGAAGGACATTGAGCTGACAGAGCAGCAACAGTCTTCCAAGGTTGAAGATGCGACTCAGCAGGAGGAAATTCACCTTCAGCATGTCAGAGCAGTTCAGCATCAGGCGCAACATCAGCATCAGACTTAATCGACACTCTGTCTTTCGACTGGAATGAGTTGTGTGAAATCATCATTCATTGATTTAAGTCAGTTACTTCTGTTTAGTCCCAGAAACAAAGGCAACTTTTATGTTTATTCTTTCTTAACTTCTATTTAACAACTGGGAAAAGCAAACATTAAACAACTTTTTGAAATCTTTACAACGTGATATTATTGCTGAATGTGGGAACAAGATGATATGTTTCCATGGATGTTAGGCAATGGGCAGTAGCACTAAAAATGGGTAGCCTTTGTAGTTTAAATCTTAGCTGCAGCTACACTGAAAGTTAATTATATTCAAAGAGAGTCATAGAGATTTACTGCACTGAAACAGACCGTTTGGTCCAACTCATCCATGCCAACCAGATATCCTATATAGATCTAGTCCCATTTGCCAGATTTGGCCCATACCTTCCTATTCATATACCCATCCAGATGATTTTTAAATGTTGTAATTGTAACAGCCTCCACCACTTCCACTGGCAGCTCATTCCATACCTGCACCACCCTCTGCGTGAAAAAATTGCCCATTAGGTCCATTTTATATCTGTCCCCTCTCACTTTAAACATCTGCCCTTTAGTTTTGGACTCCCCATTCCAGGGAAAAGACTTTGCTTATTTACTGTATCCATGCCTGTCATGATTTTAGAAACCTCTATAACATCACCCCTCAGCCTTCGACAATCCAGGGAAAATAGCCACAGCCTATTCAGCTCCTCCCTATAGCTCAACCCCGGCAACATCCTCATAAATCTGTTTTGAACCCTTTTAAGTTTCACAACATGCTTCCTATAGAGGAAGGCCAGAATTGCATGCAATTCTCCAAAAGTGGCCGAACCAATGTCCTGTACAGATCAGATAGGTAATAATTTAAACTGTCAATATTTACAATAAAACACCGTGCCACTACATTTAGTGTAAAGTGCTGGAAACATTTGAACTGGTGTCGGTCTGGACTTTAAGTAAGGAACTAGCAGGGAAAACCTTAGAAGGTCCCAACAGCAGTGAGCACAAGATAACGCAACGTGTATAGTGGAATTATCTCTACGCCATAAGGTGTGCATCAGGGAATTGCATTAAATTACTCGCTAGAACTCTCAGAAAGAAACCCTCCGTGAAACTTCCCAAGATTGATGCTTTAACAATTTTCGCAGAAATTCAGCCCTCGGAGCCAAACTGAAAAATCAGGCCTGATTTTCCAATGCAGTAAGGTGTGTGTGTTTCACTGTTAGAGGTGCAAGTTACTGCCGGTGCCCTGGTCAATATTTATCAATCAATAAACAACACAAAAAGTTGTTTGTCATTATCATACTGCTGCTAATGGGAATTCTTTGTGTGAAATTGGCTTTCATGTTTGCTATATTACACCAGGGCCTAAACTGAAAGAGAATGTCTCCAGCCGTAAAGCAAATTGGGATAGTCTATGACATGACAGGTGTCATGTCAATGCAAATCTCTCTACCTGAGTGCGTCAATACTGGGTGGCCATGCAATGAAAAACACTGCCCCAGAATGCAGCCTCAAACATGTGAATTTTCCAAATTTGGAAAAGAAATATTTTTCTTCAAAGTTGACAAATTCCACATAAATTGAAATAAATGTTTGTGCACTGTACAGTAAATGTCCAACTAATATTGTCACTATTTTCAACTGTTGAATGGGAGGATCATGTAGAAGAATGGACAGATTAACAAGATTAGTTATGAAAATCAATTATCATGTAACATTTTCCAGAAAAGGCAGGCACAGATGGAGGGTAAGGAAAAAATAATACTTTTTTAAAAAAAAAGTTACAATCCCAAATTGCAACTGTAAGCGCAGGAAGCAAGATTTCATTCTTTTTAAATTAATTGATACAAATTCAACAAGTCTTGTAAAAACCTGTTAATTATTGATTGAGGATGCGACCTAGTTTATAGCTTTGGATATTCTGCAAAATGATAATGTGGTGTAACAAATTTAGTCTAAAATCATGTTGTGAACTTTCATTTTACTTTTATTGCAGTTTACTTTTATTACTGAGGTGATTAATAGTGGTCAGGGAAATAATGCAGATTTTCTCAGAATTGATCAAATACCCAACACTATAATTTCAGTATTCTGCACATACACTTGAACTTTGCCCAGACTGAATTATTTCATGCTGCCATTCCCTCAGGCTGGACACATTTGTTTTATGTATTTTGTCACCTCCTTAAATGCTTTCAAAATGCACAAGTCTTAATCTTGTTATATTTTTCATTTGGTTGCAGAAATACTACTTCAATCTACAAAAGGTTAATATGACGAATAAAGATTTTTTTTTCTTTTGAAAGACAGTAATGCAGACTTTGTCAGTTTTATTACAAGCTCCTAAAATCCCAAATGCATCACATTATACTAATGTTATGCCACACCGGTTGAATACATGGGTAAGTGAACTTTCAAAGGTGTGGAGGTGAAGCTGTCGTTAGCACTATATCACATCCAATTGATATGTTTCATCCCATGTAACACGTTTAACCTAGATTGCTAAATTGGCACTATTGCTTCACTAAACAAAAAAATGAATTAACAATTGATGCTGGAAATCAGAAACAAAAACGCAAACAGAAATTGCTGGAAAAACTCAGCAGATCTGGCAGTCTCTGTGGAGAGAAATCAGAGTTAAATTTTCATGTTCTCAAGAAAGGTCAATGAACCTGAAATGTAAACTCTGATTTCTCTCCACAGATGCTGCCAGATCTGTTGAGTTTTCCAGCAATTATTGTTTTTGCAACCCATTACTACTATATGTTCACTGAACACGGATAAATTGCACAGACAGGCAATTGTTGGGGATCCTAAGATTAGGAAAAAAAAGCTTATGTTCAGAATTGAATGGAGAATTGTGTATTTCCTTTAGACATTACTGTGAAGGACTCTTTTAGCTAAGAGGAGATTATAAGACCTTAAGAAGTAGGAGTATGCCATTTGGCCCCTCAAGCCTCCTCAACCATTCAATAGAATTACGGCTGATCTGATATTCTTTCAAATAGACAAAACAGTTGGAATGAAACTAGAAAAGATAGCACAGTTTCTTTTCAAATTTTGCTGCAAAGTCAACAAAGGAGCATAGGATTTTTGGTGCTGAAGGATCCCAATGCGGCAGGTTGAATCATATGGGTCTCAAGTCTGCACAGGATGTTTGCATTATTTCAGGAAAATTAGTAAGTAACTATAGTTATCCTAGTATCAAGGCCTCCTTTCTAGATTTTAAGACAATTAAGATATTTCTTTTTCTGGTATCTTCCAAGAGATAGCATGTATAGCACACTTACCCTATTTTTGCACAACCCTTCTGACATTAAACATATTTGGAGTCGACAATAAAACCGTGTTCATAACAGTTCAACATTCAGTTCGCAAGGAGCACTGCCACTATACAAGATGATTTGCAAAGACCTGATGCCACAAAGAAGGTGGTCTGGTTATGTGCTACTGAATTACATTTGGTTAACAAGGCCAATGAAGTGCACATCTGGAGAGTGTAGCAAAAAATAGTGTGTATGCTTCAAGTGACTTCAACCTTTTCAGCCACATTCTCCGATAATTTTTCAGTACAGCTGGAGAGTTGGGACCACCATCTAGCAAATTGCCTTAATTTTAGACTATGTAGTCATTTGGTAGAACTTGAGTATTGCTGAAAAAGACACAATAGTTGAAGTTTTTGTCCACCAATCATCTGGCTATTTCATAATAATACAAATTCAAAGGAGAACCCTGAGGGTAAAAAAGCAAATGCAAAATAGTGTGGTCATTTTTGGCCTTTTGCCTAGCCCAAGGCGGCCAGCCTAATATTATTGTCCTTTTTCGTTACACTTCATCGCCTATAGATGCTGGTCAGGTATCACATTTAAAGTTATAAAGATACTTAGTTATGCCATCTGTACAGGTTGGTCCAGAAAGACTGGCCCATGTGTATTGGGTCTATATTTTTAGAATCCCTTGCTCCTCACCATCTTTGTGTCCTCCTGTTGTGGTGGAGCAAATTAAGTATAGAAAGAATACCAATTGTGTAATAACCAAAATATGGGAAATAATCAAATTGTGGGTATATTTGTACATTTTATTCCCAATTCCACAAATTCTCCCACCAGGTGGTGATATCTGTAGTGATTTATAATGAGGTCAGCCAGATGGACCTCAAAAAAATGACGTCCCTGATTGGGGTTGTTAATCTGGTCCAATCAGGGATCCATGGCTGACATAAAGAGTATCAGAGGTCCTGTTCACTGTGAGAGCTGGCTCTCAGGAAGCTGGATCAGTGTCAAGGGCTCTCCATGTGTAAATGAAGGGTGACTTGGTGATGGGACACTAGCCTCTGTGGAGTTATTTCAGTAGCAATGAGAGAAAAGAACCTCCTGAAGAAATTCACTTGCTACAGTTGTCTTCGAGTTGAGGTAAGCATTTCTGGCATCATGCCATTATGTGGGAAGTAATTCCACGATTCTGCAAAGCCCACCCAGTGCCATTTGCCTTACAGGCAAAAGTACAGGCAGAAATCAGATGGCTGGAAAGCGAAGGAATCATCAAACCAGTTCAGTAAGTTTGCGGAATTGGCAGCACCAGTTGTACTGATTGTGAAGCCCGATGGGTTGGTTTGCCTTTCTGGGCATTTCAAACAAACATAAACCACTTTTCGCAGTTAGATAAATACTCAATCCTTCGCATAGAGGATTTATATGCAAAGCTGGCGGGGTAGTGCTGTTCTTCATGAAACTTTACATGAGCCATGCGTACTTGCAGTTAGATGAGTGTTCCCAGGAGTATAATACAATTAATACCCACAAGAGTATGAGACTGCCATTTGGGGTATCATCAGCTTTTGCAATTTCTCAGCAGATAATGGAGAACATTTTATAAGGTCTACCCCAAGTCACCATTTATTTAAATGACATGCTAATAACAGAGAAGACCAATAAGGAGAACTTAGAGAATTTGGACATCGTCCTTAGATGTTTCTCCCAGGTGGGCGTATGCCTTAGAAGGGAAAAATGTGTTCCAGGCACCTCAAGTGACCTACTTGGACGACAGGGTAAACAAGACTGGGTTACAACCATTGAAAGATAAAATGAGGGTGATTAACGATGCCATGTCTGTACTGGAGCTTTCCTTTAGCTGGTGAATTATCATGGGAAGTTCATGCATAAGCTGGCCTCTATCCTGGCACTTTTGCATCAAATCTTAAAAAGGGTTAACCTTGGAAATGGTCACATAGCCAAGCCAAGCCTTTTGCGGAAGTAAAGAAACAGCTATCATCCTCCAGGGATAGTAGAAACTGCAGATACTGGAGAATCTGAGATAACAAGGTGTAGAGCTGGATGAACACAGCAGGCCAAGCAGCATCAGAGGAGCAGACTTGGTGACAGGATACTGGCATCTGTGTTCATCCAGCTCCACACCTTGTTATCTATCATCCTCTAGGTATTGGCATACTGTGATCTCGAGATGAAATCTGACATGCGATGCCTTCCTGTATGGCATCGGAGTCAAATTAGCTTATAGGTTGCCTAATGGAGAGGAATGCCCTATAGTGTATGCATCTAGGACTTTGACTAATGCATAGCGTAGATATGCCTAGATAGAGAAGGAAGGTTTGGCAGTCATATTTGGAGTCAGGAAATTCCACCAGTACCTTTACAGATGTAAATTTGTAATAGTAATGGACTATCAACTCTTGTGAGGTCTCCTTAAAAAGGACAAGGCAGCGCTGCTTATAACTTCAGGCTGAATTCTGCAGTGAGCTCTAATACTAAGTGTGTATAATTACAAGTTGGAACACCATCCAGGAGGCCAAGGAGCAAATGCCAATGCATTGAGTCAATGCCCACTGGTAGTACACCACCAGTGGTGCCACCACTGGAAACGTCCATAATGTGGTTAAAATTTTCTGGCCACACTTGCAGTCATAACTGACAGTATCAAACTTTGGATGCAGAAAGATTCAGTGATGGGGGAAACCAAAGGGCCTTCACAGACAGAATCAAAACCAAGAGACCAGATCTGAGTAGAGGTTGGCATATTATTTTGGGCAACAAGAGACATTGTCCCAAGCAAAGGCCGCCGCCAGATACTGGCTGAATTCCACCAGGGTCATCCAGTGGTTTCCAAAATGAGGATATTGGTGAGAAGTTATGTCTGTGGCCAGGATTGGATACAGCCATAATTGCATTAGTGGACCAGTACCCAGAAGCTAACAAGGACAAAAATTACTGTTAGCAGCTCCCCCTCATTTATGTGACTGGCCAGATAAACTCTGAATTTGTTTATACGTCAACCATGCACATCCTTTTGTGGGCTCAATATTCCCAGTCATTGTGGACATCCAATCAAAGTGACTGAACCTGCATAGAGTTAATTCAAACACGGGAACGACAATAGAAAAACTGCACACATCTTTTGCAATACGCAGACTCCTGGAAGTGTTGGTCTCAGAGAACGGGCTATCATTTGCCAGCAGGAAATTTGAGTATTTCCTAAAGTTGAATGGTTTTTGTCATATAAGGACAACTCCATACCATCCATCATCTAATGGTCTGGCAGAAAGAGCAATCCAAATTTTGAAGATAGGCTTAAAGAAATAGCCTACAGCTTCACTAGCTACTATCTATCTGGGTTCCTATTTGATTAAAGGACCACCCCTCATGCAACTACAGGGATAGCTCCAACAAAGTTGCCAGTGAGGAGAAGACTCCATGCCAGGTTAAACCTCATCATCCCGGACCTGGAGCGGGGAGGGTGAAACAGCATCAGGAACGCCAATGCCGGGCATAAGACTCCACTAAACGAGAGAGACAGTATACCTCAGGAGACGAAATTTGGTGTAGGACCACAGGAATGACCCTGCATTGGTAACAGGCATGGTCACTGTGAGATCAGGTCCAATGACATCTGAAGTTCTGATTGGTGTGATGGTCCTGAACAAGCACATGGACCATATGACTGCTTCAAATTCACAAATGGTGCCTGAGAAAAATGTGCCTGGCTCCTTGGCTGCATTTCCGACTGGTCCAGAACCTGTGGGTTCTCCCTCTCTGTCAAGCATTAAAGATACCTCAGAATCTGAGACGGACACAGCAGATGTCCCCACCTCGACGCTTTTGCCAGCTGAAGAAAATGAATTTCTTCTGAGACATTCCGCGTGCAAAAGGCGAGGTACTGTGAACTAAATGCCACCCATATCAGAGGCAGAGTTGGAGGAGCCTGAGCCAGTACCAAAACGCCCCAGGAGGAGTTACGATAAAACATCTGGCCTATGGCCTCAGACTCAGAGAGGGAGGGATGGAATGATTATAACAAAGTCAGCCCGGTGGGCCTCATAGAATACGAATTCCATGATTGGGCCCGTTAAACTGGTCCAGTCAGGGAGCTCTGGCTGACAGATATAAACAGTAGTGTTGGAGATTCTGTTCACTCTGAGAGCTGGTTCAATGTCAAGGATTCTCCACCTGTAAAGAAAGGGTGACTTGGTGACAGGATACTGGCATCTGTGGACTTATTTCAATATCTATTTGAGCAACATTATCAGCCAATATTCTAGCTTATTGCTGCAGTATTCTGTTATGTTCTAGGCACTCACGAAATCTCATCTTGAGTACCTGTAAGCCATTCAGGCAACAGTGGCTTTCAAGGTTCTGTATATTCTCTCTGAATGGTCTCTACCCATCTGTGATGTTATTGCCCACCTACAGATTACTTCATTCATTAATATTCTCTTCCAAATGTAACATAAACTTAAGCAATAGGTGGCAGTGATGAGGGAGTGTGCTGAGTTAGGGGAACTTTAGTAGTTGTACTAGGATGTCCAGCAGCAGGTGGTGACTAAGAGGGCAGTTAGAATAATCAAATGGAAAGGCTTTTGTGGTGCAATGGTGTTGTCCCAACCTCTGAACCAGGAGGCCTGAGTTCAAGCCCCAACTGCTCCAGAGGTGTATAATAACATTTCTGAACAGGTTGTTTAGGAAAATATCTCTGTTTTTGGGAACAGAGTGTGTCTTTTAAGAATGGAGGCCTCGTGGGAAGAAGTAGACAGACACAGGATCCTTCAACCCTATGTAAACCACAGGCCTTATCCCATGACAACAAGGTGCAGGGCTGGATGAACACAGCAGGCCAAGCAGCATCATAGGA
>NC_063341.1:37412193-37443650 GCF_021869965.1 Rhincodon typus | reverse complement strand
AAACTGACCCATCTGAAGTACTCGAACTATAGCGTTTCCAGTCAATATTTGGAAAATTAAAGTCCCCCATAACAATTACCCTGTTACTTTCGCTCCTATCCAGAATCATCTTTGCAATCCTTTCCTCTACATCTCTGGAACTTTTCGGAGGCCTATAGAAAACTCCCAACAGGGTGACCTCTCCTTTCCTGTTTCTAACCTCAGCCCATACTACCTCAGTAGACGAGTCCTCATCAAACGTCCTTTCTGCCACCATAATACTGTCCTTGACTAACAATGCCACACCTCCCCCTCTTTTACCACCTTCCCTGATCTTACTGAAACATCTAAACCCCGGAACCTGCAACAACCATTCCTGTCCCTGCTCTATCCATGTCTCTGAAATGGCCACAACATCGAAGTCCCAGGTACCAACCCATGCTGCAAGTTCACCCACCTTATTCTGGATGCTCCTGGCATTGAAGTAGACACATTTCAAACCACCTTCCTGCCTGCTGGTACACTCCTGCAACCTTGAAACCTTATTCATGACCTCACTACTCTCAACCTCCTGTACACTGGAGCTACAATTCAGGTTCCCATCCCCCTGCTGAATTATTTTAAACCCTCCCGAAGAGCATTAGCAAATTTCCCCCCCAGGATATTGGTACCCCTCTGGTTCAGGTGTAGACCATCCCGTTTGTAGAGGTCCCACCTACCCCAGAATGAGCCCCAATTGTCCAGGTATCTGAATCCCTCCCTCCTGCACCATCCCTGTAGCCACGTGTTCAACTGCTCTCTCTCCCTATTCCTTGCCTCGCTAGCACGTGGCACGGGTAACAAACCAGAGATAACAACTCTGTTTGTTCTAGCTCTAAGCTTCCACCCTAGCTCCTTGAATTTCTGCCTTACATCCCCATCCCTCTTCCTACTTCTGTCGTTGGTGCCTATGTGGACCACGACTTGGGGCTGCTCCCCCTCCCCTTTAAGGATCCCGAAAACACGATCCGAGACATCACAGACCCTGGCACCTGGGAGGCAACACACCAACCGCGAGTGTCAAGCTTCTTGAGTGTTGTTAGAGCTGCACTCATCCAGGCAAGTGGGCAATATTCTATCACACTCCTGACCTGTGCCTTTTAGATGGTGGACAGGCTTTGGGGAGTCAGGAGGTAAGTTATTCGCTGCAGTATTCCTCGACTCTGACCTCACTTGCAATCACTGTGTTTATGTAGTGAGTCTAGTTGATAACCCCAGGATGTTGATAGTGGGGTAGTCAGTAATAGTAACACCATTGAATGTCAAGAGGCAGTGAATAGATTGTCTCTTATTGGTAATGGTCATTGCCTGGCATTTGTGTGGTGTGGATGTCACTTGTCAACCCAAGCCTGGATATCGTCCAGATCTTGTTGCATTTGAACGTAGACTGCTTCATGAGGAGTCACAAATGGTGCTGAACATTGTGCAATCATCAGCGAACATCCCCACTTCTTATCTTATGATGGAGGGAACATCATTGATGAAGCAGCTGAAGATGGTGGGGCCTAGAATACTACCCTGAGGAGCTCCTGCAGAGATATCCTGGAGCCGAGATGACTTAGGTTGCAAATTGTGCTGGAGTACAGTTCTGCTGCTGTTGATGGCCGACAGCACCTCATGTATGCCCAGTCTTAAGTTGCTAGATCTGTTCAAAGTCTGTCCCATTTAGCACAGTGATAGTGCCACACAACATGGTGGAGGTTACTCTCAATGTGAAGGCAGGATTTTGTCTCCACAAGGACTGTGCAGTGGTCATTGTTTTTGATAGTATCATGGACAGATGCATTTGCAGCCAAGTAAGTTTTTTCCTCTTATTGGTTCTTTCACCACCTACTGCAGACCCAGTCTAGTAGCTATGTCCCTTAGGTCTCGACGAGCTCAGTCAGTAGTACTGCTGCTGAGCCACTCTTGGTGGTGAACATTGAAATCCCCCACCCAGAGTATTTTGAACCCTTGCCATACTCAGTGCTGCCTCTAAGTGTTGTTCAACATGGAAGAAAACTGATTCATCAGCCGAGGTACATAGTGATCAACAGGAGGTTTCCTTGCCCATGTTGAACCTGAAGTCACGAGACTTCATGAGGTCCAGAGTCAATGCTGAGGACTCACAAGGCGACACCCTTCTGACTGTAAACCACTGCCGCCACCACTGCTGGGTCTGACCTGCCGGTGGGATGGTGATTTTTGTGTCTGAGACTTTGTAAGGTATGATTCTGTGAGTATGACTGTGTCAGGCTGTCGCTTGATTAGTCTGAGACAGCTCTCCCACTTTTGGCACTAGCCCCCAGATATTTGTAAGGTGGATTTTGCAGGATCAACAGGGTTGTTTCTGCTGTTGTCTTTTCTGGTGCCTAGGCTGATGCCAAGTGATCTGACTGGTTTTGTTTCTTTGAGACAATGGTTTCATTATCATTAGTAAATTCTTAATTTCAAATTTTTTTTTCTTGAAATCAAATTCCAGCATCTGCCATGGCAGGGTTTGAACTCAAGTCTCCAGAACATCAATAGTGATTAATAGCCTAGTGATAATACCACTAGGCCATCGCCTCCCTGTTAACAGTAATTCACTTTATGCTTACTTGGATATTCACAGAATCTGTCTTTTTTTTTGTTTTTGTTTAAGCATGTTACTGCTTCATTCAGAACCCACATGCTTTCAGCATCTATGGTTTGACATGCATTGTAGCACAGACAGATAGGCAGATAGCTTGATATTGTTGCCAGTGCTGAACAATCAAGGGAGATGGACATGTTGCTGTATGGCACCATGCTATATCAATGTCACACCTACAGCATATGCTAAAGACACTGCGTTTGCAGTAACCAAATGGCCGTGTCTGAAAGTCGAAGTGGAGCAGTCCTTGGTGGAGTAAAGGTAAACAATGGTCAGACAGAAGCTGCAGCACTACTTGTCAGAGTCTCTGTTTGATCTCAGTCTAAGGGATTGGTCATGGTCAGTCAGGCCCTTGGTGTGACTAGTCTCCAAGGATCTATGCTCTTGCAATCCAAGGATTGGGCTATGGTCAGCCTGCAGGTCAAATTCAAACAGTCCAGGATTCACAGGTATGTCAGTCAGGGAACTGTAGAGACATTAATCATGACCCTAGGCCATCCTCAATTGAGGGCTGTTTTCACAAGTGAATCCAAAGTTTGGACTATGGTCAGTCCTGGAGCTTGGGCAGTTAACATCAAGTTGGGTAATCAGGAGCAGTCCATGCTGTATTTGGAAAAATGGGTAAGTTGTGTTAGGATGGGATGCATTATGCCTGAACACAGATGTGATAATGACAATGAAGGGGAAAAACTCCAAATATAAGTACAAGATCGTAGCATTTAGCATGGGCTGGCATAGAACACTGAGACAATGGGGGGAGGGAGGCAGATCGGAGGTGAATGATGTTCGCAATTCACCAACACCATGGATTCAATGGGCGGACAGTTGATAACGATATTTGACATGGCAATGGGGGTAAGCCATGGGCTAAGAGGGAAAATTGAGGATATCAACAGTTAAACAAAAGGGTTGAAAGGGAACACTCAGAGCCTGAAAGCTGATCGTGTTGGTAGACTCAGTAACACAAATGAGTTCCATGTAAGATGTGTGAGTATGTGATTGATTATTGAGCTGTACCTGGAACTCACTCGCAGGAATGAAACCTGGATAGTGGCCATCTTTGACCAAACCTCAACTAATGACATATTCATAGTGGGTGGAGTATTTTTTCAGTTTTTCTTCTGATCTGCAGGGGTAGGGAATATATGTTTGCACTATGAGGTCAAGTTTGGATAATAGTTGAGCATTGTTCATCACCCATGCTTCAAAGACTATGTTCCCTCGTTAAGCACATAGGTAGAATATACCTATGACTGCACAGAAGTGTGTGCTCATGAATGATTACATAGTTATACACACAAGGTGGCTGTAAGTATGGAACCTGAGTGGAGGCAAGGCAGTTTTGACAAGGCATTCACATTACATTTAGCTTCAGTGATCTCCTCATAAAAGTTCTAGTTCTTGGTTGCACTAATTAATAGATTTTTGTTTTATTCATTCATGGGATGAGGACATCGCTGGTTAGGCCACTATTTATTACCCATCCATAATTGCCCAGAGGGCAGTTAAGAGTCAACAACATTGCTGTGGGTCTGGAGTCACATGTAGGCCAGACCAGGTAAGGATAGCAGTTTCCTTCCCTGAAGGATATTAGTGAACCAGATGGGTTTTTCCTGACAATCAATGATGGAATCATGGTCAACATTAGAGTTCCAGATTTTTTTAAAATTCAGATTCTACCATCTGCCACGGCAGGATTCGAACCTGGGTCCACAGAACATTATCTGGGTCTCTGGATTAACAGCCCAGCAATAATACCACTAGGATTGGATGAAGGATACCTAAAATCTGTTACCCAGAATTCTTTTCAGAGATGAGCAGTGTCTTACTAATATTACCTCTATTCTTCTTGGGATGTGTGAAGAAGCTGTTTAACTCTGACAAGATAGCCATGCAGCCAAGACCTACAGCTAATAGGGCAGTCAAACAGACATGTGATGACTAAAAGTGCACATACATATATTGCCTTACAATTGTAAAATAAACTGAAGGTTCATAACACCTATGTGCCCTCTGAGCAATTTTATTTCCTTTGCCCTCCCGCTATGTTTTGTTGCAGCCATGGATTCCACAGCTGGGTCAGAGGGAGTGTCCTCTATAGTAGATTCATTGGCTTAAAAGATTTGTACAGATGATGCAGGGGGCATTTGTGCCAAGACTGTCTGATGTGCTGACAGTGTGCTGCTCAGATGAAGGATCACTCTCCTTGGCTGCTACTTCCACATGGTGTAGGTGGAGGGACCTGACCTTTGGAGTGTCCCAAGTGGAAACATCTGTGGGGGAGGGGGTTTGTGTGTGGTTCCTCCTCCATCTGGGTGACTGCTGGCACCATTCAGTCTCTTTGAGAGAAAGAGGTATCTGGAGTGAGGTTGAAGTCCCTCATTTCCCTCTCACCTTGATGCTGATGCTGAGCACCAATGGCTAAAGCAATAGAATGCAAGTCTGTATGCATTCCTGGTATCCTCTGAGCATTCTGCTGGAACTGGCTTTCCAGGTTGTGCTCTTGAATCTAATCTAGAGAGAGAACCCACTAAGATGTCAGTGAGCGGATGGAGGGTGCAGGAGAATTATTCTCTGAGGGATCTATGGCTTATTCCTCAGAGCTGGAGGAGTGGCTGAAGGACTGGCCTCTTCAGAGTGGTAGGTGTGTGGGTGGCACTGATGCTGCAAAAGAAAAGAGAATGCTGTTAGTTGTGCAATAGTGCTGGCAGCTTGAGTACTTTAAATATAAGTGAACAAAGGTGGTAATGAGGGAGCAGCACACCACAATAGAGCTGACAGAGTTCCTAAACATGGTGGTCTCAGCCTCCACGCATGAATAGTCTCTACCCTCTGCAGTCATCTCATGAATCTTCTCATAGAGAGTAAGAAGCCAAATATTGTCCATACTGGTGCTCATCTCTGCCCAGTTATGAAATATTTTCTCCTGCAATGAGTTTTGAGTACAGCTGTACTCCCCCAGTTGCCTGCTCATGTTAGCAAATAACAATGTTAAAGTTTTCAGACACTAAATAGAATTGCAGGAGGTTTAGCCAAAGTGAAACATGAAAAATTAAGGGACTGTCTTCTTAATTAATCTTTATAGCTTTTCCATTTTGTTTTAGCAAAAATCTACATAAATTCTATTAGGCTGGAGCTTTAGGTTCAAATGGTATTTCCAGAAGATGAATCTTAATTGCCTCACCTTGGCTACTACACAGCTTTTATATAATCTTTCTAGACATTTACACGTTATCCTCATCTTATGGTAAGCAGGTGCGTGCAACTGCTGGTAATGCAGTTCTGGCAAATCTCATTTATTTCATAGCTCTCAGTCAGTCCTTTGGGAGTTTGAGCACTCTGTTTTCACCCTATGCTATTACCGCACAGTGGGAACAGTTGTTTTAAAATGATAAATTAAGTAGAGAATTTTTACTTTGTATACTTAGTATTATCTTTTTTTCTTGCCAAACTGTCAGTCTATTGATGTGCATAATTTTAAAACTAAGCACAAAAGTGGTCTAATTTTGTTTCATCATAGACTTTTTCCTCTATAGTCTTTTTTGTTGCACAAGCTTTTTATTGTTACCAAATTATTCTGCAGAATGAAAAATACATTAATATATTAAGTTGACTCTCATGCTTGAGGTTGTTTGAGTGAATGCTCTGAAACTGTCCCTATTGCATTTTATGACAACAGTGAGTGCTTTTCAATGGAAGGCAAATACGTACTTTTTTTTACATTTAATAAGGTGGATGATAGTGTTAGTAAGATTAAATTTCTTTTTGATTTTACGTTTCCAGTGTCAGCATTAATCATCTCAGGTGAATGTTGCCAATGGCAGAATACAACTCCATCTACTTGTTCCACTTACCCTGCATGAATTTAAAGTTTTCACTTTCCTGCCTTGGAATGAAATTAACAAATGGTGGGAAATTTGTGTTGGATTTCCAGTACTCTTAGAAATTGGATTGAGATTGCCAATGTCGTTTTACTTGAAGCACTTACAATCAGAAAAATTTCAACCCATCAGTTAGATTTCATTCAAAGCCAGTTCTGAAGATTTAAAGGGAAATTAAACCCTATGATCGATGCACTTTTAAACAAAAAACAAATGGAAAAATATTTGGCACAGATTTTGCTACATGGCCTTGGAGTTAGAATTTTACAAAGGACATTTTGTTTCCACAGATATTTTATTTTCACAATAAAATTGTCAATGAACAAGTCCCAACTTTCTGTCCCACACTATAAATAGAGAAAGATGATCTCTGTTCTTTCATTCAGCTGTTTACTTACTCAGCTTGACATTGACATCCGTTGGAATCATTGGCTCCACCAATTCAAAATCTATGGGGTCTATGATAATTTAGTGCAGAATTTAAAGCTAAACATTTCATAGAGTCATACAGCATGGAAACAGACCTTTCAGCCCAACCAGTCTATTCCAACCTTGTTCCAAAACTAAACTAGTCTCACCTTCAGTGCGCTTGGCCCATATTCCTCCAAACCTTTCCTATTCATGTACTTATCCAAATGTCTTTTAAATATTGTAACTACCTGCATCCACCACTACATCTGGCGTTCATTCCACACACAAACCACTCTCTGTGGAAAAGTTGCGCCTCATGTCCTTTTAAAATCTTTTTCCTCTCACCTTAAAAATATGCCTTCTAGTTTTGAATGCCCCTGCCCTAGGGAGAAGACCTTTCTATTCACCTTATGTGTACCCTTTATGATTTTATAAACCTCTATTAGGTCAACCCTCAACCTCCTATGCACCAGTGAGAAAAGTCCCAGCCTTTCCAGTCTATTTTTATATGTCAAAACTTCCATTCCTGGCAACATCCTTGTAAATATTTTCTGAACCATCTCCAGTTTAATAATGTCCTTCCTATAATAGAGTGACCAGAACTGCACACACTACTCCAGAAGAAGCCTTACCAATGTCCTGTACAACCTCAATATGATGTCCCAACTATTATACTCAAAGGTCTAAGCAATGAAGGCAAGTGTGCTAAATACCTTCTTAACCTCCCTGTCTATTTGTGATGCAAATTTCAAAGAATTATGTACCTGAACCCCTAGATCTCTCTGTTCTACAGCACTACCGAGAGACTTGCACTTAATCGTGTATGTCTTGTTCTTGTTTGTATTTGTCCAAATTAAACTCTGTCTGCCACTCCTCAGCCCATTGACCCATTGATCAAGATCTCTTTGTAATCTTAGATAACCTTCTTCACTGTCCGCTATACCACCAATTTTGGAATAATTTGCAAACTTAGTAACCATGCCTCCTATATTCTAATCCAAATCATTTATATAAATAAAAAACAAAAGTGGACCCAGTACCAAACCCTGTGGAACACCGCTGGTCACAGACCTCCAGTCTGAAAAGCAACCCTCCACCACCACCCTCTCCTATCTTCAAGCCAATTTTGTATCCAACTGGCAAACTCACCCTGAATCCCATGTGATCTAACATAACTAATTAATCTACCATATGCTAACAGATTGAAATAGTTGAAATACAGGAAGAACAAAAGATTTTAGAACACTTTGGAAAGGATGGTAATGCTGTATAGAGATTTGTTCCTATGTAATTAATTTCTCCAATCTAATCTGTACATTTTCTGCTTGCAGCATGAGCTGTTGTAGCTACATACTAGCACTCAGGTCCTGCGGGTAAAGATTTTAGTGGCTGAAAGATTAACTCTATCCTAACTATGTCCCTTTAGTGTCAGAGTTCAAATGCAATTTTAGCCAATATTGGCTGAACCAGGATTGTTTAAATGTGCATAACAAACTTCAAGGTGGCCTTCTGTGCTCTAAGGACTGTCTGGAATAATTTAACCCTGGAAATTGTTATTGACATAAAATATTACGCTTCCAGCAATTCAGCATTGAGGAGGCAGGGAGGATGCCAGACATCCTTCAATTCAACTTATTGCCACTTGTTGTTTGCTTGTCAGGAAATGCTGTAGTACTGAATAATTATTTGTGCCTGATACTGTAGAATACTTTGGATGTTTGTAAATGTCCGGGTTATTGCTTGTGGAGCCTGTTTCAAGTCTAAACTTATCACTTTCATTGTGCCCTTAATCCATCGATTTGAAGCAGACACTACAGCCAAGGCAGGTTCTCACACATTGGGAAACTGAGAAGAGCTGCTGCAGTTGTTATAGTTAATGCAGACAGAAAGATCATTATGAGAAAGATTGTCACTCAATGTCACTTAGCTAAGAATAAGCAAAGGTTAGCAGAGATGTCAGGTGGCACCAAAAACATGACGCATCATTTTCCTTTGTTAAGGACATAAAATAATTGAAAGCTATTATCTCGGGGTATCCCAAAATGAAGAAATTCATACCAGGGAGATGGAAAAAACAGTCTGAACGTTTCAACACTTATCAAGGACAATCAACTCTATAAGAATGTCTCTGAGGCATTCACTGGTTTGAGAACCAAACATCAGAGAGGAGGAAAAATGGATGTGGCAGCCGATGAGTTGTAGCAGAAGGTAAAGTCTCAAAGGCAGCTGCAGTGAGATCCATACTTTGGATGATTATACACCAAAACTTATGAATCAGCAGAATGTCTGCATATAGTCTTTTGAGAATCTTCAAAGCTCTCAGGAAAGATAGGCCAAAAGCATATGGTGGTGCTATCACAGCCTTGCGTAGATACACTATTATAAGAATGTTGAGATGCCTCGGTACCAACTACTTGCAATGTTCACAATGTAATCTGTGGTGATGGACAAACCATGAATAAGGAGAAGAGGCTCAGGTCCTTGATATTAAGACATGGCTTATTACATAGCAGTAACTATAAAAAGGGTGCATGAACTTTTAGGCATATCGAATATTGCTAACAAGAAGTAGGTAAGATATGTATGCCTTCTTCAGGAGAACTTGCTGTACTCCAACAAACTCCTAACTTCCCTAGTCGCTGTCTAGTGTTGATATTATATATCAGACTGGGTAGACCTTCAGCATGGCCCATTCATTAGCTCTTTCATAATCATTGCTTATATAACAATACTAGAGGCTTTGCGAAACTATCCAATGAGGAGAAATTCGGATCTATCCTGCAAGAAGCTCCAAAAATTGTGGTGCTCACGCACAGATATATTCATGTTCACCCATACAGTGTATACTGCTGTTGAGAATTTAGACTTTAGCTCACAAGAGGCTCCCAATCTTGGTCATAGCTGCTAGTCATATTAACCTGACAAAATCTTCATCTTATTTAGTAGTAATGGCCAAGATCTGCTCCCTCATATTTCTGGCTCCCCACAAGGCACAGCTAACAAATTATACAAGAAAGAAATATGGATGGGAGTGAGAAGCCATCTTTCCCCCTAAATTGGATCCCTCAGAGGACTGCTGATGAGTAATATAGGAAATAGCTATGGTCAAGAAATGCTGACATATAGATAACAGTAGTTATGGTAAGGTCATCCAATGATCCAGCAGAAACATTGCATTAATCACCACTGAGAGCCATTAATGTCCTACTACACTTCGCCATTCCCCTTTACTGGCACTTAGAAACAGATTAGACAAGACACACTCAACATTATTGCAAAAGCAAACAAATAATGATGTAAGGAGACAGATAGAATGATAAGGGTATAAACTCCACCATCCTTGGACTATCTAATGATTGGTGACCATTGATACTAGGGCAAATATATAAATTCATAACACTTTGAATCTTAATGTGATTCTTGTCTCAGGTATAGTAGGAACTGCAGATGCTGGAGAATCTGAGACAACAAGGTGCAGGGCTGGATGAACACAGCAGGCCAAGCAGCATCATAGGAGCAGAAAGGCTGACGTTTCGGGCCTAGACCCTTCATCAGAAAATCTCTCTTGTCTCAGGTAGCCTACTTTCTGAGAGAGGCTACTATCTGTCAATCTTTCCTTTTCAGAACAAATGGGAGTTAAAAGTTCCCCCTTGTACAGACCTTTTGACACACAATAACTCTTCTATCCTGCCAAATGAAAGCTTTCTCATTTTTATTGCATGAGGGATGCAACTGAGGTCCCTTCTTTCAGATACCTGGAGATTATATAGTCTTTCGTCTTTCAGTTGTTTGGAGCTGGTCTCAGATGTGATCATTAGAACAAATTGTCCCAACTAGTTTTTGGAAGCCACTTGTAACTTTGATGTCGAGGCTGACCTTCAAGAAATGAAGAATTGCTTTCTCATCACTTTTTATTTTACCAATACTTCGAAGTTGTGTCTAGCATCCAGATTTCTGTTAGGTTTTTGCTGTTTTCAGGATGATCTGCAGATTGTGGAAAACTGTGATATTTTGAACATGTGGGTAGTGGATTGTTTGTGGTTTTCCATCATTTCAGCCATATATGTGGAACTCATACTCCCTCAACATGTGACTGAGGCTTCCCAACCATTGCTGTTTTGGGTGCCTAAACTACTTGCCTGAAGTTTTGTCCAGTGCTGAAGAAACAGCCCTTTCCCTGTCTTCACATCCTCACCTGTGCCAGTTCTTCAAACTTGACTTTGAGTGACAGTTCCCTTCTCCCAATTGCACTTCTCATGCACTGTGAAAGGGAACGCTTTCCTTTGGATGAAGAGAAGAGAAAGAGTGTGGGAATGGTATCTCCCCTTGCTCCACATATATAAAGACAAACCATGATGATGAGAAGAATAGACATATTTTCCTTTAATTAAGCATCTTTGAAGAAAATTCATAGACAGTTAGGTAAGCTAGGTGAGTTTTACATTAGTTAAGATGATGTTTGATTGTTTACTGAAGTTGGTTTTTTGCATTATTGATCTTCTTTGACCCAGATGTGTGGTGCTGCAGTGACTAGTGTTAGCAACCAGACTGCTGCTTCAAAACTTGCCATATCCAACTAAGTAGAGTGCCTCCTCAGCAAACTGAATCAGGCTGTTTCTAACTTTGGACTGTTGTTCAAGCCCCTTACCCTCTATGTCAGAATGACAGCCATTTTTCATTTTCAATATCATCTGTCTTCACCCTTACCTCAGTCCATCTGCTGCTAAAACTCTTAACCATGTTTTATTCCCTTCCAAAGTTCACTATTACCATATTCTCCTGCCTGACCTCCCATCCCTCACCCTTCCTAAAACCCACTTCTTTTAAGAAGCTTTTGACCTCTCCCTCAGAAATATTCTCTTTTGGAATCTATATTTTTCCTTTACTCTTGATGCAGCAGTTTGGAACATTTTTCTATATTAAAGGTGTTATAAAAAACAAATTATAATCATTTACGTAATATTGAGCAGAAGGATTTGGGATGACTCTCTCTCAATTATTGTATGCTCTCCTTCTGTTCCTTTTGCCATGCTTTGTCACGCCACCAATTGTTATTGCCAGATCCTGCAGTTGTAGGCTTTCTGAAAAGTGAGATTAAAGGACCCACAAGCAAATCCTAAAAGCTTGCTAATGCAATCTTCATCCAGAATCAGCTTTTTAAGATCCTGTAATCTAATTGGCAGTCACCCCCAAGCTTGGAGTTTGTACAATTTACTTTGCAAATTGATTGATCTGTTGGCCTAAAAAGTACAAAATCAACAAATATCAGGACATTCGATTAGTACTTTTAACTCAAGCTACCTAGGTGTATTTGGGACCCTGATCTAAATTTAACTGTTGCTATGTGGATTTCCAAAGGCTTAATAATTCACCAGCAAAATGGAGGTGGGAGCTGTTGACTCAAAATAGTGACTACATTTTATGTACATTTTTTGAATCAGGAAGAGAAACGCCTCTCAAGAATCCTTTGGCCTTCTTTCTACCAAGCATTGTCTCTAATCCACCAACTGTGGTTGGTAATCAGCACATCCCACACACATCCTCTACCAAGCTCCAGTTTGCAACTTACCCATCTCCTGATTGCCAAAGACTATGCTCAAGGATCTCAAGTCCCTGCTGGTGTTCCCACTGATCAACGTGTGCATTTGGTTGACTACAGGATCAGAAAGAGTATATGTGAATGATAGGTTTAAGTCCTGCTGTTAAATATGGCTGAGCTTCTGTATTTTCAGTCTTACTGGGTTCTATGGCTGCTTTTTGCTCCCTGTAAACTCTCCTTGCTTCAGTGGAAATATACCCAGTATTTTAATTACTTCAAAATCAACATTAATTATATTTTTCTATTTATTATCTATTTTTCTTACACTGAATCCTAACATTTGATAATTTATTAAAGACAAGTATTTTCAATTACTTGTCAATGAGAATTTGCAATATTTTACTCTTGTGTTCCCAGTCAAAAAAAATCTGAATCTTCCCGTTCAAATTAAGTTTTCCAATCTCTGCCCAATCACTAAGCTTTCCATAGATTACTTACTAATAAAGAACTTTTCTGAGGATGAATTTTAATATTCTATTTGAAGGCCAGACTGAATACCAGTGGGACTAGTTGTGATACATGTAGTACATTATTAGTCATCTTATTTCATCCTTCTGCCAGCTCTTCTTTTAATTACCTATCTGTTTTCTACTATCTCTAATATGACGTGCCCTTACTTTTCAGTTTATACATTATGGAAGAACTTAACAGATGTCTGAACATCTAAAAGAATTTGTTGAAGTACATATCTCTTATCCATAGCATCTCTTCAAACTTTTGGAAATGTTCCAGTTAACTTAGTATAATAGTATAAAGACAGATAGCAAAAGTTTCTATAAATATATAAAACGAAAGAGTGGCTAAAGTAAACATTGGCCCTTTAGAGGATGAGAAGGGGAATTTAGTTATGGGATATGATGAAATGGTCGAGGCATTGAACAGGTATTTTGTATCGGTCTTCACAGTGGAGGACACTAATAACATGCCAGTAATTGACAAAGAGACGAAGGTAGGTGAGGACCTGGAAACAATCATTATTACGGAAGAGGTAGTATTGGGCAAGCTAATGGAGCTAAGGATTGATAAGTCTCCTGGCCCTGATGGAATGCATCACAGGGTACTAAAAGAGATGGCGGGAGAAATAGCAGGTGCACTGGCGGTAATTTTCCAAAATTTGCTGGACTCTGGGGCAGTCCCAGCAGATTGGAAAACAGCAAATGTGACGCCACTGTTTAAAAAGGGAAGTAGACAAGAGATGGGGAATTATAGACCGGTTAGCTTAACCTCTGTAGTGGGGAAGATGCTTGAGTCTATTATCAAGGAAGAAATAGCAAGGCATCTTGATAGAAATTGTCCCGTTGGGCAGACGCAGCATGGGTTCATGAAGGGCAGGTCATGCTTGACAAATCTTTTGGAATTCTATGAAGACATTACGAGCGAGGTGGACAATGGGGACCCAGTGGATGTGGTGTACCTAGATTTCCAAAAGGCCTTCGACAAGGTGCCGCACAAGAGGCTACTACATAAGATAAGGATGCATGGCGTTAAGGGTAAAGTATTAGCATGGATAGAGGATTGGTTGACTAACAGGAAGCAAATGACGTATAATGATTGCGATAGACAGGGTTTCATAATGATAATGCTACAAGACCAATCTGTCTGTCCAAGAACTGAGCTTATCCTGGTAAATCTAAACCAGCATTGGCTATTTAATTTGTACAGCTTCAGGCAACCATGCAATGAAGTAGATTGCTCTAATTATGTAAATTAAAGCATTAGATCATGACAAGTGCTGTAAGCTTCCCAACTGAACTAACTGCTTACATACTAATAATGACTGTGAATGCTAAAATTATGAAAAATGAGGCATTTAGATAGGAAGTGTGCATTAGGATCACCTCGACAAGCTGACAAAAATGACAGCCCATAGTCATTAAGTAATGTAAAACTCACAAGCTACCAGAAATATTCATACTAGGATATTAAATAAATAACAAAACACTATTAACATTTTATTGCACATTTATAAAGTAAAACAAACAGAACAAAAATGTTCCAAGAAATCATTTAACCACTTACGACAGTGATTTACTGTATGGTAAAGGCACAGTTAACAGAATTGTAATATAAACATCAAAGAAAAAGAAAAATTCTTACTGTCCATACATATTTAATTCAGTATGGTTCAGTGAGTAATCAGTGCTATAATTTACTCAAGGGGCTCAGATGATATCATAAATCAGGGAAAAAAGCTCAACTGGATTATGGATGTCATCTGAGAACTACGGTGAAATTACATCCTTTCAGTCAGAGCCATTTTTTAAAAATAATACATACTGTAGACTCACTAGAATGAAAACAAAAGCTAATGACTGTTAAAAGTAGAGCTGAGATTAAATTGATTATAGGCCGTGAGAGGCTATTGTGTGATATATAATACTGTAAGATCCACAGTGAGAATATTAGCAAATAGGTTTGTGACTTCAGATTAGAGTTATAAGTGAATTGTGAACATAATGTGTATCAAATCAAAATAACAGTATGACAGTTATAAAACAGAGAAGCATTGCAAAATCAAGTTTGTAAATAGCTACTCACAAATCAGAAAATAGTTAGAATTTGAAAATATTGCTAAATTTCAGAGAAATGCAATAGGCAAAGAATTCAGCACAATGAGATAAATGTCTTTCTGAGTACCTGCCTACGGAACCGGATCATCCCCAATGGACTACAGTCTACATTTAACCCTTCCCAATTTGGCCCCAACCGCGACGACCGCTACATTCAGAACATTGATATCCTACAGAAGCGTTTCTCCCTGCGGCTCCTGAAATACACACTCACTGCAATGCGCCGGCATCTCCAGATACTACAATTAAGCCTACCCCAGCTCAGAGATTCCCTCTCCCAGACCTGCAAAGGACCTCTCCTGTTTTTTATTCTTCGTAGTCTCCAGCATCTGCAGTTCCTACTATCTCTCACAATTCTACTCGGTTTTATTGGACACTAAAAACCGAAAGTACTTTAAACTTACTGGTGCCTACCCAGGACCTTCCCCACCATGTGCCCGCCGCCATTGGCTATGTGGCCACCTTCAGAGCACCAACGGTTTCCACGGATGATGTCACATCCGCCGCCACTTCTGGTACAGCCAATGCCATTGACACTGCTGCTGATGCCGCCGCCTCCGTTTCTGAGGCCGACAACACAGATATCGAGGACGCCGCTGCCACCAACATCGAAGATTTACCGGCCTACATCGCTCCGCTCACCGCCTCCACAGCCAGCAGCTCCAGAGGAGACAGTAGCACCCAGCCCTGCCGGGTCTTCACCATCCCCCCAGACCTCCCCCTCACTGAGGACGAACGGTCAGTCCTCAGTAAAGAGCTCACCTTTGTCCCCCTCCACCCTAACATCGACGAATACAACTCACGTTTGGACATTGAACAGTTTTTCTGCTGCCTCTGCCTCCGCGCTTACTTCTTTAACCGTGAGCCTAACCCTCCCTCTACTGACCCCTTCTCCCGCCTCCAACACACCCCATTCTCCTGGACACCACCCCAAGGCCTCCTACCTTCCCTCGACCTCTTCATCTCTAACTGCCGTCGAGATATTGATCGCCTCAACCTCTCCACCCCTCTCACCCACTCCAACCTCTCCACCGCAGAACGTGCAGCCCTCCATTCCCTCCGCTCCAATCCCAACCTCACGATAAAACCCGCGGACAAGGGAGGCGCAGTTGTAGTATGGCGCACTGACCTCTACATCGCCGAGGCCAGACGCCAGCTCTCTGACACCTCCTCCTATCGCCCCTTTGATCATGATCCCACCCCCGACCACCAAACCATCATCTCCCAAACCATCCACAACCTCATCACTTCAGGTGACCTCCCACCCACAGCCTCTAACCTCATCATTCCCCAACCCCGCACCGCCCACTTCTATCTCCTTCCCAAAATCCACAAACCTGACTGCCCTGGTTGACCCATTGTCTCCGCCTGCTCCTGCCCCACCAAACTTATCTCCACCTATCTCGACTCCACTTTCTCCCCCTTGGTCCAGGAACTCCCTACCTACGTCTGTGAAACCACCCACGCCCTCCACTTCCTCCAAAACGTCCAATTCCCTGGTCCCCAACACCTCATCTTTGCCATGGACGTCCCTATACACCTCATTCTCCATGCAGATGGCCTAAAGGCCCTCTGCTTCTTCCTGTCCCGCAGGACCGACCAGTCCCCCTCCACTGACACCCTCATCCACTTAGCCAAACTCGTCCTCACCCTCAACAACTTCTCTTTCAATTCCTCCCACTTCCTACAGACAAAGGGGGTGGCCATGGGTACCCGCATGGGCCCAAGCTATGCCTGCCTCTTTATAGGATACGTGGAACAATCCCTCTTCCAAAGCTACACTGGCCCTATCCCCCACTTCTTCCTCTGTTACATCGATGACTGTATCAGCACCGCCTCATGCTCCCACAGTTCATCCACTTCACTAACACCTTCCACCCCAACCTTAAGTTCACCTGGACCATCTCTGATACCTCTCTCTCCTTGGCTGGACCTCTCTGTCTCCATCTCTGGCATCCACCTGGAAACCGATATCCATTTCAAGCCTACCGACTCCCACAGCTACATAGAATACACCTCTTCTCACCCACCTTCCTGCAAAAAGGCCATCCCCTATTCCCAATTCCTTCGCCTCCGCTACATCTGCTCCCGAGATGAGGCATTCCACTCCCGGACATCCCGGATGTCCTCGGTTTTCAAGGACAACAAATTCCCCTCCACAGTGGTCGAAACTGCCCTCGACTGTGTCTCTCGCATTTCCCGCAACTCATCCCTCACATCCCCTACCTGCAATAACAACCAAAACAGAATCCCCCTCGTCCTCACGTATCACCCCACCAACCTCCGGATCCAACGCATCATCCTCCGACACTTCTGCCATCTGCAATCTGACCCCACTACCAAAGACATTTTTCCCTCCCCACCCTTATCTGCTTTCCGGAGAGACCACTCTCTCCGTGACTCCCTTGTCCGCTCCACACTCCCCTCCAGCTCCACCACACCCGGCACTTTTCCCTGCAACCGCAGAAAGTGCTACACCTGCCCCCTACCTCCTCCCTCACCCCCATCCCAGGCCCCAAGAAGACTTTCCATATCATGCAGATGTTCACCTGCACATCTGCTAATGTGGTATACTGTATCCGCTGTTCCTGTTGTGGTCTCCTCTACATCGGGGAAACCAAGCGGAGGCTTGGGGACCACTTTGTGGAACACCTATGCTCGGTTCGCAACAAACAACTAAACCTCCCAGTCGCGAACCATTTCAACTCTCCCTCCCACTCCTTAGACGACATGGCCATCCTGGGCCTCCTGCATTGCCACAATGATGCCACCTGAAAGCTGCAGGAACAGCATCTCATATTTTGCTTGGGACCCCTGCAGCCCAATGGTATCAATGTGGACTTCACAAGCTTCAAAAGCTCCCCTCCCCCGACCGCATCCCAAAACCAGCCTAGCTTGTCCCCGCCTCCCTAACCATTCCTCCCACTTCAAACCCCACCCCCTTCTCCTACCCACTAACCTCATCCCGCCTCCTTGACCTGTCTGTCCTTCCTGGACCGACCTATCCCCTCCCTAACTCCCCACCTACACTCACCTTTACTGGCTCCAACCCCGCCTCTTTGACCTGTCTGTCTCCTCTCCACCTATCTTCTCCTTTATCCATCTTCTATCCACCTTCCCCTCTCCCCCTATTTATTTCAGAATCCCCTTCCCCTCCCCCATTTCTGAGGAAGGGCCTCGACCCGAAACGTCAGCTTTCCTGCTCCTCTGATGCTGCTTGGCCTGCTGTGTTCATCTTGTTATCTCAGATAAATGACTAGATGATTTGTATTAATGATATTGTTGGATAAATGTTGGCCAGGACAATACATTACCTTTCTTCGGATAGTGCCATGGAATCATTATGATAGCAACCAGGATCTCAGTTTAACATCTTCCTCACCAAGAACATGTCCACCTCTTCCTTAAGAATGTTCAAAGACTTTGTTTCTACAGCCTAATCAGGAGGAAAGTTCTAAAAGATTGTGATATGTGAAAAACATTTTGCCTCAGCTCAGTTTTAAATGGGTGAGCCCTTATTTTTAAAACTGTGACCCCCTAATTTTAGATTCTTCCACAAGAGAAAACATCATCTTCACAACACTTTCCCACCTATCTTTGTGTCATCTGTAAATTTAGTCATGTGCTCTCAATACCCCTGTCTAAATCATTGATATAAATTGATGTGAAGTTGCCGGTGTTGGATTGGGGTGGACAAGGTCAGAAATCACACAACACCAGGTTATAGTCCAACAGGTTGATTTGAAAACACAAGCTTTTGGAACCTCTCTCCTTCTACAGGTATTAGTGAGAGAGGTAGTATTAGACACAGAATTTATAAGTAAAAAGTCAAGGGGTCACACCACTGATCAGGACCTGTTAAACAAACCTGAGATGCTGTTAAATATTTAATGGGTTAGAAGGTTTTAATTAATTAACATGTATATGTAAATCCCCAAATTCCTTTTAAGTCACTGTCCTGAGAGAACTGAAGGTTTTATATCTAAGTCAGTGTGGTGTTTTATAAATTCCTACTTTAGAAGCAAAAACAGTCTGACTCCAAACCAAAACACAAACAGATTCTAAATTAAGCCTCACACCTAACATTCATTGTCTGACCTAAAATGTCACCTCTTCAAGGGTCCCGACCTGAAATGTCAACTTTCCTGCTACTCCAATGCTGCCTGGCCTGCTGTGTTCCTCCAACTCCATGGTGTGCTGTCTCTGATCAGTGGTGTGACCTTTTGACCTTTTACTTATAAATTCTGTATCTGATACTACCTCTCTCACTAACACCTGAAGAAAGAGCAAGGCTCCAAAAACTTGTGTTTTCAAATAAACTTGTCGGACTATAACCTGGTGTTGTACTATTTCTGACCTTGGTATAAATTTTAAAACGTTGTAAGCCCAGCACCGACACTTGGGGAACCCCAGTTGTCACATGTTGCCAATGTAGAATAGATCCTTTTATTCATATTGTGTTTTTTGCCAGCCAACCAATTATCTATTGATTCTCGTATGTTGCTTCCTATACTATGAGGTCCTACTTTGTGAAAACTCCTTTGATGTGAACTTGTCAATGGGCTTACCTTTATCCACTGTGCATGTTACTCCTTCAATGAATTCCAGTAAATTGGTTAAACAGAATTTCTTACAAAAGACCATGCTGACTGTTTCCAATTACCTTGAGTCTTTCCAAGCACCCAGTTATAACCTCCATAATGATAGATTCCTACAATTTTCCCATGACTGATATTAAGCTAACTGGCCCATATTTCCTGCTTTATGACTCTATCTCTTCTTGAATAGAGGTGCTATATTTGCTGTTTTCCAATATGATTCAACCTTTCCAGAAACTAATGAATTTTGGAAAATGAATACCAATGTATCTGCTAACTCATTATCTACTACTTTTAAGACTCAACTATGAACTCCATCAGGGCACAGAGATATACCAATCCATGGCTCCATCAATTTGATACATACATTTCTCTAGTGATTTCACCAATTTAACCAAGTTCCTTGCTTCTTTAAACCTCCAGATTTATAGGTATTACTGATTTTTTTGTATCCTTTATGAAAACAGAAGCAAAATATTTACTCACAACATCTACAATTTCTTTATCATCTTCTATTAACTCCCCATTCTCATCATCTAGAAGAATAACACTCACATTGCCTGCTCTTTTCCTTTTTGGTTACCTACAGAAATTCTTGCAATGTGTTTTTACATTTCTAGTTATTTTTATACTCTAATTTATTAGTCCCAGTTAACCTTATGGTCATTATCTGCCATTCAATTTAAATTCAAAGAAGTCATCTGTCCTTAAATTTGGTGCTGTCCTTAACTTCTTTAGTTAGCCATGGATGGTAGGTCCTTCCCTTGGAATTTTCATTAATAGTAGGAATGTGTTTATTGTGATTTTTTGAAAGATCCCTTTAAATGTCTGTCACCCCTTCTCCACTGATCTATCTGTCAGCCTAATAGAGTGATAGAGATGTATGGCATGGAAACAGATCCTTTGGTTCAACTCATCCATGCCAACCAGATATTCTAAATTAATTTAGTCCCATTTGCTAGCATTTGGCCTATATCCTGCTGAACACTTCCTATTCATGTACCTGTCCAGATGCTTTTTAAATGTTGTAATTGTACTAGCCTCCACCACTTGCTCTGGCAGCTTGTTCCATACACACACTACCCTCCGGTGAAAAAGTTGCTCCTTAGGTCCCTTTTAAATCTTATACACCTCATCTTAAACCTATATCCTCTAGTTCTGGACTCCCCTTACCCTTGGCTGTTCTAATGGAGTTCACTTCAGCCAACTCAGTTTTCTTGCCCTTAAGTGTCCTTTTTAAGTTTAAAACAGTCTTAGACCCATTCTTCTTCCTCTCAAACTCATTGCACAATTCAATCATATTATGATCACTACTATCTAGAGGTGGCTCTGCTTTGAAGTCATTAATTAATCCTGTCACATTGCACAATACTGAGTCTAGTATAATATGCTCTCTGGTCTGTTCCAGAAGGTGCTGCTATATGGAGAAACTACCTCAAATGCATTCTATGAGCTGCCCATCAAGGCTACTATTACCAATCTTATTTTTGCAGTTCATATTTGTTGTCCCTTTATAACAAGTATGCAATATCACTTCTTGTAACCTCTGCCATCTCTTTATTTTCCAATATCAATTTCAGTCTCACTTTCTATACAATAACGACAATTTTTTAACTCTCTTCCTTTCAAATACTTGTAGAAACTGTTGCTATCTGTATTTATATATCTAGCTAACTTCCTTTCGTACTCTAATTTCCCCCCCTTTTTGTTTTTAAATATATTATTCGCTGTTTTATACATTCTGTCCAATCTTCTGACCTGCCACTTTTCTTTGCACAATTATATGCTCTTTCTTAAGTTTGAAACTATTTCTAACTCCCTATACTTTCTAGTTAGCAATGGAAGTTAGGTCCATCCCTTCGGATTTTTCTTACTCATTGGAATATATCTTTTTTCTCTGTATTCTGAAATATCTCCTTAGATGTCTTTTGCTGAATCTCAATTGACCTATACTCTAAAAAATAGAAATCTCGATAGGTCCCATAGCTAGAAATGCGCCAAACAACTTGAAGCACATAGCACTTAGAAAACAGTAAGTTTGAGCCCAAAGTCTTCAGTTTTATTATTGTATTTCTTTTTGTAATCTCTAGCCTTAACTGTTGATTTACTCTTAGACTTGTATTCTCTATCCCTTCCTGTCACGGTCTATTTATCATTTCCTGTATTAATACCTTTCCCTTTTGCCTTATCTCTACTCTTTGATTCACCACATCATCATGACAAAAGCACCAGCTCCAGCACAGATCAGGTGGAAACTGTGCCAACAGCACAGATCCCACTTTCCCAGCACTAATGCCTGTGACCCACTTCTCCCACGACAGTCTTCGAACTACACATTCAGCTCTCTAATCTGATTTGCCTAATGCCAATTTGCACGCAGCTCAGATAATAATCCAGAGATTATTACAATTACGATTCTGCTTCTTAATTTGGTGCCTAACTCCTCATACTGATCATGCAGAACCTTCTTCTTTGACCTGCATATGTCATTAGTATCTATACGGATCAGGATTGATTCTTCCCCCCTCCCCCACAACTGCAAATTCCTCTCTAGTCCATATTCAGTCAGATCATCCATCCTGCAACCCCCATTCTCATCCAAATAATCTGGAAGTACCTCAACCTGTTGAACAATTACAAATGCTGTAGTTCCTGTTCACCTGCCCTCTGGGTCCCCTTATCTGCCTCACTTACAGTCATGCTGCCCTGTTCCTGCAAACTAACCAAATCGGAAGATCTTATCTGAAGTAGTGTGATTGCCTCCAGGTACAAAGAATCCAGGCAACTTTTCATCCATTCTAACAAGTTGTTGTGCCCACAGTTGAGTGTCCAGTTCATAAACTATGAGCCAAAGCTGCTTGAAACTCTAACACTTAGTGCAAACATGTCTGGGAGCTCCCACATGCTGGATTTGTGACACATCACCAATCCTGCCATCTTTAATGTGTTCTTATTAAGAACTTAATTATTTTATTCAAATATATGTTTACTTACCCTTGCACCAATTGTATTCTATTTTGAATCTTCAGGAAAACAAAATATAGTCACTTTCCAGATGCTCGCTGCTAACCAGTTTCTCCCGTAAAAGAGGAAGAACTAATTCCTGAAGACTAAAAAAGCAAAACTGTTAAGGGTACTTCTTTCACAAAACTCCCTTAAACAGTGAACTCTGGGTATTCTATTGTAAATTACACTCAAGTGCCAAGTCAAATAAGTTGCCTTGTTCTATATGCTGCGACCACATAAGGCCCAGTTGACATAATTACAAAGGAATTGGTTTTAGCTACTTCCTTAACTAACCAGTCAAACTGCTTTTCCAGTGGAGACCTTGTTAAAACCATACTAGTGGCTTTGAACGTTAAAATTCAAACTGTAGATTTCAATAAAATGCTAATTAGATTTGTATAAAAGACTCCCTTACTCATCAACTACCAGCGTTCAATCCCAGGTCAACTGAATATATTTTGCTCTTAACACAAAAGGCCTAGCTGACGCAGTTATAGAGTAACTGGTTTCGATTGTTTCTTTAATTAATTAAGCCTAACTGCTCTTCCATGGAAATCTTGCTTAAGGCTGGGAATTTCAGAACTTTAGCTATAGATTTCAGTTCAATATCAAACACAACATTAGAGTGGATTATGTCTTAATTCAAGTGCTCATTGGAGTGGAGTTTAAACACAAGTCTTTCTGAGTCAGAAACAAGATGCTACCACCTAGGCAAACCAATCATAATACTTTATAGGACATTTAGAGGCAATTCCAACTGTGCCATGTAGGCACAAAATAGAAGTACACAGATTGCGTAGAAAGTACAGCACAAAACAGGCCATTTAGTCTCATCAGTCCAGGTCAGTGTTATCCCCACACCACTCTGTTGCTATTCTATTTAATCTAACCTTAACAGCATAATTGTCTACTCTTCTCTTTCTCAGGTCTGCTTCTGCTGAACTGCACCTATTGGTCTTAATGACATCTTGTAGTTGCAAGTTCCATGTTTAATCAATCATTGTGTGTGAAGCTTCTACTGAACTTCTTTTTGGATTCTGTGATGATTATTTATTATTTTTGGCTTCTACTTTCCCAGAAGTGGAAACATTGGAGTAGTGATATTTTCCCAGAAACTCAGACATGAATTTGGAGGTGAGATTACCAGGAAAATCAGGTCCAAGAAGTTGTGCCAGGTTCTTAGTCAGTTCATACTTCTAGGCACTTTTCCCAGAAGTGACAGAACTTGTCCGGTTTTGGAGAGGAAGCCAATTAAGGCTCATTAGCAACAGATCAGCAGCAACTCTTTGGTGCATCTGTGAAATTGCCAGTATTGGATAGGATCCCTGCTGCTTGTCAGGTGATGATAGACAAATTCAGAACAGGGGGTCGGTGCTGTGATCAATAAATTAAACCTCCTGCTTTCAGATGCAAATGATCAAACCTGAGATCATCTGCTGATAGAGACTTGCAATTTCCTCCCAATCACTTGAACACTTCAATTTTCTGGGAAGTTTTCTTCTTAAGAAACAATGCAGTTGGAACCTCAGCCATATCACTCCTCCATTTGTGGTGTGGAGGTGCCAGTGTTGGACTGGGGTGGACAAAGTCAGAAGTCACTCACCACCAGGTTATAATCCAACAGGTTTATTTTCAGAGTGCAGCCCCTTCATCAAGTGCAATGAGAGAGAAGAGCACACAGACAGAATTTACAGGCAGAGAGATCACGGGTGGAGAGCTCGAAAGATCATACAACTGGTGTGAGTGGAATGTCAGATAATAAGACTCTGCAGGTGACCAAGAGTGTTACACAGTGAGTAAAGTGTCAACAGCTGAATAACCAGTGAAGGGATGACCTATAATCCGATTAAATGAGGCAAAGTGATAATTACAATAAGTTCAAAATAAAGTTTGTATCTGTAAAATCTTCCTTACTGTCCTGTTTTGACACAAATACCTTGATAAATTATTATGATCTCTCTACCTTAATTAGTTTGTACAGTTTTGAATTACTTTTGTTAGACTCTCAGCATGCGACTCTTAAACCCATCGTTTTATTCCTGTCATTTAGATTGTCTCCAGCACCACCTTATTTTGAATTTTTTGTAAGTATCTCACGACCTCATTTAATCAGATTATAGGTCATCCCTTTGTTTGTTATTCACCTGTTGACACTTTACTCACAGTGTAACACTCTTGGTCACCTGTAGAGACTTATGATCTGACGTTCCAGTCACAGCAGTTGTATGATATTTTGATCTCTCAGCCCTTGATCTCTCTGGATATAAACTCTATGTCTGTGTGTTCTTCTCTCACTGCACCTGACGAAGGGGCTGTGCTCCATAAGTTTGTTATTTCAAATAAACCTGGTGGACTATAACCTGATGTCGTATGACTTCTGACTTTACTCCTCCATATGTTCAGCCCTCTCAATACTCTGTGCACTTGATCAGTAGTCAACCAGCCTTGCTGTTTCACATTCTGGTTCACCCTCCACAACTGGCTCACAGTAATCTTGGAAGTGACCTGCTTATTGGTTGACTTCTGCAAAGTCACTCCTGTCAATCGTGTCAAGAACTGAAAATGGGCCTGACTGCCCCAAAATTTTCTAAAGACTGATTTAGCTCATTTTCTCTATATCTGGCTTAAAAAGCACTTTCATAATGTAAATATCTCTTCTGGCTAACCCTCAGATGTTTCTTTTCTCGACAAAAGATCTGCTCAAAAATAGAAACAAATAATGCTGTGGAGGGAGAAAACCATTGACATTTCAGGCCTGTGATAATTAATTATTCTGCAATTCTTTTGTACTTAAATGACGAAAAAAATTTTTGCTTGAAGGGTTGGATCAATAGAAGGATTAAATGAAACCATGGCACTGAGATAAAGTGAGTCTGTGCTGCTGAGAGAAGTCGAGTGTGTGCATGTAGGGTTGCACTGTGAAGACCATGGATCTCAGCATACAGGAAGAACAGTACTTTGAACAATACTAACTATCTAGGAGGAAATCACAAATGAATCAGAAACACAAGGGGTAGAATTTCAAGTGGAATCCTCATACATTACAGAGTGAGACAGTTCTTAAGGAAGGAAATGAAATTGTGAAAGTTTGACAAATTTCTGATTGAATATGAGAAGACAGCTAGAAAATAACAAAGGTGAATAAAATAAAACTGACAAATTAAAAACCTCGTGGAGATGTGCAGAAATTTTCAAAGTTGTATTCCTGGGAGAGAGATAGAAGTGAATTAAATATAAATTCAAAAGCAAAAAAACTGTGGATACTGACAATCTTCCATACAACAGAGAGATCTGGAAATACTCAGAAGTTCTGAGCTCAATTTTATTGGAATGGCAGAGGTCCCACTGCCAGAGGTGGCCCAACTTCACTCAATGACAGGAGGTGGGAGCGTATTGTCAGTGGCAGTCAATTAAGTGGCTTTCCTGAGAGATACTTTTAAAAAAGAGTGGCAACTTACCTTCAAGAGCTATTGGGTGCAATCAGTGGACTGTCAGCTATGCAGTCTCAGCTGTGGCCATTGCTTTAGGGAGAGGGAGTCTCATTGGATGCTGAGTCTCCTTGAAGAAGGTAACTGGGTAAGGCAGGTAGATCCTGGTGATCAGACATGCAGATTCCAGTACATTGCAGTTCCATTGCTGCAGAGTAGATATTGACATTATGGCATCCATCTGAGTGGCTATGGAATTCCACCAAAGAAAGGTTGCCTTCCCTTTACCTGCTGGGAAATCTCCTGTATTCACTGGATGATCTCACCATGTGTTAGTGGGCTTCCTTATACAAGCAAAATACCTAAACAGGCAGGAAGTGGCCTTTATTTGGTCACTCATGTGGCTCAATTGGCCTCACCATTTGGACTAATCTGTGAACGTTTGACTATGAGAAAAATGGCATGATAGCAGAAAGATGTTGGGCTGTTCCCGATGACTTCTTACACTCAGCCCTGAATCGGGCATTATTTCAATAATATCAATGAACCACACACTGATATAATAGACAGTCTTGAATCGAACAGTGATTCAAAACCCGGCACTGATGCAAAACACCCAGCCCTGAACTAGATACTCATACAAAACCCAGTACTAACAGGAACTCATACTCTATCCAGCCCTGGAACAAACATTGAAACAACACCCAGTGTATAGTAAGTATCTCATTCAGGGTTGAATGTTGTATAAGCGTCTCATTCAGGAATGGGTGTTGAACTAGTGTCTGAATAAATGCTACGTATTGTATCAATATCAGATTCAGCACTGGGTATTGTCAAGTATCTGATTCAGGGCTGTGTATTGTTCAAGTGTCTGATTCAGGGCTGTGTATTATAAGTGCCTGATTCAGGGCTAGGTGTTGTATTAGTGTGTGATCAGGATTGGGTATCCCATCATCTCACTTCCTGCCCCTAAAGGGTCAAGAGCATTCCAGTCTCTATTTCACTCTTCATAGAAGTTGCCAGACCTGCCAACTACTGCAACATTTTGTCTTTTAAATTTTCATCATCCATAGCACTTTGCTTTTGCCTAACTTGTTCAATCTTTCTGATAAGTACAAAGTGGGTCACCTGCCCATGTAGAACCTGCCTGATTACCCCGATAAATTACAATTGTTTCATTCCATCATGGGTAGGTAAGTCACTCTACTGAGTTACCAACAAGGTGACAAAGTTGAAAATCACTGCCACTACAGTTTGACATTGACCTTTCTTTTCTGAGATCATCCAGTCAAAACAAATGGTACGGAGCTCTCAAGTCTTTATTAGAAAGATTTATGGTTGGCTTAATCAGATTCTGGAATACCAAACAATGCTGTTACAAATACAGGAAATGACAATGGAGTTGGCTTTTCTGTAAATGAAAGTCATTTATATGAGACAGCAGATTTTCTTTGGAAATTTCCAGGAACTAAATGACTTCTTTAAATTAAAAATTAATCCAGGTAAAAGTATCTTATTGCCTAGCTGGCTTTGCTCCCAGTTTCTACTTGTCCTTGAAACCTGTATGGAATAATAAATGACCAGTTAAAGTATATTGCAGAAATGCCGCCCTCACTTCTCATTGTTCCCATAGCTAATTAACACATTCAAACTCATCAGGAAATGAGGCCTTTAAAAACTGCCATAATAAATGCTGCAGTTTTCTAAGAAAATAATACATTTCTTTAAAAGAATAGCAAGTGGCAGACTGCAATTCCATTAAAAGCATCTCAATTGCAAGGTTCTGATGGCTTGGTTCAATTCCGAATTGAACTTTTTGCAGTTGGAATTAGCTACGTCTATACTAAGTTAGCTGAAGGTAAAAATAGAGAAGGGTGAAATCCAAACAATGTTGCCAAAGAAAATATATATGGATATTACTCTTGTTCTGAAATCCAGTTTGTAAAGATAGTACAATGATGAGTTTGGTGCATGGTACTGTCATCATATTAATTTTTATATTGCGCTCAACAATTTATATTTTAACATCAAGAAGAAGAACATAGAACATAAAACTGTATGGCACAGGTACAGGCCCTTCAGCCTACGATGTTGTGTCAAACATGATGCCAAATGAAACTAATCCCTTCTGCCTGCCCTTGGTCCTTAACCCCCCATTCCTTGCATATTCATGTGCTTATCTAAAAGTCTCTTAAGCGCCCCTATCTATCTGCCTCCACCACCACCCCAGGCAGCACGCTCCATACACCTACCACTCTCTGCATGAAAAAAACTTGCCACTCACGTCTCCTTTGAATTTTCTTCTTCACACCTTAAATGCATGGCCCCTATTTTTAGACATTTCAACCCTGGGAAAAAGATTCTGACCATCCACAATATCTATGCATTTTATAATTTTATAGACTTTATTCAAGTCTTCCCTCAGCTTCCACTGTTCCAGAGAAAACAACCTGAGTTTTTCTAGCCTCTCCTTATAGCTCATGCCCTCAAATCCAGGCAGCATCCTGGTTAACTTCTTCTGCACCCTCTCCAAAGGCTCAACATTCGCAGAATTGAACACAGTACTCTAAGTGTGGCCTAACCAAAGTCTTATAAAGCTGCAACATGACATCCTGACTCTTGTATTCAATTCTCCAACCAATAAAGGCAAGCATGCCATATGCCTTCTTTACCACCCTATCTACTTGTGCTGCCACTTTCAAGGAGCTATGGACTTGAACTCCAAGATCCTTCTGGACATCAATGCTGTACAGGGTCCTGCCATTAACTGTATACTTTTCCGTAACATTTGATCTCCCAAAGTGCAGCACCTCACTCTTACCAGGATTAAACTCTATCTGCTATTTCTCCGCCCATAGCCGCAACTGATTTATATCCCACTGTATCCTTTGACAATCTTCTACAATATCGACTACTCCACCAAACTTTGTGTACATCTACACTTTCATCAAAGTAATTTATATATATCACAAACAGCAGATGTCCCAATACAGATCCCTACGGAACACCACTGGTCACGGATCTCCAGCCTGAAAAACAACCTTCCACCATTACCCTCTGCCTTCTATGGGCAAGCCAATTCTGAATCCATGCAGCCAAGTCACCATGGATCCTGTGCATCTTAATCTTCTGAATGAGCCTACCATAAGGGACCTTGTCAAACAATGGAAATATATCGTGCCACAGACATTAGCTAATAAATTTCTATTTTCCAACTTTGCAGAGGAAGATTTGGAACATTGGTTTGGCATTGTTAGCTTGGGGAATGCGTATCAAGGGTCAGGAAGTTGTTTAATGGGGTCATTGGTAAGTTGGGGTATCATAGTCACCCAGGAATTACAGTAGGTTCTTAATCTTCTAAATTTACCTGTGTTAACTGTTAAGTTTAAGTGAGTCTCAAACATGAATGTGCTTTTTCAGAGGATTGCAGATTCAGGGAACTGCCCCGCAGAACTTTCAATTTCCCAGGCAATCCCTTTGGAATCAGCTGCATTGGTAATTCCACATGGTCCCAATGTGCAACTTCAATCTATTCTGCTCCAATGACTATCTAATCATTGGAAGATCTGGCCCATTGTTGTACTACCTTGTTTAGTACCCTGACTATAATGTAGTTACAAGTTATGTAGCACTCTGAATATTTATGCATACCTATGTATGAAGCTATAATTCCTAAATCCTACTGGACTAACATAACAATGAAACATTTCTTTTTTCTTTAATAAGGAATGCCTCTTTTATCAATATAATTGTTTCAGTCATTAACTTTTTCATATAATATATCTAAACTAATGAAGATTAACAAGATACTTTTATAATACAACTCAACACTTCATGAATCTTAAGGTTTGTTTCTTTCCTCAAAATAACATTATTGATGGTATCACTTAAGATGTCAGATGTTGTGCCTCCATTTCATGGATTTAATATTCATTGCATTTATGATGACCTAGCCATCTACTGGTGATATTGTGTGTTTGTTCCTGATGTTGTCATAGAGACATACAGCATGGAAACAGACCCTTCGGCCAAGTAGTGAAACGCTGTCAATGTTGCCAAACTAAACTAGTCTCACCTGCCTGTGTTGTCCCATATCCCTTCAAACCTTCCCTATTCATGTACTTATCCAAATGTTTTTTAAATGTTGTAACTGTACCTGCATGCACCACTTCCTCTGGCAATTCATTCCACACACTAACCACTCTGTGTATAAAAAGGTCACCCCTCATGTCTTTTTTTAAATCTTTCTCTTCTCACCTTAAAATTATGCCTCCTAGTTTTGAACATCTCCACCCCAGGGAGAAGACCTTTCTATTCACCTTATCGATGCCCCTTGTGATTTTATAAGCCACCCCTCCACCTCTTATGCTCCAGTGAAAAAGTCCCATCCTATTCAACCTATTTTTATAACTCAGATCTTCCATTCCCAGCAACATTCTGGTAAAACTTTTCTGAACCCTCTCCAGTTTAATAATATCCTTCCTATAACAAGGGAACCAAAACTGCACACAGTATTCAAGAAGAGACCTCACCTACATCCTGCACAACCACAACATGACATCTCAATTTCAATACTCAAATGTCTGAGCAATGAAGGCAACCTGTCTACCTGTGATGCAAATTTCAAAGAATTATATACTTGAACCCCTAGGTATCTCTGTTTTACAACAGTACCCAGGGGCCTACCATTAATTGTATAAATCCTGCCCTTGTTTGTTTTACCAAAATGCAATACCTCACTTTTAACCAAATTAAACTCCATCTGCCACTCCTCAGCCCATTGACCCAACTGATCAAGATCTCTTTGTAATCTTAGATAACCTTCTTCATTGTCCAATATATCACCAATTTTTGTGTCATCTGCAAGATTACTAACCATGCCTAATATGTTCTCATCCAGAGATAGTAGGAACTGCAGATGCTGGAGAATCCGAGACAACAAGGTGCAGGGTTGGATGAACACAGCAGGCCAAGCAGCATCATAGGAGCAGAGAGGCTGACGTTTCGGGTCTAGACCCTTCATCAGAAAAGGGGGAGGGGAAGGGGGTTCTGAAATAAATAGGGAGAGAGTGGGAGGCGGATCTCTAACACCTCTCTCCCCTTCCTGGACCTCTCTGTCTCCATATCGGGCAACCACCTAGAAACTGATATTCATTTCAAGCCCACCGACTCCCACAGCTACCGAGAATACTCCTCCTCCCACCCACCTTCCTGCAAAAATGCTATCCCCTATTCCCAATTCCTTCGCCTCCGCCGCATCTGCTCCCAGGATGAGGCATTCCACTCCCGTACATCTCAGTTGTCCTCGTTTTTCAAGGACCGTAACTTCCCC
>NC_063341.1:37373806-37411793 GCF_021869965.1 Rhincodon typus | reverse complement strand
GGCCCGAAACGTCAGCCTCTCTGCTCCTATGATGCTGCTTGGCCTGCTGTGTTCATCCAGCCCTGCACCTTGTTGTCTCATGTTCTCATCCAAATCATTTATATAAATGACAATCATAATTGGATCCAGTACTGATCCCCATGGAACACGGCTGGTAACAGGCCTCCAGACCAAAAAACAACTCTGTACCACCACCCTCTGTCCCCTACTGTCAAGCCAATTTTATATCCAATTGGCGAGCTCACCCTGAATCCCATGTAATCTAACCTTAGTAAGAACAAAGAACAAAGCACAAAGAAAATTACAGCACAGGAACAGGCCCTTCGGCCCTCCAAACCTGCGCCGATCCAGATCCTCTATCTAAGCCTGTCGCCTATTTTCCAAGGATCTGTATCCCTCTGCTCCCTGCCCATTCATGTATCTGTCTAGATACATCTTAAATGATGCTATCGTGCCCGCCTCTACCATCTCCGCTGGCAACGCGTTCCAGGCACCCACCACCCTCTGTGTAAAGAACTTTCCACGCATATCTCCCTTAAACTTTTCCCCTCTCACCTTGAAATCATGACCCCTAGTAATTGAGTCCCCCACTCTGGGAAAAAGCTTCTTGCTATCCACCCTGTCTATACCTCTCATGATTTTGTAGACCTCAATCAGGTCCCCCCCTCAACCTCCGTCTTTCTAATGTAAATAATCCTAATCTACTCAACCTCTCTTCATAGCTAGCGCCCTCCATACCAGGCAACATCCTGGTGAACCTCCTCTGCACCCTCTCCAAAGCATCCACATCCTTTTGGTAATGTGGTGACCAGAACTGTATGCAGTATTCCAAATGTGGTCGAACCAAAGTCCTATACAACTGTAACATGACCTGCCAACTCTTGTACTCAATACCCCGTGCGATGAATGAAAGCATGCCGTATGCCTTCTTGACCACTCTATCCACCTGCGTTGCTACCTTCAGGGTACAATGGACCTGAACACCCAGATCTCTCTGTGTATCAATTTTCCCCAGGGCTTTTCCATTTACCATTTAGTTTGCTCTTGAATTGGATCTTCCAAAATGCATCACCTCGCATTTGCCTGGATTGAACTCCATCTGCCATTTCTCCGCCCAACTCTCCAATCTATCTATATTCTGCTGCATTCTCCTACAGTCCCCTTCACTATCTGCTACTCCACCAATCTTAGTGTCATCTGCAAACTTGCTAATCAGACAATCTATACCTTCCTCCAGATCATTTATGTATATCACAAACAACAGGGGTCCCAACACGGATCCCTGTGGAACACCACTGGTCACAGTTCTCCATTTTGAGAAACTCCCTTCCACTACAACTCTCTGTCTCCTGTTGCCCAGCCAGTTCTCTATCCATCTAGCTAGTACACCCTGGACCCCATGCGACTTCACTTTTTCCATCAGCCTGCCATGGGCAACCTTGTCAAACGCCTTATTGAAGTCCATGTGTATGACATCCACAGCCCTTCCCTCATCTATCAACTTTGTCACTTCCTCAAAGAATTCTATCAAGTTGGTAAGACATGACCTTCCCTGCACAAAACCATGCTGCCAATCACTTGTAAGCCCATTTTCTTCCAAATGTAAATAGATCCTATCCCTCAGTATCTTCTCCAGCAGCTTCTCCACCACTGACGTCAGGCTCACTGGTCTATAATTACCTGGATTATCATTGCTACCCTTCTTAAACAAGGGGACAACATTAGCAATTCTCCAGTCCTCCGGGACCTCACCCGTGCTCAAAAATGCTGCAAAGATATCTGTTAAGGCCCCAGCTATTTCCTCTCTCGCTTCCCTCAGCAACCTGGGATAGATTCCATCCGGACCTGGGGACTTGTCCACCCTCATGCCTTTTAGAATACCCAACACTTCCCCCCTCCTTATGCTGACTTGACCTAGAGTAATCAAACATCTATCCCTAACCTCAACATCCGTCATGTCCCTCTCCTCAATGAATACCGACGCAAAGTACTCATTAAGAATCTCACTCATTTTCTCTGACTCCTCGCATAACTTCCCTCCTTTGTCCTTGAGTGGCCCAATCCTTTCTTCAGTTACCCTCTTGCTCCTTATGTATGAATCAAAGGCTTTGGGATTTTCCTTAACCCTGTTTGCTAAAGATATTTCATGACCCCTTTTAGCCCTCTTCATTCCTCGTTTCAGATTGGTCCTACTTTCCCGATATTCTTCCAAAGCTTTGTCTGTTTTCAGTTGCCTAGACCTTATGTATGCTTCCTTTTCCCTCTTTGCTTGTCTCACAATTTCACCTGTCATCCATGGTTCCCTAATCTTGCCCTTTCTATCCCTCATTTTCATAGGGACATGTCTGTCCTGCACTCTAATCAACCTCTCTTTAAAAGCCTCCCACATATCAAATGTGGATTTACCCTCAAACAGTTGCTCCCAATCCACATTCCCCAGCTCCTGCCAAATTTTGCTATAGTTGGCCTTCCCCCAATTCAGCACTCTTCCTTTAGGACCACTCTCGTCTTTGTCCATCAGTATTCTAAAACTTACAGAATTGTGATCACTATTCCCAAAATAATCCCCTACTGAAACTTCAACCACCTGGCCGGGCTCATTCCCCAACACCACCAGGTCCAGTATGGCCCCTTCCCAAGTTGGACTATTTACATACTGCTCTAGAAAACCTTCCTGGATGCTCCTTACAAATTCTGCTCCATCTAAACCCCTAACACTAAGTGAATCCCAGTCAATGTTTGGAAAATTAAAATCTCCCATCACCGCCACCCTGTTGCTCCTACATCTTTCCATAATCTACCTACATATTTGTACCTCTATCTCACGCTCGCTGTTGGGAGGCCTGTAGTACAGCCCCAACATTGTTACCGCATCCTTCCTATTTCTGAGCTCTGCCCATATTGCCTCACTGCTCGAGTCCTCCATAGTGCCCTCCTTCAGCACAGCTGTGATATCCTCTTTGATCAGTAATGCAACTCCTCCACCCCTTTTACCTCCCTCTGTATCCCGCCGGAAGCATCTATATCCTGGGATATTTAGTTGCCAATCCTGCCCTTACCTCAACCAAGTCTCAGTAATAGCAATAACAGCATACTCCCAGGTACTAATCCAAGCCCTAAGTTCATCTGCCTTACCTACTACACTTCTCGCATTAAAACAATTGCACCTCAGACCACCTATCCCTTTGCGTTCATCATCTGCTTTCTGCCTCCTCTTCCCCTTAGTCACACTGACTTCATTATCTAGTTCCTTACAGGCTTTAGTTACTACCTCCTTACTGTCCCCTAACCTCCTCATTTGGTTCCCATCCCCCTGCCACGTTAGTTTAAACCCTCCCCAACAGCGTTAGCAAAAGCAAACCCTAGGACATTGGTTCCAGTCCTGCCCAGGTGTAGTCCGTCTGATTTGTAATAGTCCCATCTCCCCCAGAACCGGTCCCAATGTCCCAAAAATCTGAACCCCTCCCTCCTGCACCATCTCTCAGGCCACTCATTTATCCTGCCTATTCTTTCATTTCTACTCTGACTAGCACGTGGCACTGGTAGCAATCCTGAGATTACTACCTCTGAGGTCCCACTTTTTAACTTGGCTCCTAACTCCCTAAATTCTGCTTGTAGGACCTCATCCCATTTTTTAACTATATCATTGGTGCCTATATGCACCACGACAGCTGGCTGTTCATCCTCCCCCTTCAGAATGTCCTGCAGTTGATCTGAGACATCCCTGACCCATGCACCTGGGAGACAACATACCATTTGGGAGTCTCGTTTTCGACCACAGAACCGCCTATCTACTCCCCTTACAATCGAATCCCCTATGACTATAGCCCTTCCACTCTTTTTCCCGCCCTTCTGTACAGCAGAGCCAGCCACGGTGCCATGAACCTGGCTACTGCTGCTTTCTCCTACTAATGAGTATACCATCCGTAATCTAATCAAAGATTTTACTAAAGTCCATATAAACAAAGTCTACCACTTTGCTCTTTTTGGTTACTTCCTCAAAAAACTCAATTAAGTTTGTGAGACATGATTTCCTTTACACAGAACCATGATTACTATCCCTGATCATTCCTTGCCTCTCCAAATGCATGTAAATCCTAACTTTCAGAATCACCTCCAACGACGCACCCAACACCGATGTCAGGCTCACAGCTCTATAGATCCCAGGCTTCTGCTTTCAGTTTTTCTTAAATAAAGAAACAACATTAGCTACTCTCCAGTCCACTGGCAACTCACCCGTGGTTATAGAGGCTACGAATATTTCTGCTAAAGGCCCAGAAATTTCTTCCCTAACTTCCTACAATGTCCTGGGATACACTTGATCAGCTGTTGGAGATTTAATCACCTTTATGTTTTAAGACCTCTAGCACATCCTCTTCTGTAATGTGAATTATTTTCAAAACATCAATATTTATTTCCCTGAGTTCTGTAGGTTCCATTTCTTTATACACAGTTAAAACTGATGCAAAATATTTATTTAGTGTCTCTCCCATCTCCTGAAGTTCAGTAGGGAAAGGCTGAATAGATTGGGGCTATTTTCCCTGGAGCTTTGGAGACTGAGGAGTGATCTTATAGAGGTTTATAAAATCATGAGGGGCATGGACAGGGTAAATAGACAAGGTCTTTTCCCCAGGCAGGGAAGCCCAAAACTAGAGGGCATAGGTTTAAGATGAGGGGGGAAAGATTTAAAAGTGACCTAAAGGGGCAACTTTTTCACGCAGAGGGTGGTGCATGAACGGAATGAGCTGCCAGAGGAAGGGGCAGAGGCTGGTACAAATACAACATTTAACAGGCATTTGGATGTGTTTATGAATATGAAAAGTTTAGAGGGATATGGGCCAAATGCTGGCAAATGGGACTAGATTAATTTAGGATATCTGGTTGGGATGGATGAGTTGGACTGAAAAGTCTGTTTCTGTGCTGTACATCTCTGTGAGTCAATGACATAAATGACCTCTTTGATCTTTAAGGAGCTTTATTCTCTCTCTACTTGCCATTTTGCTCTTAATGTACTTATAGAATCTCTTTGGATTATCCTGAACCTTATCTGCCAAAGCTATCTCCTATCCCCACTTTGCCTTCCTGATTTCCCTCTTAAGAATACCCCTACACTCTTTATACTCTTCAAGAGTATCATTTTATCCCAGTTGTCTATATCTAATATATGATTTTTTTTTACTGCAACCTCAATATCTTTATTCATCCATTGTTCATTAATATTACCTTTCACTCTAACAGGAACTCTGAACTCTTGCTATCACACTTTGAAAGCCTCCCACTTGTCAGTTGTCTCTTTACGGTGAACAGGCTACTCTAATCAACTTCTGAAAGTTCTTGTCTCATACCATTGGAATTTGCCTTACTCCAAGTAAGAACTTTAACTTTTATGGAAGGCTTATCCTTTTCCGTTACTAGTTTAAAACTAATAGAATTATGATTACTAGTTCCAAAGTGTTCCCTTACTAACACGTCAGTCACTTGCCCCGCCTTATTTTCTGTGTCGTTCTTACTGTTGCCAATGTTACATCCCTTGCTGGTTATACTTTTCTTGTTGTTTCACTTATGAGTGATATTGCTGGTACCATTGAAGATCTTTTCAACTTTGCCAGGTGAGGTGTAGGTCAAATATGGATTCTGTTCCTCCTCATTTGCTTGCAGTTTTGGTCTTGATGATTTATTGCCTCAGAGTCTTAGCTTCACCAATGATTGATGATTTCATTTTTTGATGGAGCTTTCAAACATACACTTTGTCATCTTAACAATTTAGGCAAGGATTTGGCATGCTTTTTGAAATTGTGACTTCTTTCAACCTGTGCTTCATTGCGTTGCTGTGTTACTTTTTCTGGTTATTTTACGGTGTATCTTTCTTCACAGAATTGTCTTACAATTTTTTTGCCATTATGTACCTCTGCAGGCAATTTCATGTCAGCTTTCACAGGTACAACTCAGATAACAAGGCAAAATTTAGGTTCTGCTTTGTGTCTTGGCATTTCATGAGGGTTCACTTGACTGGTTGAATGTGCCTTTCTATGGTAATGTGATGATGAGATTGCATCCATACAGTTCAGCTAATTTCTTAAACGTTCTGGAGATGAATTGTGTTCCATTGTCTCATATTATTCTTTCAGGATTCCATGTTCAGCGAACAGAACTTACACTGTTGCAATGATTGTTAGAGGTCTCAAATCTTGTATTTTTTTGAATACAAGGGTAGTTTCCTGAAATATCCCATCCTTGATTGCACATGAGTAAATTAGCTCTTATAGTATGACATAGTCTGCTTGGAACTCAGGCCTAGGTTCCTCAGTTCCTTCTCATTTGCTGACTGGTTTCAGTATTGCATGATCTTGGAGTCTCAGCTTTACCAACATCTATTGATGGTTTGCGCTGTTCACAGCTGCATTTGCACAGTTTCAATCAAACAATTCAATCCTTTCAGTTTAGAAGTTATCATCTACTTTGCCTCATTTTTCAATGTTGTTGTAGATGCCTAACTAGAATGCTAATGGCTTGCTTTGAGCTTGTACTTCTCCATTCCCACGTGGCTTTCTTTTATCTTCTAAAGACATTCGATCCACATTGTTTTGGATCAGATTATTCTGGATGGGGCTAGCAGAACACCAGTAAGATGTCAACTCTGAATGCGGTCTGTGTTTGCTCTATGTTATCAAGTCATTCTGGATCACTTGCTGAGAGAGCACTCTAACTCTTTGACTTTACTGGTCTCAACTCTGATCTGATTCAGGCGGTGTTATGTTCACTAGATGATGGATCATTGTGCCTTTTATTTTGTGCTTCCATGTGAAACAGATGAGAAACAGCATCATTTCTCTTCCTGGTTTGCATTCCAAAGTAAAATGGTAACTCTAAAGTCTCAAAAATAATGTTTGCAGTCTTTGATGCATTACACAGATTTTTCCTGCAAATCTGATTTAGTGGATGATGATCATTCTCCTCTATGCACTTTTTCCCAAAGAGATATGAATGGAACCTTACATCAATATACCACTTGTATGTTGACACATGTGGTTTCAACTTATATTGAAGCTCTGGATGCAATTGATAGTGGTTTTCTATTTTGTACCAGAGTTACTCCTTGTCCTTTTATAGAAACATCTATTGTAGCATGACAGATTTATTCTGCTCTCACCCCGGAACATCTGGACCACAAGGAAACCTACATCAGACTCCTGCTCATTGACGACAACTCCACCTTCAACACTATTATCCCCTTCAGACTGATCTTAAAATTCCAAGACCTTGGTCTCGGCTCCGCTTTCTGCACCTGGCTCCTCAGCTTTCTGACCCACAGGCCACAGTCAGTGATGGTAGACAACTGCACCTCCTCCATGATGTGTCCTTAGCCCCCTACTGTACTTCCTGCACACCCACGAATGTGTTGCCAAATTCCGAACGAATGCCATCTACAAGTTTGCTGATGACACCATCGTGGTAGGATGGATATCTAACAACGACGAATCAGAATACAGAAAGGAGATAGAGGGCTTGGTGACATGGTGCAGTGAGAACAACCTCTGTCTCAACATCAGCAAGACTAAAGAACTGATCATTGATTTCAGAAAGAAAGGAGGAGAACATACCCCCATCCACATCAACGGAGCTGAGGTTGACAGGGTGGAGATGTCAAATTCCTAAGGGTGATGATAATGGACAACCTGTCCTAGACTTCCCATGTAGATGTGACAGTCAAGAAGGCACAACAATGCCTCTTCTTCCTTAGGCAGCTCAGGAAATTTGGCATGTCCATAAGGACCCTCATCAGCTTTTACCGATGCACCATTGAAAGCATACTGTCTGGGTGCATAATGTCCTGGTATGGCAACTGCTCTGTCCAGGATTGTAAGAAACTACAGAAGCCAATCTTCCATCCATGGACTTCATTTACACAGCTCATTGCAGTGGAAAGGCAGCCAACATCATCAAAGACTCATCACACCCCAGTCATGCTCTCCAACAACATCTTCCATTTGGCAGAAGATATAGCTTGAGTGCAAGCACTGGCAGGTTCAAGAACAATTTCTTCCCAGCTGTTATTAGACTGATGAATGGATTCTCTAACTTCAAATAATGATGATCTTGCTAATGTTAATCTTGCCTTGCACACGCCAGTGCAACGTAAGCTGTGTCTAGATTATTTCTTTCACCCTGTGATCTGTATGTCCTTGCTTACTGTGATCTGCCCGTACTGCTCATATACAAAGCTTTTCACTGTACTTAGGGACATGTGACAATAAATAAATATTATCAAATTAGGAAAGCATGTTGTATTGGAGCCTGCAGTGGAGATAATCTGGGGGTCTTGCTGATATTAGGCTGGCATGCCCAGTGACAGAGTTGGGGGGATCAGTGTAGATGGTCCAGGGTGTAAAGGGAACCTGGAGTTATTAGACCTGTGGTAGGCTAAGGGATGCCAGTAAGGAGGGACTCCTCCCTACCCTGCCACCAGCTCACACAGGGAAAGCTTGGCATTTTCTCCATTGCTAGTTTAATCCCCATAATGGCAGGATGTGCTCCTGAAGAGGGCATCAATTAGCTCAGTGAAGGCGGAGTTGCAGTCAATGAGCAGGAGTCTGACGTAGGTGTCCTTGTGGTCCAGATGTTCCAGTGATGATAGTAGGACTAGGGATATGGCAACTGCTGTGGACCTGTTGTGTCATTAGGTAAATTGTCGGGGATGGGAGCAGGTTGGGAGACTAAAGTTGATGTGGGCCATGACCAATCTCTCGAAGCATTTCATTATTATGGAGGTCAGAGCCACTGGGCGGTAGTCATTAAGCCATGTTGCATGTGCTTTCTTAGATACTGCAATGATGGCAGTCTTCTTGAAGTAGGCAGCGACTTCGGCTTGTAGGAGGGAGAAGTTGAAGATGTCATTGAATACGTCCACTCGTTGGTCTGCACAGGGATCTAAATACTCAACTGAGGGCGCTGTCTGGCCCGTCGCTTCCCTTGTGTTGATTCCCGGGAAGACCAATCTGACGTCTGCAGCGGTGACAGTGGGCACCTGTAGGTGCACCCTATAGACTTTTCTGCAGTACCAGTAATGCTACTGGTTTTTCTTCAGCAATAGAAACATGTTCACTGAATCACTGAACTGCTATCGTGTGGAAGGAGTCCTTTGGCCTATTGTTTCTGCACTGTGTTGTACGTATCTATGTTCTAGTTGCTGAGGGACAGAAGTCTTGCCTCAAGTTAATTAACACCCAGCTGATTTTTTAGCCAGTGAGAGGGTGAATACATTAAGTCCAGCCCATGGAGTTAAATTCCATGGTCAGGATTTTCTGGGGCTTTACCCCTTAAAAATTTTTCTGGTAAAATAATGCATCAAGGTCCTGTACCAAATCCTCACTCCTTCCTCTAGCAGGCCTCCAAGCTCATTACCTAGATGCTGGAAAGATTCAGCCTCTTTTTCTGAACTAGAAAATATGCTTCAGCTCAACTTGAAATCAGTTATTGTAGTAACCTTTGTATCATGTCCTCTCCAAATGAAATTGACAAATTTGTGCCATAACAAAGGTTATTGTGAGATGATACATACTAAGATTTGGGTTAAGAGTGTTCAAACACATTTAATGTAAATACTTACAGTCAACACGCAGAGTAACTGTGCTGACATAGGTCTCGACTGGATTGGAATTTAAATCCTGACATGAATAGACAATATACTTCACATTCCATTTCTCTTAATTAGTAATCATTTAAGATAGATGTTAACTTGTTTTAAATATGTACTAGTGTCAACAACACGTTGCATTGGATGGTATAAAATACTGGAGCTTCAATATCTTAAACTGAAGAAAAGCAAGTTTGTACAGTGCCAAAAGTGATTAGCACAAGGTCATACGCTAATATCCCTGGCAAAGGAGGAAAGGATTCACAATCAGCAGTTATACCAGTCCTCCATAGCTCATTTTCCAAACAGTCAGGAGTTGCACTTGTTGAAAGTTTGGATGAAGTTGTCATATCAGACAAGAACTGCTTTTTAATTCAGGGAAGCTAAATTGGAGAAATAGAACCCTGAAATAAGACTACCATAAATCAAATAAATTAATATGATATCTTTTTTTAAAAAAGCCAACTGTCACTATCGTATTGTAGAAGAATAACTGCAATGTCTTTCTACTGTAACGTGGCCAATAGTGTACAAATAACTTGCACAAATTATGATCTGGAGTTCCTAGTATCACAAGATCACAAAGCAAAATCTGTACCAATAAATCACAAGGAATTTCTAAGTACCATAATTACAAATGAAAGTTGTGTTATTGGAACAAGTATTGGATAGGGGAATGTAATTTTTGTGGCTGATAAAGTCATCTGAAATCCTTGATTGCTGTTTTCTTGTAAAAGATTCTTTCATTGCTGAAGTATGACAAGTATTTTAATTGCTTCTGCCAATTGGATTGTACTGTGGGTGTTAATACAGCGTCATTAATCTGCCTGTCACAGATAAGTATATTGACGTATCAACATGGCTAAGCTAGTGAGGTACAATCCAAACATTTTGCTTGTCTGTAATTTATCTCATGCAACTGTGTAATCAACACAAACACATTTTGACTTGTTTGGATGAGCAGATATAGCATTGAAAATCATCACTTTAGCTAAGAGGAATTGGAAATTTGAATTCTTATTACTTTTGCTGGAACTGTAAGCCAAGGCAGTCATATTAGAAAGACAAAATTATCACATCAGACACTACAACAGATGGATGAACCAAGATTTTAAAAATGTGATTGTAGAACTAAAGTTAGAAGCAGTAAATAAGACTTTTTTTTCACGGCATCGTTTAATTTGTGGTGAGTCTTTAACACTAGGGATTTGGAATAAGTTTTTATTTTGTACACTTAGATGTGATTAAATGGTTCTAGTAGAATTATGAAGGCTATTTTGTAAATATTTAAGCCAAATTGGGTGTCTAAGCAGGATTTATTTAGTTGGAAAACTAAATTTGGTGAAGAGTCAAGGCCACATGATGCCACCACCAAAGTGATTCGACTGCAGGTTGGCTCTATGGACTTTCACCTAACATCAAACCAGGTTCAGAGCTAAAATCATTATCAGACTCTTAACTGGGCATTGGTGAGCCTTCTTTGGGGTCAAGAACTTAATATTTAAGGAACATTTGATCAAGCTTCAAGGAACCCTAGAAAAATTGGAATAAATGGGACTGAGGGGGAAAACTTTCCACTGGCTGGATTCATACCTAGCACAAAGGAATTGTTCTAATTGTTCGAGGTCAATCATCTCGGTTGTGGGACATCACTGCAGGTGTAGCTCAAGGTAGAGTCTTAGGCCTGTCGTCTTCAGCTGCATCATTAATGACCTTCCCTCCATCATAATGTTAGAAATAGGGATGCTGATTGATGATTTAATGATATTCAGCACCATTCACAACTTCTCAGATACAAAACAATCCATGTCTAGATATGGGAAGATCTTAATAATGTTGTGGCTTGAGTTGATAAGTGGCAAGTAACATTCACACCAGCCAAGGGCCATTCAATAAATGTTGACCTAGCCAGCAATGCCTACATCTGATGAAAAAATAGGTTTCAAAACAATGACCCTTCAGGGAGTAATACAGTTCCTGCTAAGTTCTGACAGCCAATCAGAGGCACGCCCAAGACTCAAGGTCAGTATGGGTCCAGGCTTCAGGACAGTGATGGCCAGATGGTACTTGTGGGATAGGGAAGGGGATAGACAATAAGAGTTTTACTTTTCCTGGTTTCCCATATAGCAAGTCCCTCACTGTGGATGAATACCAGAGGAGGTTAGATGAGGCCCTTAAAATGGCATTAATTGCTTGCTTAAAAGACTCAATAGGCAACAATGCAGGAAGACTATCCATGATCCTTCATGTTCTAGTCTTAATTGGGCCACAGATGGAAAGTTCACAGGGTCCCAGAGTCTCCACCAACCACTGTCCTGCCTCACTCAATGTCCCCACCACCAAACTAACCTCATGGAGGCCATCCACTGAGTATGTTTCATATCAATGTTTTAAAAACAAACATTGTGATTAAATAATGCCATGTTTGAATATTAATGGCTTAAAGGAAACAAGACAAAGGAACTATGAAGGAGATTTTAAAAATTCAACAGTTTTGAGGTTTTGTTAAAAATTACTTCCAGAGGAATTTTAGCACCTAGGCGGGAGTTGCAGAATGTGGACTCTGACTCTTGGAAGCTTTAGTTGGACACTCAGCCTATTTAAACATTTAATATTGCACCAGCCAGCTGACTGAGTCCAATGCAATTCCAGATCTGTGGCTTGCAACCGAAAACAATTAGGCAGCCCACAGGCAGGTAAGTTATTTGGGGTGTGAAAGGTTGGGAATATTTTGTCAGCCATCAGCCCAAAATGTTTGTAAACCCTTTTGTTCCTCCGGACCCCACAAAGACAAATTTCAAATTTACCTGGCAGATAATCCATTGGGTGTCCACCATTTCACGGAACCAGGAGCCTGTGGCAGGTGCTCTACTCAGGAGCCAGTTATTATTATAAGCCTGATGTACAGTTGTTCCTGAGGTTTACATCTGAGTCAGACAATCACTTTGGCTTCCCATAAATACAATGACACACCGGTAAGATGGCAATGGAGCAGGTCTTCTGAGCCTGGGGCATGTCTGCTCCATCCGCTTTTCATTTCTTTTCTTTTCTTCCCTCTTCTCTTGTTTCTTTTTTCTCTTTTATTTTATTTTACCTGCCCCTTTGTCATGATGATGGCATCGGTGGCAGTGAGTGTGCCCAGCAGCGTGGACAGGAGGAGACCAAGGTCAGCAGGACCCAGCAAGGAGACTTGTGGCAGCAGCTTTAGAGGTGAGTTTGGGTTCCCAGCAGCTTCTGCGTCATTGAGGTGGTCCTAGTGTTGACTCACGTTTGCTGCTGCGGAAGCAAGTTTGAGTTCCCAGAGGTGTCGGTGTTCAGTGCAGATTCATGGAGGCACCAGCAGAGGCAAGTTTGAGCCCAGTATGAGACCCTGCAGCATCAGCAACGGTTGCATCTTCGAGGTAGGGCCAAAGTGGACTTATGGTGATGGCGAAGCCAAGTTTAGGCTGGTGTGGTACACAGGAGCATCAGTCGCTTCTGCATTGGCGAGGTCTGACAAGAATTCATAATGGCAACGGAGCAGTGGAGGTGAGATGGCGCTGAAGAGTAGCGACTTTTGTTCCAATGGCAGTGGCACAGTGAAGGGGACTCATGCCTGGCCACCTGGTCCATGATGGAGCCAATGTAAATGGAAAAAAATGAGGAAATAAAGAAACTGTTTAACTTTACAGTCCTTGTTATTTGGTTTATTGTTTGTGTTTTAAGGTGGCACTGGTGAATGGAGACACTATCCGATACTTTTCACTGTATTTCGTAACAAAATATGCATGACAATAAATAAATTAAATCAAATCAAATCAAATGTTAAAATAGTTTGAAGGTGGACTATCATCTGAAAGTACAGCTAGGATTTTACTGGACGGAGAGAGTTAAAATCTTTTGAATAGAAGATTCTGAGGATTGCTGATGGCATGGTGAAGATTTGGAGAGGAAATAGACATGCAGGTTGGAAAGAACAAAATAAAAATCCCAGAGGATCATTGACTGTAAAAAGTGATAATAAGCTAAGGAGAGTTGGGTTATGATGTATAGAGAGAAATATGGAGTGTGCTTAGAAACTAGAGCAGTTCTTCCCAAAATCTTTCCTACTGTGACTCCATTTCAAGGTTTGAATATGATCATTGAGGACTATGAAAGCAGGGACTTGTTAAAGTAGTCGTACAGCCATTTTAACTCACCAGAGTTCCACCACATTCACTGCTACCCCAAAGCTCATGACCCTAAAATTTCAACTTGTGACCCCATTTCACTTTGGAAAGCTGCAGGCTAGAGGCCACATTTATTTGTACCACATTCCAAATGCATAAGATGTTCCAGTATTATGAAATTGATGTCTTCCAGTAAGGTGCAAATGGAAAAGATGAGTAGAAGGTGTTATTATATTAACACTATGCATTTGAAAATTCTTGATAGGTCAAATACATCACTCAGAGTGAACTTGAATGTCAAGAACATACTGGAGAATTAAATGCCACTCATCACTTAATAAGAAGTCTTAGAAAGTCATTATTTTCCAACTAACATTAAAACTCTACTAATGCTTGGATTAATAAAATTGAATCTTTAAAAATAAATTATGAAGTTTTGTAGGGTCAGTAAAAAATGAACGATTTGCATGTCCATCACACTTTTCATGACCATTCAAAGAACTCTAGAGCCATGAGTTTGAAATGTATTCAATGTTGTTTGATATAGCAAACTCCACAAACAGTATTGTGATAATGACCAGATAATTTGTATTTTTGGTATAGATCAAAAGACATATGTATTGGTGAGGCCACTGGAGCTAACTCCCCTCCTCTTCATTGAAGTAGTCCAGTAGATCTTTTACATCCACCCAAGCAAGCAGATATGGCCTTGGTTTTATTCAAAAGATAGAAGTGTTGCACTGATTTTTATTTTCCTTGATCAGCCTTGTTTTTTTTTCAAGGCCTGGAGTGGGACTTGTCACTGGGTCAAAATCCTGGAACTCACCATTACTACTGGCAGGGTGTACTCACACTATAAGGTATATACTGGAAGCCTGAATGTACATTTGGGAGAATCTCTCTTATTCAGCTAACCTATATCCTATGGAGACCTGCACTCAATGGAAAGGGTGAAAGGGTGACCCCTATGATTTCCAATCTGCCCAAGCCTTCCAAGACAGCGTACCCTCCCATGCCACATAACTTGTTAGGGCCTATCTAACAGACCAGAAAAGTTTTCCCACATTACTTTGAATTCCAATCACCAGTGACATACCTGTTTAGAAATATTGTAGTTTCAGCAATGGTTAGCACTCTAGGAGGTGCTAGTAGTAACGGAGTACTGCCAAACCTCTGATTGGCTAGCAGCTCGTGAGGATAGGATATAATCCCCCCAAAGGCATAGACAGCAGGAGCTCAAACAGTTAACTGGGGAGGTAGTGGGTTACTGGGTATGCCACTGGACTAGGAATACAGAACGCGAGGCCAATGCTTTGGGGATACAGGTTCAAATTGCACCATGGCAGCTGGTGGAATTTGAATGCAATAAATACCTGGAATAATGAGTTGGCCAAATGGTAACCATGTAATCAATGTTGCTGGTTATAAAAAAGCCATTTTTTTTTCTTTATTCATTAATAGGATGAGGTGTCACTGGCTAGGCCAGCATTTATTGCCCATCCCTAATTGCCCAGTGGGCAGTTAAGAGTCAACCACATTGCTGTGGGTCTGGAGTCACATGTAGGCCAGACCAGGTAAGGATAGCAGATTTCTTTCCCTAAAGAACATGAGTGAACTAGATGGGTTTACCCCTAACAATCGACAACAGATTCACGGTTATCATTAGATTCTTAACCCCAGATATTTTTTGAATTCAAATTTCACCATCTGCCATGGTGGGATTCAAACCTGGGTCCCCAGAACATTATCTGGGTCTCTGGATTAACAGTCCAGCGATAATACCACTAGGCCATCACCTTTCCATTGGTTCACTAATGTCATTTAGAGAAGGAAATCTGCCATCCTTACCTGGTCTGGCCCACATATCACTCCAGACCACAGCAGTATGGTTGATTCTTAGCTGCCTACTGGCACACTGAGCTCACTAGCACATACAGACCAGGATTTAACTGGCTTTTAATCCCTGTTCTTGTACATTCTTCAGAGGGCGAAAGACAAAACATGTCTCTTGCCCACACTGCTGTGTTATCACCCTCAGGTTTACAGTCTGAGATAACTCCCATGAGATTACATTTCAGTTTGTGATGCATTTCTCCCTTTCAAGTCAACCCTTTGAAGTTTGTTTTTTAGGTGTGACATTGCAGGATCTCTCTCTCCAGACAGTCACTGATTTTACATCTGCCATTATTTATCGGCTGTGCGGCCTTTATAAAGAACATACGTTATAATTAAAAGTTCAATATGCCTAAAAGTGCTCTAAGATTATGATTCATACATGACAATATAATGTCTCTGGAATAATAGGACAGTTAAAGTATTTCACATAAGAAGGAAATGAACGTGATAGTAAAAGAAATATGAGAAATATTTGAATCCTGCTAATAAAATAAGATAATGAGGAGGCTTTAAATGTAGAAAATTAGATAGCAAGTCAGAGTTTAATGTAGGAATTTCATATGAACTGTATTTTTGGTATAAATTATACGTCAATTTGTCCTATTCCTTTCCCTCCTTCAGAAGATACTAATTTCTGCTGTGGTTCAGTTCTATTGTGACAAGTGCTTCTCATACCCTTGTCCAAATTAATATTATTCATGGGTGAAGTTAAGCACTAATCTTGCTTGAGTATTCTTCATGAAGGACTTATTGTAATTCTATTTCTACCCCATGTTCGCATGGATTTTTATAAAGTAGACAAAAATCCACTGCCACATAAACTCTTCTCGATGACTAACTTAGACTTTGAAGAAACATTTTCACAGTCTGTAATAACTTGCAATCTTTCGAGGTTTTTCTATTCAAGGGCTCCTAATGCAATGAGAACAAGCTGTCAGCTACTTGCATTATCTTTTAGATAAAGGTTAAAGAAGACACTAATAAAACATTTCACTTTACATCCATTTCATTAATGAATCACATCAATGTGAAGTAAGGTAGAGCAATGTCCTGAATACTAAATGCTCATCTTCTTTGAATAATTGCATTACTTTTGTAATTTTATGATCTTTGAACAATTATCTTCCCAGTATTTGCCAGCATCAAAATGGAAAGAATTCTTTCGAATTTAACACATGATTTAAATTTCAGCTTTTTGATTATGCCTAAAACACTACCGATGTAAAGTTAATAAGTATATCAAAATTTCCAACAGCGTTCATCAATCACTGAGATGTGAATCCTTTTTCCAAAATAACAATTGAGTTGTACTTTTACAAATCTGCAGATGGTTTGAAGTTAATTACATTTTTCTTGTAATCTTAAGGTTTGGCTCAGTAAAGTCATGATTACCTAATTGGTGAATGCTGTATGATTAATTCAGGCTTCTAAGTTGGAAACAGTGAAGAATAGTATAAATAACTTCCATCATTCTGCTTCATCTGTTAAAACACTCCTCATCACTGATTTTCACTGATTCCCTCCACTCAACACCTGTTCTCTGTCTTCCTAACCTCGCAAATTTCACTCCCCCACACATCTACCAACTGACAAAAACCCACAGTTAAAACAATTGTGCTGGACCTCACTGATGTTGACTACACGATCACTCAACAGTAACCGGTTCAAGCCCGCCTCCTATCTTGGTACCTCGTATGGAGTAATCTTTCTCAGCAATGTCTACTTGCATCTATCCTTTGGATCAACTGATAGGAAACACAATAAATTATTAACAAGAGATAACAAGGCGTAGAGCTGGATGAACACAGCAGGCCAAGGAGCATCAGAGGAGCAGGAAAGCTGACGTTTCGGTTAACAAGTTTCTTGTGACAATCCCATCTGTCAAACAGCAGCTTTGAACCACAACAGCAAGAGTGGTCCTTGCTCAAATAGTTCAGAATGAGCTAGAGCTCCTATGCAGCCAAACCACACCTCAGAGGCCCCAGTACAAACACCTAATGCACTCGCGGAGGGACAGAATCAATGCTGCACATTAGCAAGGAGTGTTACCTCTACAGGCAACGTGGCAGACTAATCATCTTAAACTCAGCAAATGTGGAGGCTACCACTTGGCTTCAGAGATTTGCATTTGCAGAAATAAATAAATAAGAACTGATTTCCTTTTTTTTTACAATTCATTTTAATGATTTGCACCCACAAAATGACAATGACAAACTAAATGACAATAAACTCAAATATAAATAAAAACTATCATCAGCTAATCCAAAATTGCTGTTTCTTTATTCAATACACATCAGTCAGCATTGATGAAAAATTTAATTCAGCTTGTACATCATTAATAAAGCTATTTTGTAAGCGTTTTACATTTGGCACAAGACAAGTTATTGCATCAAATGGCAAATTTCAGTGAGATGTTTTGGATTGCCTTTCAAAGAAAGAAACATTGTCTACGCACAGAATTTATCTGTTGTACTCTGTGTTTCTCCTTAATTTGATGCCTCAGTTACATGGGCGTTGTCACTGCAATGATGAGTCTTTCGAGCAATCTTCCTGCAATCTTCTCTGAAACGTTTGCATTTTGAAATGTTGGTGGTCAGGGCAAGTTCAGACTATGGGAGCTGCTTTTGCGTGACAACTTTTGCAGAGCTTGGCATTTTCAAATTTAGCTTTGAGTACTCTCCAGATTTACAGTGTTAGACATAATCCGAGATATTATTAAACATATTTTGATCTCAGTCTCTGTTGAATGATTCCTGGATTACAGATTCCAATTAATTTCACCCTTTAACTGCAAACAAAATTAAAGCTTCAGCATTTTCTAGTACAGCAAAACAGGTACTATTGAATTCATAGGCAGTTTTTTTTGTCTAATTATGGAATTCAACTCTTGAACCTGTCAACATACTTGAAGTCAATGTGACATTTGTTCATTTTTTGGCTTTGCTGTGGGCCCATCTCAATATGGATATACTTTGGGTACCTGCCAGAGGAAGGGTTGGTGGGGGGGACAGAAAAAAGGTGATGCCAAACTATGCAGTAAAATACAACTTGTAAGTTTTATATAATGACACCAAGGAACAAGATGCTACTGAATGTCCCAGTATTGTTGCAAAGGTTGGAAGCCAGGATTAAATCTTAAAGTTTCACCAGCCAAGTGCCATTAGAAATTCCTATAGTGATTTCTTCTCGACGGAGTTATAGGCAGCATTTCAACTCCCAAGGGGAGGCTGGTGTGGCTGGATGTGGGTCTTAAATCCCCAAATGTCATACAGCCGTAGAGATCTACAGCACAGAAGAATGTTCTTCAGCCCATCACACCCACATTGGTCAAAAACAGTCACCTAACTATTCCAAGATAACAAGGTGTAGAGCTGGATGAACACAGCAGGCCAAGCAGCATCAGAGGAGCAGGAAAACTGACGTTTCGGGCCTAGACCCCTAACTATTCCAATTCCATTTTCCAGCACTTGGCCAATAGTCTTGTTTGCCTTGATATCGCAAGTGTACATCTGAATATTTCTTAAATGATATGAGGGTTTCTGCCTCCCTTACAGGCAGAGGGTTCCAGATTCCCACCACTAACTGCGTGAAAAAGACATTTTCCTCACATTCCTCAAAACTTCCTGCCCTTTCCCTCAAATCTATTCTCCCGGCCATTGATCCCTCCTGCAAGCGAAAAGTTTCTTCCTATCTACTCTCATAATTTTATACATCTCGATTATGTCCCAGCTCAATTCTGTCTGCTGTATGGGAAAAAAACCCAGCCTGTCTCATCTCTCTTCATACCAAAAATGTTCCAGCCCAGGCATCGTCCTGTAAATCTCCTCTCTGCCCTCTCTATTGCTATCACATCCTCCTATAAGGTGGATTTCAGGACATCACACAATACTCCATCAGTGTCCGAGCCAATGTGTTATACAGTTCCAGCAACATCCCCCTGCTCTTAAACTCTATGCCTCAGCTAATAAAAACAAATATCCATAGGCCTTGTTAACCACTTTATCCAACTATCCAATTTGTCACTGAGTCACGATCCCAGGATCATTCCATTTACTTCCAGGATTCCCTGAGCTGGGATTGAGAATAAGTGGGGAATCCTCTTGGAGTCATTACCGTATGTGAGAATCATTAACCAATTATACTGGGTTTAACAGCAAGTACATCTGTTTCATGAGCTGCAGGTTCAACCAGGGGTAAAACAGAAAGTATGAGGAAAGTGGAGTGCTGCTGAAGTACCAGAGAATGTACTTGAAAATAGTCTGATATTAAGTCTATTCACAATCATGATATCACATTTGACCCTAAGATGAGGTTCTGATCACACATTTGCATGATCATTAATACTCCCTATTTCTGTCTTTGAAACATTGCTCAACTTTATTCCTGTCTCAGCTCATTTTCTGCCTGAAATTCTCATTCATATCTTCATTAACCATAAACTTGACCATTCCAATCCTGAACGATCTTCACCAGTCTAACCTCTGGAAACTTGATGTCCTTTAAAACTCCACTGCCTGCGCCTTAATTTTCATTGGTGGTGGGAGTGACCTGAAAATTCATCATGAAGATAAAATCCTGTCTTCAATTTGAGGATATCCTCCATTGTGTGGCTCTGTCACTGTGCTAAATGGAATGGCCTTCAAACAGATCTAGCAAGATCTATCCAACAAATTCCCAAGTCTACCATTACCATCAAGCTGGGAGATTAGCTCTGTTTCAATTAAGAGGGCAAGAGCTGCACCAGCCATACCAAAAAAAAAGGCACATGACTACTTCCATGCTAATCAGTGGAAGCTCTATGCATTAACCAGGGTGTAATAATTCCACATCCAACAGATCTGATCTAAGCACTGCAGTCCTAGATATCTGATCATGGATGGTGTTGGATAGTTAAACAACTCACTGAAGGAGGAGGCTTCACAAATATCCTCATCATCAAAGATGTGGGAGTCCAGTACATTGGAGTAAAAGACAAAGCTGAAATATTTGCACCTATCTTCAACCAGAAGTAACATGTGCATGATACATTTTGGCCTCCTGAGGACTCCAGCGTCTGAAAGGGCCACTCAGCTCCTGACCTCATTACAGCCTTGGTTTATGCATGGGCAAAAGAGCTAAATTCCAGACATGAGGTGAAAGTAGCCATTCTTGACGTCAAGACAGTATTTGACTGAATTTGGCATCAAGGATCCCTATCAAAGCTTCGGCCAATGGTAATGATTGGAAAATTTTTCCATTGGTTGGAGTCCTGCCTAGCACAAAGGAAGATGAAACAAAGAGTTGCAGATGCTGAAGATCTGAAACAAAACAAGAAATTGCTGGAGAAACTCATTAGGTCTAGCAATATAAGTGCAGAGAAAGCAATGTTAACATTTTGAGTCCAGTGATTCTTCTTCAACACTGATAGCAGCCAGGAAAATGTGGTGCATATGCTGTTGACAGTGGTGGTGGGAACAGATTGTTGGAGATGGAGCCCAGAGAGAGAGAAAGAAAGTTAGGCAGACAATAGGATGCTTAACAGTAATTCAGGGAGGCATAAAATCTGATAATGGGGACTATTAGGAAGTAGAAATGGGTTGGCTGTTCTGAAGACAGCCCTTAGCATGACAGAGTCTGAGGTTTGAGAGTGGGTAAAGGACATAGAAGGAAGTGTTTAGACTCTAAAATTATTGAACTCAAAATTGAGTCTTGAAGGTTACAGGGTTCCCAAGGGGAAATGAGATGCCATTCTTCCAGCTTGCACTGAGCCTCACTGGAGCACTGCAGCAGGCCCAAGACAGGCATGTTGGCCAGGGAACAGAATGATGGAAACCCTCAGGAGTCCATTTTATCAGGGTAAACCATCCATATATTTTGTGCTGTTTCATTGAAAACTGGTGTCCTTTTTCCTTCTATATTTTTTGGCAAATCACATGACTATGACAGCGGATATCATCAAAGGTGCACTTGTTTAGGAATAAATGAGAGGGTCAAGGATAGATCCTTGAAGGATAACAGTGCTAAAGCAGAAAGAAAATCCCTTGGAGGTGATTCACTGGCCATGAGCAGATAATTATGAATAAAACCAGGCAAGTTCAGTCAATTGTAGCTGGGTGGTGATGAGGAGGCAGGAGATGAGGATAGTGTAGTAAACTGTGTCAAAACCAAAGACAGGTTTTGGAGGATAAAGAGGGATTGTTTATCTTTATCACAGGGTTTGAAACTTTGAAAAAAGATATTTTGCTACTGTTGCAGAGGCAGAAACCTATTTGAACAGATTCAAATATGGTGTTATGGGAAAGATTTGAGATGTGCCAACACACTCAAGTACCTTGTACAAAAAGGGTTGTTGCTCATGGGTAAAAACCGAAAGAACTGCGGATGCTGTAAATCGGGAACAAAAACAAAACTGCTGGAAAAGCTCAGCAGGTCTGGCAGCATCTGTGCAGGAAAAAACACAATTAATGTTTCAGGTCTGGTGACCCTTCCTCAGAAGGATTGGACATGTTGGACATGGCTGTTAGTTTTCAAGGACAGAGAAGTGAAAGGGCATTTTTTTGAGGAAGGAATGATGAAGGCAAATTTGAAGGACTATCCAAATTGACATATCGTTATTTACTTCATGCAAATATCTTTGAAGTTTTTAAAATCTTTCCGATTTTTAAATCATCTGCCCAGTTCTGGAGAGAAGAATTGAAAAAGAATCAATTTGGTTTCCAACTCCAAATTTGTTGTGAAATCTGCAGGAGTTTAAATTCAGTCTCTTGGACATTTCTGTGATTAACTCAGAAGAAAAGTCATTTGGCACATTTTTGTTCAGTTTCTTTGACATTTCCATTGATTAATCATAAAAATGCTGGAGATACACGGGAAAAAGGTTTGTGACTTTGGTAGGATGATTGGAGGCAAAGAATATGTTCAAACTAACTACCTGATCTTCCAGAAGTGTAAATACTGTGCGAATACCAACAGTTATTTTAATAAAAGGGACCATATTAGCATTTATATCATGGTTCTATTATCCAATAGCTGGTTAGGATCTCCCTTCACAGCTTTCTGATTGGTTACAATGTAATTCCAAAGACGTTTCAGCTTCATTCCAACATTGTTGTTTCAGAATTGATGCAACTTGATATTTAAAGTTAATTGCACGAAGCACCCAGAAATCTCCCCTTGACCTGGAAATATTGGTGTTAAAAACAGCTGACTGCAATTTTTTAAATGACTGATGAACACATACCATATGTTTGACGGTCTAAAGCCATTTTTAGTTTTATTACTGACTGAACTCAATAACGGATACTACAAAGCTACAATGATTTATCAGAGACTATTGGTTAAATCCTTTGCTGGCTCAAATTCTGGAAGCCCATCAAACTTCACGGAGCTTGAATTCTAGCTCCATGTGGATGGTTCATTATGTAAATATATTTACATCTGTGTAAATAAATAAGAATCTTACTGTTGCCCTTTTAAATGTTAACTGGGAATGTGGTGTTTACCTTGCATATGTAGTATTTTTATTTCAGTTTTTTATGTTTATTATCTTATAAATCAGCCAGCTCTTGACTCACAGGCTTTTAGGGAAGAAGAATGATTATCGTTCACCTAATCAAGAAGCCTCCATTTAACTCAGCCAAGTTTTAATAACGTAATCATTAACATGCTGATGTGTGTGCTCGGACAGGATAATGGCAACTCATTTAAACATTTTGCAGTAACCGAATCCTGCGTAAGTCATTACACATTGAGTATGTAATGGTTGTTATTATAACATGTAGATAGCTATCAATTTTTCTCAGAGTAGATAATGATCTGTGTCCATCTATCACTTTTGTGCAAATAATCATTATTAGCTCGCACAAACAATTATAATCCTAAGAAAGATTAATCATTCTCACAGTGAGGTCTGTTCATGAGTATCATGACAGAAGAATGGTGGGAAATGTTTGAAAAAGACTGTTAACAGAACAGAATAATTTAAACAGAATACCCCTGTGGAACAGCTCTATTTTCCAAAAAAAAACAGCATGGATTAGAAAAAAAATGACCACTGTCCCAGACTCTACCATTACTATCCTAAGGTATGTCTTGTTAGCAGGCACAACTGAGGGAAAGTGGTTTTGGGAGTCCTCAATGTTGATGCCAGATCCCATGAAGTCTGATGGCACCATATGAAATATGGTCAAAGAAACCCAAGTTCATGATGAGGTATCAGACAGCTGATGCATCAGTACATGTTGAACATCACTGGGAAGATATTTGGACGATAGCAATGGCACAGGATGTATTTGATTTGATGTATTGTAGTCATGTGTACCTAACAACAGTGAAAAGCTTTGTTTGTGACCAGTACAGGCAGATCAGAGTAAGCAAAGGCATACAGATCAAAGGGTGCATAGACAGCTTGAGGCATGCAGGTTACACTACACAGGAGGTGTGCAACGCGAGATCAACATTAACAAGATCAACATTATTTGAAGTTAAAGATCACATTTGTCAGTCTAATAACAGCAGAGAAGAAGCTGTTCTTGAATCTATTGTGTTCAAGTTTCTGTAATTTCTGCTCGATGGAAGAGGTTGTAGTAGAGCATTACTGGCGTGGGAGGAGCCTTTGATGATGTTGGCAGCCTTTCCATGGAATCCATGGAGGGAAGGTTGGTTTCTGTGACGGTCTGGGTTGTGCACACAATCTTGTTTCAGAGATAATAAGAACTGCAGATGCTGGAGAATCTGAGATAACAAGGTGTAGAGCTGGATGAACACAACAGGCCAAGCAGCAACAGAGGAGCAGGAAGGCTGACGTTTCGGGCCTAGACCCTACCCGAAACATCAGCCTTCCTGCTCCTCTGATGCTGCTAGGCCTGCTGTGTTCATCCAGCTCTACACCTTGTTAACACACAATCTTGTGACGTTTCTTACGGCCCTGGGCAGAGCAGCTGCCATACCAGGCCGTTAAGCATCCGGACAGTATGGTTTCAATGGTGCATCTGTAGAAGTTGGTGAGGGACCTTATGGACATGCCAAATTTCCTGAGCTGCCTGAGGAAGAAACATTTATGTGCCTTCTTGACTGTCACATCCACGCGGGAAATCCAGGACAGGCTTTTGGTTATTGTCACTCCTAGGAACTCGACACGTTCAACCTTCTCAAACTCTGCTCTGTTGTTGTAGATGGGGGCATGTTCTCCTCCTTGCTTTCTGAAGTCAATGACCAGTTCTTTTGTTTTGCTGAAATTGAGAGATAGATTATTATCACTGCACCATGACACCAAGCCATCTATCTCCTTTCTGTAATCTGATTCATCATTGTATTCTGATGTACTCTGGTTGGAGAGCTTCAGAGTGGCTCAGTAGCATTACCACATTACCACTGACTAAGTGTGCCAAGTCCTGAAGAAGTTACTAATGAAATCAGGCTGAGGCAATGGTGAGATAACCATCAGGAAGGAAAACCTACTCGACCTTGCTCTCGCCATTCTCTCTGTTGTAGATGTATCTGTACATAATAGCATTGAGTTTGCACAGTTCTTGTGGAGACTAAATCTCTGGCTTCATGCTGAAGATATCCTCCAAATGTCTGTGGTTCAGATGGTTGGCCTTCAGCAACAGCAAAATCTTCTTTTAGTAGGTACGATTTCAACTAGTGGAGTGTTTTGGTGACACTCCCACTCCCACTATTCCCGTTAACTTCAGTTTTGTGATGGCCCTTGATGCTATACACTGTTAAATGTTATGATGTGGTGGTGCTGGTGTTGGACTGGGGTGGACAAAGTCAGAAGTCACGTGGCACCTGAGAAAGGAGCAGCACCCCGAAATCTTGTGATTTCAACTAAACCTGTTGGACTATTACCTGGTGTAGTGTGACTTCTGACTCTGTTAAATGCTGCCTTTATGTTAAGAAAGTCATTCTCATCCCACCTTTTAAGTTTAATTCTTATATTTATAATTAGGCTTTAATGAAGTCTGATGCTGAGTGGTCCTGGCAGAGCCCAAAGTGGTATTTCTGAGGAAATGTTGCTGAAAGCACAGTAAATGACATCTGCTGACCAGCAGATGACCACTATGCTGACAACTGAGAGTCAATTGAAGGTGTTGTAACTGAATACTTTTTGTGAATTAGACATAACTGGGCAATTTTCCACAGTTTCAGAGAGATGATATTGTTGTAGCTGAAATGGAACTCCTTTGCTAAGGGTTAGCTAGTTCTGCAGCAAAAATACTCAGCACTATCAGCTGAGAAGTTTTTGGGGCACAGAAACTTTGCCATATCCAATGCCTTCAGCCAGTTCTTGACAACATGTGAAGTAAATTGAATTGACTCAAGACTGGCATCTGTGATGCAGTGAGCTGGAGGAGCCAAGATTGATCATCCATTGGGCTGATGGGGTTCAGTTGGCTGGATAGCTGGCTAGTAATGCAGAGTGACACCAACAGTGTGGATGCCATGCCTGCACCAACTGATGTTACCATGAAGGGATCTCCTTCTCAACCTCTCCCCTCATCTGAGGTGTGGTGACCTCAGGTTAAACCACCACCAACCATCTCCCTCTGAGGAAAGTGCGGGACCACAGTGACTTTACCTTTTTTACTTCTGGCTGAAGATGGTTACAAATATCTAGGCTTTTACTGTTATGATGATGGAAAAGCCCTGAAGTACTTATGGACATACTAAACTTTTAATTACAAGTGTTTTTTTCTCTCTAAAAGAGGACTGCTAGAGCTAAGCAAATGACTGCAGATGTAAATTCAGTGGCTGTCTGCAGAGAGCTTGGAATGTCACACCTGATAAGGTGTAAAGAAAACTTTAAAGGGATGGCCTTAAAGGAGCAGATGAGCATTATAAACTGACCTAAATTAAAGAAGTAGCTGGTCCTTTCCAATCCTAAATGTCTATTTAACAGAATAGATTGACATAAGAAATTAACACTGTGCCAGCTGTTTGGTAGAACGCAAGAGAATTGGATGCTGTCTGACCTGCTGTGCTTTTCCAGTTTCACATCTATTAACTCTGGCTTCCCGCATCTATAGTCCTTACTATCTCTAAGCTTCTGAAGGAATGCCTGGACTGCAGGTTTTCCTGAAGGGTATTTTGGTCGCAGATCAGCGTCAAGACAAGCACATGATAAACTTAAATGGAGTACTAACACATTAAAAGGAATGTGGCCTGAAGTATATATGCTCTGTTGAATTCTTAGGACACTGGATAAATGTACAAATCACAAACCAGAACAGAAGTTATGCAAATTGAAAACATGTCTCAAGCTACATACATGGATATGCTTAAATACTTGCAGAAAAATGTACAAAGTCCAGTATGCAAAATTACATCACTGATCACTCTGCTTGAAAATACTCAGAAATATGAGTGGTCACAAGAAGCAGAGAATGTATTCTTGTAATCAAAACAGATTATTTGACTGTTGAATTTTTTTGACACACTTTGACCCACTATCATCATTAGCAATTGCTGCTAATGCAAGGGCTATTGGGGTAGGAGAAGTTCTTCCACATCTGTCTCAACGGAGATGAAAAGCTGATATAGTATGTTTCAAGAACAGAGGTGGATCCATAGATAGAATCTGAAGGTTTGTCTATTGTAATAGTGCTGCAAATGTTTTGTAGGCATATATACAGATGCAAGCTCACACTCATTTTAGATATTAACTGTTTGACTGCTTTGCTGGACTAACACAAAGGATTATCAGTACTTGCAGCTCAGGGAATGCAAAGAGGGCAACGTATTCAACAGGAATTGATTGCACCACTAAATACTGGAGTTCAAAGAAAAATTCCAATGCAGATTGCTTGTTAACATTGCCTGATCTGAATGTAGATCAAGGAGCATGTGAATCAAAGGTCATGAATGTCCTGTTGGTGTTTTGCCATCCACTAGGGGAGAAATTCAAAACCAAACGTGCAAGAACACCATCCTTTCTAAAGTCATGAGGTATACTTTGAGTTGATGGCTAAACAAGCTGTCAGAAGAAGAAGAATAGGATTTAAAGCCCTTCCACAATCATTAGGATGAGATCCCAAGTGAGCATGGAGTTCTCATATGAGGAATGAGAATATTAATTCCATGCAAGCTGGGCAGTGCTGGTCCAACAAAACTATATGAAGGTCAAGTTCTGATGATAAAATCTATAGCAAGAGGTTCTGTCTGGCGGTCCTAGGCTGATTACCAGATTGAGCTATGCCCTAAATCACATGGATTAAGTCAACCCAGACAGAATAACCAGAAGGAATCCTTACACCCTTGTATACCTGTTCCTAAGCAAATCCATGTTGATTTTACAAGTTCATTTGAAGGTGCCACTTCCATGATACCAATGATTAGTTTTAAACCATGAAGGGTTTAAAATTAGAACAGATCATTGTTACACTGTTTGGCAGACATAGATTATGCCAAATTTTAGTGCCTGATAACAGTGCTCCATAAGATCAAAGGACCATAGAAATGGAACAGGAGTTGACCATTTAGCCCTTTCAGCCTGCTTCACCATACAATAGGATCATGGGTGATCCTACATTCCTTCTCAGCCACTTTCCCGCCCTTTCCTTTGATTCTGCCACTGATCAAGAATCAATCTATCTCAGCCTTAATTATACACAAGGACTCTGCCCACACAGCTTTCTGTGGCAAAGAGTTCCAAAGACTTACAACTCTCTGAGAGAAGCAATTCCTCCTCATCTCAGTCTTAAGTTGGTGCCCCATTATTCTGAAACTTTGCCCTCTGGTCCTAGCCTCTCCCATGAGGTGAAACATCCTCTCAGTACGTTCACTTCTTCCCCAAAGTCATTGTAAACAGTTGCAGTTCCAGCACTGATCCCTGTGAACCCCACTGGTCACGAGTCACCAACCTGAAAAGGAACCCATTATCCCCACTCACTGTTTCCCGTCCATGAGCCAATTCCCTAACCATGCAAATGTACCACCTCCAAAGCCATGGAGTCTTATCTTATGACTTAACCTGTTGTGAAATACCTTGTTGAATGCCTTGTCAATTGATATTTGAAGAATTTCAACAGCTCTTGCACATGATGACATAAAGCACCAGTTCAGCAAGCCGTATTATCCAACCACAAATGGGAAAGCATAATGTTTTGTTCAAATGTTGAAGCAGGCACTGAGATTAACTAGTCAGGAAATTGATCAATGTAAACTAGAGGGGAATGGTTCTTGCTCATGTATAGAGTCACTACTCATTCTGTTACAAGAAAATTTCTATGCATCTTGTTCATGGGCAGATTCCTATGCATTCCCCTGCACAACATATGCCCACACATTGATATTTGATATAAAGAGCAGTTGCACAAACAGATACGTGATTGAGATATGCATAGCAATGTTGGCAAACTGACAGTTCTCAAAAGGAGAGTTGATACTTGTAATAAAAACCAGGCGGGAAAACACACCGACGCTTCATTGGAGGCTGCACTGAGGATGTTACCCAGCATGGTAACGAAACATCTGCGAAACAAGAACCAACCAACCTCAACACCCACAACCCGAGCTACAAATCTACTCCAAAACCTTTGTATAAATTACAGACACAAACAGAAAATCCCTATGTGAATAAGCAATGCCCACAGTTTGCTCATTTATATGACAAATTTGTCCTGGGCGGTAGTACAAATTAGGCAACATTCCACTTTCAGATGGAAAGGAAATTCAGATAACTTAGACAAAGAATAAATGCATGGAGCTTGAAGGTGGATTTATACCCAAGGAGTTTATCCAACAAGGAGTTAACTTTTTTGTTTAGGAGACAAGGCTCAAATTTACTTCCTGACCTGTTCCCAGTTACATGATTTCAAAAGTTATCACAATTGGTCTCAGCTAATTTGAGTTAGCAGTGGGGAAAATGCCTCCATGAGAGGAAAGAAGGGAAATATTACCAGCAATAAATTAGAAGGATAACAAAATTACCAAGCCTTCTGTTACTGTAATAGATTTGACATTTCTAGCCATTTAACAGACTAATATGTACATTTGGATAATAAGACATAATAAATGTATAAAAAAGGCATGAGGAAAAGCTGTTTGAACTGACAGTAGATACTAATACATCTTTGCAGTTTATAAAGCGTTGCAGCACAACCTGAAATATTGCATCAGACTGATAAGTAGAAAGGCTTGAAACTGGAAGAGCTCATTGCATGGGAAGACTTGTGACTGCAGGGAAATCATCCATCTATTGCCAACACCATTACCGACATTCTTTAATCGCTTTCTGGTGAAAGCTAAATTGGGGAATAAAAAGTGGTAAAACACAACAATATGAAACATCATTTATGCTACAACCTTAACCCTCAAAAACTAAAACCTATAGCAGCCTGCAGCAAATAAAGAATTTGCTGTCAGACATCACCTCTGCGAGTGAGAGAATTACAGCACTCTAATAATGTCCTTCAGGAGTATTAGACAATGATAGAAGCTCCTTAGAACAAAGCTCTAACGATTTATGTGGTCATACGAGGGTGATGTCAAGTACAAAAACAGCAAGAAAGATGGAGAGAGAAAAGAAGTGACTACAGCGTACTGGAAATGAAATATGACACACTCGTATGTACAAGTATACTCTCCTGAGGTCGGTGAGGCAATACCGAAACTGTTCTATGCACTGTGCAATATATGACCAAGCAAAGCTTGATGCAAATATTCAGAGTATGAAATGAAAAATATTCCATTCTTCAGGCTGTACTACAACTTAGGAAACATTCAAACCATCATAATCTCTGTTCGTTGGTGGTAATGGAATAAAATGATTAAATCATTTTTTTCAACTGGAATCATGCTGCCACAATATTAGTGACGTACTTATGATGTGCATATCCTATATGCTTTTGGAAATGTAATACATACATAGAAAAGATTTATGGTATTTACTGCAAAATAAAATGTATCCTCCAAGCAGAAGAGTGGTGTTTACGTAATCAACTGCAATCTCTTTCACTGAGGTTTTATATTATTTATATATATATATTTTCCATAAGCTGAAACTGACATTATATAAGAAGAAAAGATAGGACATTTCCACAGAACACTAGCCAACTCTATTGATAAATATATTGCTTGATATTTTTGTGAACAATTTATACCAATAAAGTTTCAAGGTGCAAGCCTGATCTGTCCTGAGTTTTCTGAGCCATCTCTCCACTTTATCAATACTCTGTGACTTCAGATTGGAAATATCTATGTAGACCTTGGTGAATATCTGATAAGAATCAGTTGTGATGCCCATATAGTTGAATCCCTTTGAGCATTATGGTGTAGGCATGAGCAGTTGGAAGTGATGGCAACATGATTGAATTGTTAAGAGGAAGGAGGAGTGAAGGAAGAAGCCAACTGAGGCAGAGTATGGCTGCTGTTTTCTGTGACAGGAAGTCAGGAAATGGATACAGAGCGGGTAAATCATGGTATCAGTCAGCATCAAATAATCAAGCAATCAGCTAATTTGACACCAGATCTACCCTTTTGGACCTTGCAGGCACTATTAATGTTCTTTTAACTATGCACAATTGAAGATATGCAATGAGGGATCACCTTCCATCAATGCAAAGACATCAATCAACTTTCAGATGGTGTGCTTTTGACATGTCTTTGCTACTGCTGAGTTCTTGCACTGTATATTTTGCAGACATTAACAAATATTCTTTGGGTCAATGCTGGAACTTTGGAAATTGTGAATTGCACAGTCTTTTGAACTGAACATCACACTTAGCCAATATAATTGTGTACAATTACAGTGTGTCTTTGACTCGAGTGTGACATGCAGTAGAGGTAACAAAGCAGAGAAGCTTTTCACAGAAAGAGGAGGCTTCTCAACAGGAAGCTTTAGGGTCTTCGGGGAACACTTAATCTACCAGAACTTCAGGCAATATCAGATGAGACTGATGTATGCAGGGCCTGATAATTTATTTCCCAACGAACCAAAAGAGGTGGCCATGAAAATAGTGGAGGTGTTGGTTATCATCTTCCAAAATTCTGTTGTCTCTGTAATAATCCCACTGTACTGGAGGGTGGCAAATGTAACCTTACTGTTCAAAAGGAAGATAAACAGGAATTATAGATCAATTAACCTAACATCAGTAGTAGGAAAAACATTGTTGTCTATTATAAAGGAGGTAATAACAGGTCACTTAGACTCTACCAATGAGATTGCATGGAGTCAACAGAGATGAATGAATGGAAAGTTGAGTTTTATAACGTACTGGAAAATTTTCATGATGTAACCAGTAGAATAGGTGAAGCAGAACCAGTGGATGTATTCTATTTAGACTTTAAAAAACTCTTTGATAAAGTTATATACAAGAGATATTTGTGCAAAATCAAATGATATGGGATTGCTGGCAATATATGAACATGGATCAAGAATTGTTTGGCAGGCAAGACACAGAAGGTAGAAATAAATGAATCGCTTCTGCAGTAGAAAACAGTGACAAATGGAGTGCTGCAAGGATCAATGTTTCTGCCCCAATCTTCATAATAAATATCAACAATTTGGATGATGGAATCAAATATAACATTCCCATGTTTGTTGACAACGCTAAAACAAGATGGGGTTGTGAATGGTAAGGAGAATGTAATGAGGCTTTGGGACAATTAGACAAATTTGGTGAGTGGGCAAATACACGCCAGAAGCAGTATAATGTGGAAAATGTGAAGTTGTTTACTTAGGAGAAACGGAATGGCAGAATAATAATTAAATTGTGATATCTTGGAAAACATAGATGTACAAAGAAACCTGGGTATATCTTTTTACACGAGTCTCAAAGCATGCATATGCAACATCTAGTTAGAAAGACAAATGGTATGTTGGCCTTCATTGCAACAGTGATTGAGAACAGGAGCAAGGGAATCTTACAGCAGCTGTTTAGGGAAGTGGTGAGACCACACCTGCAGTATTATGTATAGTTTTAGTCTCCTTACGTAAGAAAATGTATACTTGCTATAATGGAGTGCAGTGGAGATTCACCACACTGATTCCCTGGATGGCTGGTTTGTTGTATGAGGAGAGATTGGATCAATTGGATCTGCATTCCCTGGAGTTCAGAAGAATGAGGTGGAATCTCATTGAAAGATATGAAATTCTGATGTGGCTGAACTTCAGAGTGCATGCAGCAATGATGTGCATCTTGGCTAGAGTTCCAAAACAAGGTGTCAAGGTCTCAGAAAGTGGTGGGCCAGTGAAATTCTCTACCACAGAAGGCTGTGGCACTGAATATATTTAAGAAAGAAATAGATAGATTCCTAGAGGCTAAACTGTCAAAGGCTCAAGAGGAGAGAGCAGTAGTATGGCATTGAGAAAGAGGATGAGCCATGAACATGTTGAAATATGGAGCAGGCTCGACAGACTGAATGGCCTCCTCTTCCTTCTATTTTAAAGGAGGAAAGAGAGGTAGAGAGGTTTAGGGAGGGAATTACCAAATCTTAGGGTCTAAAAAAAACCAAAGGCACAGCTCCCAGTGGCGGGCTACAAGCTATAGGGATATACAAGAGGCCTGAATTGGAAACACAGCAGATCCTCAGACCATTATAAGGCTGCAGAAATATGTTGGGCTGAGGCCACAGTGGGATATGAAAATATGCAAATTTTAAACTTGTGATGTTAGTGAATCGGGAGTATGTGGAGGTCTTAAAAAACGTAAAGGTGGATAAATCTCTGGGACCTGATCAAGTGTACCCAGGACATTGTGGGAAGCTAGGGAAGAAATTGAGGGGCCTTTAGCAGAGATATTTGTATCATCTACAGCCACGCGTGAGGTGCTGGAGGACTGGAGGGTGGCTAATGTTGTGCCTTTATTGAAGAAAGGTGGAAGGAAAAGCCTGAGAAATATAAACCAGTGAGTCTGAAATCAGTAAGTTGTTGGAGGGGATTCTGAGAAATAGGATTTACATGCATTTGGAGAGGTAAGGACTGATGAGGGATAGTCAGTATGGCTTTGTGCATGGGAAATCATGTCTCACAAACATGGTTGAGATTTTTCAGAATGTAACAAAAAAAAAGATGATGCAGAGCAGTAGACATTGTCCATATGGACTTTAGCAAAGCCTTTGACAAGGTTCTGCATGATAGACTGGTTAGTAAAGTTAGATCACATGGGATTCTGGGACAGCTTACCAATTGGATACAAAGTTGGCTTGGAGGTAGGGTGGTGGTGGAGGATTGTTTTCAGACTGGAGGCCTGTGACCACCACTGTTGTTTATCATTTATAAAAATGATCTGGATGAGGATTTAGGAAATATGGTTAGTAAGTTTGTGGATGACACCAAAATTAATGGTATAGTGAACAGTGAGGAAGGTTAACTAAGATAACAAAGGGATTTTGATCAATTGGGTCAATGGGCTGAGGAGTGGCAGATGGAGTTTAATTTGGATAAATGCAAGGTTTTGCACTTTGGTAAGACGAACAATGAAAGGATTTATATAGTTAATGATAGGGTCATGCATAGTGTTGTCGAACAGAGAGACCTAAACGTTCAGATACATAATTCTTTGAAAGTTGCTTCACAGGTAGAGAGGGTGCTTAAGCAGGTGTGTAGCACACTTGCCTTTGTTGCTCAGTCCATTGTGTATAGGAGTTGGGACATCATGTTGTGGTTATACAGGACATTGGTGAGTCCATTTTTGGAGTACTGTGTACAGCTCTATGACTATCACTCTAGTCTCTCTGCTATAGGAAAGATATTATCAAATTGAAGAGGTTCAGAAATGATTCACAAGGATGTTGCTGGGACTGGATAGTTTGAGTTATAAGGAGAGGCTGGAGATGTTGGGACTTTTTTTCGCTAGAGTGTAGGAAGTTGAGGGGTGACCTTATAGAGATTTATAAAACAGTGAGGGGAATAGATAAGATGAATTGCAAACGTCTTTTCCCTAGAGTAGGGCAGTTTAAAACTAAAGGACATCATTTTAGGGTGAGAGGAGAAAGATTTAAAAGGGACCCAAGGAGCAACTTTTTCACACAGAGGGTGGTTCATTGGTGGAATAAACTGCCTGGGGAAGTGATAGATGCAGGTACAGTTACAACATTTGATAGACATTTGGACAGATACATAAATAGGAAAGTTTAGAGGGATATGGGCCAAGCACAGGCAAATGGGACTAGTTTAGTTTGGGAAACTTGGTTGGCATGGATGATTTGGGCCGAAGGGTCTGTTTCCATGTTATATGACTCTATGATTTATGACTTATAGGGAAACTGAATGTGGTGTGACTTAATTATTATATGAGAAGCAGGAGTTTGATGAGCTTAAATTTGTGGAAGTGTAAAAATGGGAAGAAGAAAAACAAAGAACCTTGACAATTTTTTATAATTTAGAAAAGTCACAGATGAATATTGAATTTGGAAAATGAAGCATTGTCACACCTGACAAAGGAGGAGTACTCCGAATGATTGTGATTTCAAATAAACCTGTTGGACTATAACCTGGTGGCGTGTGACTTCTGACATTATCCACCCCAGTCCAACACTGGCACCTCCACATCACACTGAAACAGCATGTGTTTTTCTTTCAGAAGGCTAAGAAATTTTGTTGGAGGAGAATAGAAGAACTATTAGACATTCTCACTCTGAAGTGGAAATCTTTTCCTTTTTGTCCCATTAATAATTTAGGGACTTAGGTAGATAATAAAATGATAGTACAAAGAATTGACTATTGTCCTCTTAGCTATTTTGTAATCAAACAATGGGCAGAATCTCATCACCGTAGTGTTCTTCCCAGATATCTTGATCATTACAGGTCAGGATCCCAATCTCTGCAACAGCAGGCCTCCGCATCTTTACCAGAATATTCCAAATAAGAGACTGTCTCTGAGCTTCCCAATCAATTCAGAAAGGCAGGAGGGATAATACAGCCATTTGGCAGAGGAAGGATTTCTAATTAAAGGGATCACAACATGCTTCAGAGAAGTTAACCAGCACTTGTACTTTTTAAGTTGCACTAACTAAAAAATGATGTGAAGAACCTGGGGAGTCTGGTCCCTGGATATTCCACAATCGGAGGTTTAGTGATGGACCTGGGACTGTACTCTGCAATGTGATGCTCTTCGAAGAACAGCCAAGCAGACATGGATGGAAGTGGGCCGTGCAGGAGATCATGGACCAAAAGGGTGCAGGACCTCAACAGAATATGCCAAGTGAGTGGCATAATACTGTCAGGTGCCAATGCTGATCCTCCTGCTTCTCCTACACAATAGTCCTCAAACAAACTCCACTCATTCCTCTCTCTCCATGCACCTCACATCCACATTATTATATTACTGCTATTGATCTAATAGTCAATCACTCATCAGGAGTTGATGTACTCCATTGCTTAGTTCATTTAAAACAGCAAAATGCATTAAAAGTTATAAAACAGGCGTAACAGCACAGCAGCTGATTTCTTCGAGTGCAGCCTACACAATCCGGCCAGATTGATTTGTAGGTGAAGTCACAACAAGTTATGCCCACAGCACCTGGAGTCCTTAAAGATGAAGTCTATTAAAAGCAAAGTACAAATAAAAAGCCCTGCTGAACTGCTAAAACTTTCATTCACTCTGTCTATTGCCCTCTTATTCCCATGCAACCAAAGTAGCATCTCCACTGCTTTGAAGCACAGTACGTTCCCATACACATCTATCATGCTTTCTCTACTGCAGGAGTTAGGGATAGGGGATTGTAGCAGGTGGAGGATGCACCTCTGGATCAGATATCCCGTTGAACCATGGCAATATGTGGCCATGTGTTGCACTGTAAATGTGGTCAGGCACCATAAAGCTGCAGATGTCAGCACCCAGATAGACAAAAACTGCAGATGTTGGAGTCAGAGATAACAAAGTGTGGAGCTAGAGGAACACAGCAGGCTAGGCAGCATCAAAGGAACAGGAAAGCTGGCGTTTCGGGTCGGGACCCTTCTTCTGAAAAGTCAGCTTTCCTGTTTCTCTGATGCTGCCTGGCCTGCTGTGTTCCTCCAGCTCCACACTGTGTTATCTTAGATGTCAGCACCTAGTTTATGACACAGCCTGAGGCTCAAGAGAAGTGATCATACATCTCAGGATAGTTGGTACATTGCTTTTAGACCTCCTTTCATTACATCTCAGCATCCATACCCTCTCCCCTCGAGGGGAACATGTGGCTGCACTGTTCGTAGTTGAGGCTGCTGTTGCAGTGGGTAGCTCTCCACTGAAGGGAATGCTGCAACTATTGAAGCTGCTCTTGTGCCAGTCTGAAGGGAAATGTAACTGAGTGAGGGTGAGGTTTTGGTCAAGTGTAGTGCCTTTCCAACCATTTGGCACTCATTGGCCAAGCAGTAACAGCAGAATGTGTGGTCTACAAGGCAGCCTCACAGCCTGCCCCATTTCTGTGACTAATAAGTGCAACCGATTACAAATTCTATCACTGAGCTTGTACCTCCCACTGTGCTCTCAACTTCTTCATTCCCTGGATGAGGACACAATGTGAGACAGGAATTCTCTGGGAAAATCCTTCTGTACTGGCTTCCTAAGTGTTTCAGTTGGCTGCTGTTGGGCAGGTGGCTTTCAGTACATTCACTCCCGCCCGGTTGAAGTGGGAAGATGCTGGAACACATTGAGTTACGTGTATGCTAACAGCTTTCTAATTCCCTCCTCACCATCCCTAAAACTTAATCCACTGCTTCCAAACATAAATTTGGGGGTCACTCCTCCCAATAAACTTGGATGAGTCTAAAGAATGGAATGAGGTGAGAAATAGACAAGGAAACTAAATATCTCAAAATATCTCTGGGAAGCTAGAGAGGAGATTGCAGAGCCTTTGGCTTTGATCTTTATGTCGTCATTGTCTTCAGGAATAGTGCCAGAAGACTGGAGACTAGCAAATGTTGTCCCCTTGTTCAAGAAGTGGAGTAGAGACAACCCTGGTAATTATAGACCAGTGAGCCTTACTTCGGTTGTGGGTAAAGTGTTGGAAAGGATTATAAGAGACAGGATTTATAATCATCTAGAAAGGAATAATTTGATTAGGGATAGTCAACACGGTTTTGTGAAGGGTAGGTCGTGCCTCACAAACCTTATTGAATTCTTCGAGAAGGTGACCAAACAGGTGGATGAGGGTAAAGCGGTTGATGTGGTGTATATGGATTTCAGTAAAGCGTTTGATAAGGTTCCCCATGGTAGGCTATTGCAGAAAAAAAGGAGGCATGGGATTGAGGGTGATTTAGCGGTTTGGATCAGAAATTGGCTAGCTGTAAGAAGACAGAGGGTGGTGGTTGAAGGGAAATGTTCATCCTGGAGTTCAGTTACTAGTGGTGTACCTCAAGGATCTGTTTTGGGGCCACTGCTGTTTGTCATTTTTATAAATGACC
>NC_063341.1:37369700-37373796 GCF_021869965.1 Rhincodon typus | reverse complement strand
GAGGTCATGTTGCAGCTGTACAAAACTCTGGTGCGGCCGCACTTGGAGTATTGCGTACAGTTCTGGTCACCGCATTATAGGAAGGATGTGGAAGCATTGGAAAGGGTGCAGAGGAGATTTACCAGGATGTTGCCTGGTATGGAGGGAAGGTCTTATGAGGAAAGGCTGAGGGTCTTGAGGCTGTTTTCATTAGAGAGAAGAAGGTTAAGAGGTGACTTGATAGAGACATACAAGATGATCAGAGGATTAGATAGGGTAGACAGTGGGAGCCTTTTTCCTCGGATGGTGATGGCTAGCACAAGGGGACATAGCTTTAAATTGAGGGGTGATAGATATAGGACAGATGTCAGAGGTAGGTTCTTTACTCAGAGAGTAGTAAGGGCGTGGAATGCCCTGCCTGCAAATATAGTAGACTCGCCAACTTTAAGGGCATTTAAATGGTCATTGGATAAACATATGGATGATAATGGAATAGTTTAGGTTAGATGGGCTTCAGATTGGTTTCACAGGTCGGCGCAACATCGAGGGCCGAAGGGCCTGTACTGCGCTGTAATGTTCTATGTTCTATGTTCTATGTAGATTTCAATCCTTTGAAACTATAACTAGTAAATCCACCAATCTTTTAAAAATTGCATTATCCTGTTTGGGGAGAGAAAATGATTTAAAATAGCTTTTGATTACTTAGACTGTGAAAAAAATGATATATTAAGGACCTTACAACATATATACTTCAGTGGATATCTGCAGAGATTTTGTTGCAAGCACATACAGTAATAGGTTTGTAAAATTTTGACAGTGATTTATTTTGACATTCTGTTGACACTCGGCCTGTAGCTTTGCAGTCCTGACAGGTTGGCTTTTCTCATACAGACATTCTAAATACAGATGTTGCATCTAAGTAATTATTGCAAAATGATAAAATATATATGCACTTGGCAATGTTGGGTGCGGTGTAGAATCTCACGCCTTGTTATTTCAAGATTGGTTGTTTTAACTGCAAGCAGAAAGACTTTCTTTTTGCTTTTCAGAAACAATATGTAAAGATCATTATAGGCATTGCATGAATCTTACAATCCTCTGTTAGAGCTGTGAATGAGTGCACTTCAGTAGCTGTATATGCACAGTTAGTGGGCCAGAAAATGTTGTAGCAGGACACCTAATGGTGCCTGCCATTAAATAGACTTACCTTTGCACCCTTCATCTCAAAAAGTGTTTGCCCACGGAATTGCTGAAATATGACCTGATAACGATGCATTATGGAAAGTAACTGTATGGATCTGAGTGAACAGGATAATAATGGATTTCTGTTTAACTAGTGAAATTTAAGGGTTGGGAAATAAAAGAAGGACCGAGAAGGAAAATGAATTAAAGGAGTGAATTTAATATCAAGTAAAGGAAAAGAATATGTTAAGAGGGATTGAATGAAGAGAGGGAACAGAAAGGAAATGTAAGACATCTTACATTTTAAATTAGACATTCATACAACCTTCCAGGAACAATCAAAACCTGAAAGCTGAAAAAGTTGACTGGTAGTAACAATAAAGTACCACATCACTAAGATTATCCTTATGCTATTAATTACTAGGCTTAAATTTTTGCAGTGAGATTGGTTCATACCAATCACCCTGATGCAGCAATTTCATGACATTCAATGCATTTCAATGCTGATGGAGATGGCAAGATCCTGTTTGGGAATCTAGCAGAGGAGTTCTGCACCTTGAACAACTTTTGGACATTCAAAACGAACACTTGTTATGACCCGTATTATGGCAAGGGGCCCAATTTTTTTTTGTGTGTTTCTGTGCAAGATACTCCAAAATGTTTGTGCTCCCAGTTGGGTAGGCATGATTTAGTTCCACTTCTTAATTCAACTTTTCCCATGGTTGGTCACAGCAAGTCTAATTTAAAAAAGGATCCTTTCCTTTGTGCACCTTTTCCCAATCCAAATGTATCTGAATGTTACAAGGAGTCAAACTAACGTTGATTCCTTGAATTAAAGAAAGTCTATTAGCTACTAAACACAGAAAATAAAATAAAAATGCTGCTCATATGCACACAGATTGGAAAAGTCGATTGAGTAATAAGGTAACAGTTAAAACATATATGAATTAGTTGCTCAGTTCTGTAAAGAATGAATGGTGCAACATTGTAGAGCAGTTGATTTTAAGATTCTTGGCTCCAAAGTCAGCTGATAGGATTTTGTCTTGTTTCCTTCTTGACAATGTCTTCACTGATTTGCCCAGCTTTCAACAATCAGAGTCAGAGAGAGAGTCTACTTTTAACTGCAGTGCAGGGGTTTCTAATGACTGTCCTCGAGCTGTGATCTTCATAAAACACTAGTCTGCACTAGCAGATAAGCCATAAAACACACAGACCAGGAGTTACAGCTAGTGTTTAAACCCCTTTATACATGAACAGTAAAACACAAAAAAACTTTGATGTTTGAGACATAACCCACAGGAGTTGGTTTCCTGCTGAGTCAGGTAGCCATCCTTTTATTATCTCTTCATTATAAGTCTCTCTGAAGTTTGTGTAGTTTTGAGTTTTGTAGGCCAAGAAGTAGAATCTATTCGTTATCTCTGTTAGTCTTACCCGGGAAGTCTGCAAGGATGTAACAACTGGTCTCAGTGCTCTAAGGCTGCAGATGCATAACATCAGCTGGGATTTCTGCCTTATGATCATTACCCAATGACAACAAGCAGAAAATGCTTGTGTGTGTGCGTGTGCATGTGCACATGTGAACACTGGTTGAAGACTGAATCTGGTTTGGACCTAATGCTTCTCATTGTCTGCAAGCTGCCATTCAGTATCTTGTGACAATATTATGGCTTTAAGAGGGGTATTTTGTCCTTTATTCATAGAGAAAGGTTGAGACAAAGATGCAGGACAATCTTCTCAAAGCCAACCAGCTTTTGGGGCCATTTTTTAAGTCGGAACAATACAAGCAGCCTGAATGGGTGGGGTCAAGCTGCCACAGAACCAGGATTCTTAGTTTTAGCTTTCTGCAGTTGCTGGCGGTCTTGAAGCTGCATGTGGAAGCCCTTATTCCTATTTCCTCTTATAGCTAAAAGCCGGGGTTCTCTTCCTGCAGATAGAATTTCGTGTGAGAAATTCTATTTTACTGAATTTGTCTTTGCCAAGGGTGTGTTTATGGGATGTTACAATATTGGTACAGTGAATGAGTGATAGTTAATATATATTATTTTGTTTAACATTTCAATAGAGTTTCAGTTAAGCCAATTTTTTTCATTTATTTTTGTTCTGTCTGTATTTTAACTGTAGTGTAAAAATAAAGTGTGTTTTGCTTAACGTTGAGTAGTTAACCAATTGAATTGCATCTGGAATGCAATGCAGTATACTTATCTTTAAAATAAGAAAAAGTTAGTGTCTAGGCTATTACCTGAATATATTTCAAGAGGGTTTGGTCTGGTCCATTACAATCTAGGCATATACATAAAGGACAAAGTAACTGAAGATGCTTAGCCCGGCAAAATTAGTATGAGATTTTTCTCACGTCAAAGCTAATGCTCTTCATTGATTGATTACTATGATTAGTCAACAAGTCTGCTTGATAGAATCATGGGAACACCAGGATGATAAATGCTGAAAAAGAACTTTCCAACAATTCATTGGATTGCTTTGAGGGGAATGTGTGAAAAAGAAGAGATTATGTGAGGTAAGTGGCTAGAAAAGATAAAATCCAGGTGGGTTAAAATCTTTTGAGACATCTCATGAGATTTGCTTTTGTATATCTCAGATGCCATTCACTGTATGGTTTTATGTTGTGTTGCAAAATCTGTGTCATACTACTCTGCAGAAATAAACAATACGTTTGAATGTACTTTCACAGAAAGGAGCTAAAAAGAAATTGTATTCATATAGCTCTTTCACTGCCCTAGGATATCTCCAAGTGCTTTACATCAGATGTAGTTCTTTTGAAATATGGAAAATGTGGCATCTTAAATATACAAAAGCAAATCTCATGAAATGTCTCAAAAGATAATTGACCTGATGATCTGAGATAACACGGTGTAGAGCTGGATGAACATAGCAGGCCAAGCAGCATCAGAGGAGCAGGAAGGCTGACGTTTCGGGC
>NC_063341.1:37319674-37369600 GCF_021869965.1 Rhincodon typus | reverse complement strand
TTGGCCTGCTGTGTTCATCCAGCTCTACACCTTGTTATCTCAGATTCTCCAGCATCGGCAGTTCCTACTATCTCTGACCTGATGATCTGTTTTTAAGAGTTCTCAATATAGATGAACTAAGTATAAATCCTTTTGAAATCTCAAAAATGTACAAAGGAATTCGGCCGTAAGTTTTTGATGGTTGCATGATCAGCAAAAACCTGTGTAATTGGTCCCTTAAAACTACCTATTTCTGGTTGACAAGGAGTGACTTGACAGTGTTATTTCATATCAAATCATGACAGTGTTACTGATAATACAAAATTTGAGTAAGTGCTGCCTAGGATTAGATTCTCTTTGTCGGCCAACACAAGCCCACCAGCATCTGTGTGACAGCAAGCAGAATGTGTTACCTTTCCCACTGGCAAATTTTCAAGCACAGTTTTGCTAGTGTGACTACTCGCTGTTATATGTGAAGAAAAACACTATTTTCTTCTCACTGACAAGCACATTGAAAAGCCTATAAAAAGCTTGTCAAACAATGAAATAAAATGGATGCAGAAAAACAGATATGTCATAATAACAGCACTGTTAGAAAGTCATAAAATGTATATTTCCACCTGCTTTTTGGTTTTTCGGCACTACCTTTAATCCTGTTTGTAAAATCAGGTTGGTATTTTGTTAGATTCTTGACAATGTGTCTGTTTGCATTTTAATTAATTCAGCAGAGTTGCTGGAGATCACTCACATTGATTTTTTATACATTCTTTTGCAGTAACGGTGCAATGGAGCACATTCAAATAAGAGACAGTTAGCTAAAAACTATGCTTAATCCTTTAGAAGGGAAACAGTGCAACATTTAAATCTAATGTCTTCTAGTGACAAAGGAAATAGAAATTAAAATAAAACAGAAAGAAAAAGTTTGTAACAAATGTCAGGAACAAGATTCAGTTAATAAACAAGATTTTAGAAAGTACGTGTGAGAATGACATAATTTGATATGGGAGACAAAGAACTGTTCTAAAAGGAGACTAGCGAATGATATTAAATCCAACCTTAAAACATTCCCATAACCACATAAAGTATAACCAATTAGCTGGGGAAGAGATGGACCAATTGACAGTCAAATAAAAGCAAATGACTATGGATGCTGAAAATCTGAAACAAAAACAGATACTGCAGGAGAAACTCAACAGGTCTACCAGCGTCCGTGGAGAAAAACAAAGTTAAGTTTTCAGTCTGGTATGGCTTTTCTTCAGAACTAAAAGGTGTTGGAAAATAGGTTCTTGTAATTGCTCCCATTAAGTAGTTTTATATGAAAAAGAACCTAAGAAAAAATGTATTTTCTGACATTTCCTTTCTGAAAAGGGTCATACTGGACTCAAAATATTAACTCTGTTTCTCTGTCCACAGATGCTGTCAGACCTGCTGAGTTTCTACAGCATTCTTCCATTCATTTTGGCCTATTGACAGTGTCAGCTGTGATTACGTTGGCCTGTGATTCTCTAGGTTCAAGTTCCACCCCAGGGCTTAAGCACAAATATCAAGGTTGACACTCTAGTGCTGCACTGTTAGAGGTGATGTTTCTAGGTTGAGCTGTAAATTCAAGCATCTGCTTGCTTGCATTGAGGTAAAGTATTTCATGGTCAGATTACCCCAAAAAAAACTTAGCTGGTCATTGTGGTTTTTGGGAGCTTGTTGAGTGCAAATTAATTAATGTTTTAACTGATTGTAAAATGCTTTAAGACACCTGGTGTTCATGAAAATCGCTATATAATTGCAAGCCATTCTTTCTTTTTATTAAAGACTGAAAAAGGAAAATTTTCATTTAGAGGCACAGGCTATGAGTAAAGTGTTAAGTGAATACTTTGCTTCCTAGTTTTACAAAGGAAGCGGATGATGCACAATAAGAGAGGAGAGGGAAGTTAAGCAAGCTTAGTAATAATGAAAGCATGCTAAAAAGATTTGACATGACTGAAATTTGCAGGTTGAAATGCGTTCTAGGTTACTGTACAAAACTAAAGGTAGAAATAGCAGAGGCTTTAGTTACAATCTTTTCTATATTTATTGGACAGAGGAGCAGTGCCAAAGGTTTGGAAGATTGCTGATGTTCCAATACTATTTAATGAAGGGGTGAGAAATAAAAATTGTTCGTGCGGAAGTTATTACAAATCATCATCAGAAAAAAAACTGTCATCAGAAAAAGCATATATTAATCAAGAAGAGCCAGAATGGATTTATTAAAAGCTAATGTTGTCTGACGAACTTGATTGAATTCTTTGTTGAGGTAACACAGAAGGCTGATGAATGTACTGCAGCAGATGTTGTTATACAGGGAATTTTGGCATTCAACAAAGTACCAAATGGGAGGATTATTAAGAAAATAGTAATCCGTTGAAATTAAGGATAAAGTGCAGGATATATGAATTTGACTCAGTGACAAGAAGCAAAGGTGGTTCTAGATTAATGTTTTTTTAAACTGAGAGATGGATAGCAGGGTGTTCTTCAAGGGTTCATTTTTGATCCATTGTTCTCTTCGGTTTTAATGAACTAACTAGGTTCAGCCGAATGGAGTAGTGTTATTAAGTATGCAGATGTTATGAAATGAGAAAAATGTCAATAATAAGGATAATTATAAACTTCTAGCATACCAAAGTGAAAAATTGGAGTTCAATCCAGAGAATTGTGAACTGATTAACATTGCAAGGGCTAATATGTGCAGAATTTAAGCAATTTCAGTTTAGATGGTTGGAGAAAACTTGGTGTCCATATACAAAACAACTTAAAGGTAGCATGACAAATTGAAAAGATGGTTTAAATACTGTATGGATTATTTGAGTGTGTGAAGAGATTAAAAACTAAAAGGGAAAAGGTACAATTCCAGAATTTTATAAATCACTGTTTAAGCTAAAGCTGCAGTATTCTGGACAAAGTGGCTGCAGAAACATACAGGATGTATAATGATTCAAAACCAGGTGGAAGTGTGTATTATGAAAATAATTTTTAGACTTCAAGGTGATTTGGACAGACTGAATGAGTGATAAAAAAAATCATAGAATATAATTTGAATAAGTTTGAGATTATCCACTTTGGTAAAAGGAGCTGAAGAGCTGAGAATTTCTTAAATGGTGAGAAGTTGAGAAGTGTTGATGTTGAAAGGGACCTGTATCTCCTTGTTTATTAGTGACTGAAAGCTAACTTGCAGATTCAGCAAGCAATTAGGAAGGCAAGTGGTATTTTAGCCGTTAGTGCAAGAGAGTTTAAGTACAGGAGTTAAGATGTCTTGTTGCAATTGTACAGAACTTTGGTGAGATCATTGCTGGGGTATTGTGTGCAGTTTTTGTCCCCTTACTTAAGGAAGGATATCTTTCCAGAAAGTGAGTGCATTGAAGGTTTAACAGACTAAATCCTGGGTTAGAGGGACTGTCCTATGAAGAGCAAATGAAAAAAGCGGATCTGTATTCTTTAGAATTTAGAAGAATGAGAAGTGATCTCATTGAAACGTAAAAAATTATTTTTAAATGGTTGGACAAGGTGGATGCAGAAAGGATATTTCCCCTGGCTTGTGGGGTGGAAGTATTGGACTTGCAGATCAGAATAATAAATCGGCCCTTTGGGAACTTCTTCAGTCAGAGGTTCGTGGATATTTGGAATTCTCTACCCCAGGGGATTCTGGATGCTCAACCATTGACTATGTTCAAGACAAAATTAATAGATTTAAAGATACTGAAGAAATCAAAGGATATGGGGTTAGTGCAGGAAAATGACATTTGACGTAGAAGATCAGCTGTAAACCAGTTGAATGGCAATGCAGACTCGGTAGCAGAAGGAACTACTCTTTCTTTTATTTCTTATGTTACTGGAATTTCACTTGGCATTTAGCCAGATTCCCACAGGTATTTCGTGACAGGAACAAGAGTGTCTGCCTGGTGAGAACAATTCATGTTGCCAGTGAAAAGGGTGCTGGGGGTGGAGTGGAAGGTATCATGGTTATCAGATGGGTAATAGAGGGAAGTTCCACAGTAGTCAGCTGTTGGTGGTGTAGAGAGCGTTGCACAGAGACCGGGTGGAGTACCAGTGGGACTTTCTACATTGATTGACAAGAAAATTGATGGATTGGATTTACTTTTTGAAATCGTTAACTGTGACAAATTTTCAGAAATTAACGTAATTTAAATATTACTTAACAGGCAAAGGAATTTTCAAATTAAAAACACCATTAAGTAATTGTATTAACAAAGAAATTCCCCATATGGCTAAAAGAAACACGCACATTACTTCCTGCCCAATTGCGACATCAAGTGTAATTTCGCAGTCTTTCAAATCCTGCCTCCACTTTGAAGATCCTTTATTTCTCACTCAACCATTTCGTTCCTTGCCCCAGCCACATGCCAGCAAAGCCCTTGGATGTGTTTGCTGCAGCCAAAATGAACATCTATAAACACTCTCTTGCTCAAGTCATAATAGTCCTGAAGTGCCAGAATCCCCAGAGATGCCAGTCTTGTCTCCTTTTGGTATGCTCTGACAATACCGAAGTAGCAGCAATGGATCTTCTCTAAGCCACAATCCATTGCCTTTCCTGACTTCCTCTCTCTGCTCCTTCAAAAAATAAAATACACACTAACAGTCTTTGCTGTATTCTAAGAGACCTGCTTCAACACCAGGATTATTCAAAGACTGCCAAATAGACCATATTTCCACTCAAAAGTGGGAGCAATGTTCACAGTGATCAGGTATTGAAAGAGGGGAATTTTATGGTGAAGGGAAATGGTGGGAATGGACAGTGGGATCCACATGATTAGGGGCTGGGTGGGGGAGGAGAGACCATGGAATCGATGCCACTCCTTGAAGGATGTAGAAAGAGAACCTCTGTTCCTCCTGAAACACCAGGATTGGTGACCTGGAATGCTGTTGGTTGGAGTCAGGAGCTAGTATTTTCCCAAATGCTAACACCTCACATGCACTATTCTTGATGATGGGAGGAATTAAAATCCTGTCTATAGTTAAAACCCAAACTTGTGACAGCCTTGCAAGTCAGCTTTTATCTTTGATGTTCTGATATAGTGTGAAAATATAAAAGCAGCTTCATTTGTTTTTTGTTAATATACCATAATTGCACTGGCTCCCCAGCCCATCTTCCTCTAAAGACAATATGTATCCTCTAACATTGTAAATTGTCAATGTGTTGACAGATTTCATAAAAAAGAATTCAAACAACCCTGGTTTTAGGCCAATACTGCCAACAATATACTTCAGCCTTGGCCCAGTGCCTCATCTTCACAGTAAAGTGCCTGAGGTTTGCATTCTCAAAGTGCTCTGTGTAAAACATTAGACCAGCATTATTATAATTGCATAACCTGATCACAGTGGAAACTCTACTGTATCCAGTAAAGGACTTTAAATCCTGATATCATGAATCTCTGATAAGAGGAACTAATTTGCTGGCTCACTTTAACTTTCTCCAAATAATTATTTTTATGAGTTAATTGTTGTCCAAGATATTAAAAACATTTTTGGTAAGGACTTTCCCAGTATATTCCCAAAATAGAAAGTGGTCATACTTCTGGGAAAATTTGCATGTAAGAGGAAAACATCAGTCACTTTAATTTGAGGGAAACACTGGTGTCTCTTTATACTGTTAAGATCTTGGCAATTGGTCAACTATAGGAGATAGATTGAAGTGACAGGGAGACTTGAAACTTAACTTGCCAACTTTCTAGTTGTCAATGCACTATTCAAAGTAATAGAGCACTGGGCAGTAACTGTAGTCTAGTTTCTGACAGCTAACAGAATGTGTCACAGCTAAATATAGAAAACCTGAAAACTGGCTAATTTAGTTAGCAATCTGCTGATGGCTTAGTGAGTGGACATAATTGTGCAGAGTAACAGTGAACCATCCAGACCACAAAGGTCTGAGATTCAGATAGTCTGTTGCTCTCACCTGAGGTAGTACTTTGGTTCCTCACCCTTCATGCAATGTCACATGAGGGGATAAAATAACCAGGCTTGCTTTACCCTATTCCTATCCAAGGACCTCTGCTGGAAAGTGGATGTATGAAGTTTTTGGATGAGGACCAGTCTTAGCTGTGATCTTATTGCCTCACTTGCTCCTTCCTGTCACGACTGTCAAAACACCTGCTTCCACTGACTGTCTGGTTACACACATGGAACCTGGTCAGCCAGATGAAATTGTTAACCCCGGGGCCATGTCCGAGCATGACTCAGTGTTTGCATGAAGGGTGAGGACAAAGAGAATAAATAGGAATTATAAAACACCTTTTGAATAATTTTAAGTAATAAGGAACATTCACTGTACAGTCTATCTGAACATTGCCAATAACAACAGAGCCAAACCTTGATTAGACCTAATGAAATTTCTGTTTTCTCCTTCCATTCAATGCCACGAGAAAACTTGGATCCATATGGCTTGTGTTCCTGCCATCTCAAAACAAGGAAAGCTTGTTTTTTGTTGAGTTCAGTCTTCATGATCGAATCGTTGGATTTGACATTTATTCAAAAGCAGCCTTGGAGCTCATTTTTTAAAATAATTCTTCTTTTTTTGTTTAAGACAATTCAGCTGGCAGAAGACCTACTGTCTTTCTTCAGTATCTTTATTACGAGCAGAGGCTGGGTGAGGTTCCCCAGTTCATTATGTTTCCAGATGGGATACCCCAAGCTATTAAGCCCCTGGATGAGGAGGCTCCCCTTCTTATTCACCACTTACCTCCATTTAATTTGTTACAGCACGATTAATATAAAAAATGGATCCTTTCCCTGACTTAAATGAACTTATGTTTTCAAAGGATCCAATTTAACCAGGTTTTTTGAGTTAACAATAACAGTGAGTTTCTGAATCACTACATGTGAGAAGAAATACAATCACAACATACATATACACAGATTAAAGATAAGAAGTGAACCCAAACATTTAAAACTTTGAAAAGATATGTATCCTTATCTGAATACCCGCTAAGGGCAGATAGCTAAAGTGTATGGTCATTACAGTGAAAGGTCCCAGTATCATAGACATTGGTAGTTGAACATAGGTTTTCATGATCCTTAGTTTTCAAGATTGGTTGCAATTCTAATCACTTTTAACTGTGATTGAATCCCAGCATTCCAGATGAGAGAGAATCCTTCTGTTCCTCAGGTTTGCCGGACTCAGAGTTATAATCCATTTACCTGGAACACAGGGGTAACTAGAGGTTAATTCTTCGACTGTGTCCTTCACAGCAGGATAATGCCTGAACCAGACTTATTTTTATTAAGATATTAAATTAGTTTTTAAATGTAAATTCCACACAAGATCATTCTGTCCCATTCGTACTTTCTAGTGGCACTGAAACAGACTTTTTAACTAGTGTCTTTAAAGTAAAAAACATTAAACATATCTGCAGTTTGGGACATAATCCACAGCGGAATGGTTTAATGTTCAGCAGAGAGTCATTAGCCCCTCATTGTCTTTTTAGTCACAAGAGATCACAATTCAGCTTGTTTGAAATTTCTTCAACACTTTAGATGTTACATTCCAAACTATCTTCAGATGGCCACATTTAATTTACATCTGTGTGCCAGCACTCTTTTAAAAGACACACCCTGGAATTAAAAATATCCAACGTACCTAGGGGCTCTGGCCTATTTCCCTAACACCTGGTAGAGAGAGAGGGTGTGGTTTTAAATTAATGTTACCAGATTAATAATCCAGAGACCCAGGTTAGTAGCATAGATTCAAATCTCACCATAGTTGGTGGAATTTAAATTTAAATAATAATTCAACCTTTTAACAGAACTAAATTTGGAACTGAAACCTAGTCTTAATAATGTTACAATTACTTTATCATTGATTGTTGTAAAAACCTTTCGAGTGCACTAATGGTCTTTAGAGAAGGGAACCTGCTCTCCTTATCTGGTGTGGCCAAAACATGATTCCAGAGACACAGCAATGTGGCTGACTCTTAAGTGCCCTCAATGTGATTTCAAACTATTACAAAAAAGTCAAAAAGGAATAAAACTTGATGGATAATATGACACCGGCTTAGGCACTAGAAATGCCAATTAGAAACAGAGTCCTAGTCAATCCACGTTCATGCAAAGTCCTCCCAACTAATATTTGGAAGCTTGTCCCATCCCTTGGTATAACACAAATCATTGGCAGGATGGATTCAGAAAAAGTGGTAGCATAGTAATGTATTGTTCAGAAGGAAGCAGTCTGGGAGTTCTCACCATTGTCTCCAGACCCCATAAAATCTCATAGGACATCAGATGAGACAGGAGCAAGAAAACTGCTTGCTGATTTCCATCTTCTTCACTTGATGAATCGTTACTCCTCCATGTTGGAGGAAGCACTGAAGGTAGAAAGAAAACACAGAATGTATTCTGTGTGGTTAACTTCAATGTCTTTCATTAAGAGCAGTGAGTGTGCTGGTCAATAGTTAAGCAGTGTTTAAAATCCAGTAAGAGTTAATGGTATGTGGATCTTACAGATTGATGACATGGATAGCTTCAGGCTGGGTTGGCTGGTCTCTGGATACAGCATTGAGATAATTTAAACATATTATTGGATGATTTGTTTTCTTTTTTTTTCTGGAAAAAGCTGTTGCAGAGTTGATTCATTAAACATTACAAGTGGTGTGTAGATGGTCAAACAACAGGCAGTGTTAAATTTACACGGTGCATGGAGAAAGAAGGTGCACCCACTCGGGGATACTGTACTTTGGTGTCTCTCCTCCTCTTCCATGTCTTCCAACAAAGCAGTTTATTAAACACGAAGAAGAGATTTGGTTGGCTGATCATATGATATGCTCTCAGCAGCTCTTAATTAACCACTTACCCAAAGATGACCATAAGGGGTTGAGCCCAGCTCAATGGTTCAGACATGTTTAGATTGTGGCCTTATGGTTTACCTGTAACATTATGTTGTTGCTGGGCTTCATTGTGCACTCTTACTGCTACTTTCCCCCAGTTCTCTGAATCTCATCATCACTACAACCATGTAGAAACAAATACTACACTGTCATGAGTGACCTCATAGAGCTTTACTAAAATAACTATTTACAAGGATCTCATTGAAACAGACTGCAGGGAAATGATTGATGTAGTCTTTTATTCCTATGTTCCCTCAGCCTTCAGGATAACTCCAGACATCAATAACTCAACGTAGTTCTAACCACAGAATATAAAGTCATAGAGTCAGAATCACCAGTCTCTAGTTCCCTGGCTTTTCTTTGCAGCGTTTCTTAAAGGCACAATATTAGCCACCCTCCGATCTTCCAGCAATTCACCCATGGCTGAAGATGATAAAAATCTCTCTGCTGGGGGCCCTGCAATTTCTTCCCTAGCTTCCCACAATATCCTAGGATACATTTAATCAGGTGATTTATCAACTTCTATGTATTTTAAGAGCTCTAGCACCTCCACTTCTGTAATGTTGACCATTTTCAAGATATTATTTTTTTTTTTTTCCAAGTTCCCTAGCTTCCATGTCTTTCTCCATTGTAAATACTGATACAAAATATTCATTTAGTATCTCACCCATCTCCTGTGGTTCCACACATTGACAGCTTCTTTAAGGGGTGCTATTCTCTCCCTAGTTGCTCTTTTGACCTTAATCTACTTGTAGAATTTCTTTGCATTCTCCTTAACCCTATCTGCCAAAGCTATCTCATATCCTCTTTTTACCATCCTGATTTCCTTCTTACTTATGCCCCTACTCCCCTTATACTCCTGAAGGGATTCACTTGATCCCAGCTGACTATACCAGACATTTGCCTCCCTCTTTTTCTTGACCAGAATCTCTATATCTCTAGTCATCTGGTGTTTTCTACTTCCACCAGCCTTTCCCTTCACACTAACAGGAATGAATTGTCTCCGAACTCTCGTTTTCTCATTTGTTTAAAGCCTCCCACTTGCCAGTCATCTTTTTACCTTTGAACAGCCTACCCCAATCAACTTTTAAAAGTTCCTGTCTGATACCATCAAAATTGACGTTACTCTAATTTATAACTTTAATACAAGGCCTATCCTTTTCCATAGTTATTTTAAAACTGATAGAATTATGATCACTGGTCACAAAGTGCTCCCCCAGTAACACCTCAGTCACTTGCCTTACTTTATTTTCCTAAAGAAGATTGAGTTTTGCTCCTTTTCTGGAAGGTACATATACATATTAATAAAGAAAATTTTCTTGAACACTATTAAAACCAAAGTATACAGCAAAAAACTCTTACCAATATAATGCTTACAAGTGAAGCCCTTTACGTGGACTTGTCCAAAGATCAGATCACAACTGATAATCAGCCTGCTCTGTCACAACTTCTAGCTTTTGATCAGATGAATCCGCAGTTAGTTAATTTTGCAGTGAGACAAGCTTGTTTATACTCTCTCCAGATAAAGAAACTGCATCCAAATCTTGACACCATCCAGTCTCCAGCAAACAATCAGTTTCATCGTTAGCAAGCTTCAGAAACTTACTATTTTTGTCAATGCAAGAACAAAGGTTGCTGGTGAAATTCAGCAGGTCTGGCAACATCTATGGGAGTAAAACAGAGTTAACGTTTGAGTCCTGTGATTCTTCCTCAGACCTGGTTTGATCAATTAACTCACATGTATTTGGTTGTGTCTCCTCGGAAAGGGTCTTATCTCTTCCTTTTAATGAACTTTGACATAAAACTTTAGGTTTTGCTCGTTGTTCACCACTTTTATGTCACCTTGTCAACTGAACGATTTTGACATCGTACAATTCTATGACAATCACAAATTCAGCTGATAAATATCCATGTTATCCACATTTCACTGTGTCTATTTAAACAAGACTTCAACTCTTCCAGAGTTACTGTGACAGTTCAGTTCGTTACTGCTGAGTTACAATGCTTGATGAAAACACAAAACGCAGAAGCGCTTTAAAGCCAGTGACCTTTCTAATCATTAGGTCATCACCAGACTTCATATGTTTTCTCCTTGTCATTTTGTTTAATTTAGCTTTGGCTAACCCACCACATTTTAGGTTAATGTCTATGAAGAGAAGCTACTCAATAGGTTGTTTTCCTTAGAATCTAAAGCTTGGTGCACAGCTTCAGGAAAAGGAGCCAATCATTTTGATGAGGAGAATTTTTTTCTATGAAGTGTTTGCAAATACTTGTAAATCGAAACTACAGAAGTGTGGATGTTTCATTGTTAAATGTATTTTAGGTTGAGATAGACACACTTTTGGTCTCTTAGGGAATCAAAGGACATGGGATTTTGTGGGAGGGGGTGGAGGTAGAATTGAGTCAGTCTCAGCCATGAACGTACTAAATGATGGGTCTGACTTGATGGACCAAGGGATTTATTCCATCTCCTACTTCTTATGTTCTTATGTAATAAAGGAAACAAGCAGCAACCAATGTGATGATGATCACTTAATCTACTTTAGTGATGCATATTGATGGATAAATATTGTCAAGATATCAGAAAACCTCCACGTTCTCTTCTTGGAATAGTACCTGGCATCTTTCACATCTACTTTAGAGGGCATACAGCAGCTTTGGTTTAACATCTCATTTTAAAGACATCACCTCACTACCAATCACAACCTAGATTTTGTGCTGAAATCTCCGGATTATGTTCTAAGCACACAACATTCTGACTCAGAGGTGAGAATGCCACCAATTGAGTCCTATCTGACACTTAGTCATCTTGAACCAGTAATTAAGAATTTTCTGGGGGAGAGAAAACTGAAGAATTAGATATCGTTGATCTTTTTTTCTGTCCTTCTGGGTGAAGGCTGCACTATTGCCTATTTCCTGAACACACTGTGGTGGATGGTAAAGCTTTGTTCTGTGACGTGATGGCTTTCAAAAACTATTAATCATCGCCTGCATTCACTGCTAATAATTGCATCTAACTTGATCCAGCAATTTAAAAATTGTACAATATATGATCGTTAGAAGTTAATTTTGAAATATTCACCCAATATTTAACACTTTGCATTTTGTAAGAATTTGTACTTTTGATTACTTTCTGCAGTTTTCTCCTCTGCTTATCTGAAAGCCTGATTCTTGCTGATATAGTTCCACAGATGCTTGTGTGACAGGAAATGTGTTCAAGCTTGAGTAAACTGGCTGGTTGCACAGATTTCCTGTCAAATTGCCAGCCTGCTGGTAACCTCATCCAAATGGCTGCTTGACATATCTGAGTTATGAGAGTGAGAATAATATTAACCTAACCTCCTCCCATGTTAAATCGACCCCCAGCCCCAACCACATACACAAACACACATCATGACCTTGATGGAAAGTAAAATTGAATGGGTTGCAAAACAAGGAGCTGATTTGATTTCATCAAAGTCCGACTGGACAGGGTAGGTTGTAATTACCCACATTGAATATGAAGACACCTTTCAACTAAATGTGTATCACACACAAGCCTTATTCTGTTCTTTGCCAAAGTTCACTTCTCCCTATCAGTGAGAGGATAGCCTTCAAGAACATGAACTTTCACCAAAAATTACAATACAATATTGGCACTTCTGCACAGACCAAGTCAAATCTTTCTCCTTTTTAAAATGGATCCACGGAATTGTCTCCTATTGTGCTAATTGTTTTTCTGTTTTATAAGTGTTCACATTGACTGATTACTTTAATAGTAGAAAGAAATAAAAAATAGAAAGGAAGTACATCACCATTTGCCTTAAAATATTTTGTTTCCCATGCGTGCATAACTCAGACATTCTCAAATCTTCCCTGGTACAGAATGTCCTGGTAACTTTGTTAATAGTATGACACACATTTACTGCTTTTTATAGCTCCATAAAACATGGAAACTGCATTAAACGGTGAAATTGAAGTTAGTTATGCTTAGCTTAATTATTTAGTATATAAAAACAGTAAAACTAATGATAAGGGACCAGAATGTTGTGCATGTTGTTCCTCTTGATCTGCTGTTTTCATCTGTGATATTTATCCTGGGTTACAAAGAGACCAGTTTTTTTTTCTGCTGCAATACACTGGCAATACACTCCACATGACAGCAAAGTACTCTTTTTGAGTCTTACCAGGACATTGAGGGATAAGTAATGCTCACTTTAAGTTCCATTTCAGCAAATAATATCACAACTTGGAAAGTGATGCCATGGTCCCTGGAATGGGGTAGTTAGTAGCAGAATTCATATGTTCCAGTGTAACAATGCTTCTCTTCAATACTTATTTTACTGAACATAGAGCAGTGCCTATTTATTTCATCTATTGATGGTAAGTTTATCATCAGTAACTCCTGGTATTGAATGGATCTCCAAAATGTTTGTGCTTTCATTCTCTCCATTATTCACCCCTAGTCTACTTGCTCATAGACACAACATTTCTTCTTCCCTACTTCCTAGAACACAGAAGCCATCAGAGTTGGTGGAGTTATTGATCGTTTCCATCTGTACATATACCTACATTGTTGGCCTTAACCAAATATTTATCCAACTATTTATTGAAGATTTATCAAGACTATGATTACCATTGACGGGAGTCTGCTCCAAAATGAAAACTTCTGAAGAAATAGCAAGCAAGGTGGATGACAGGATGCCGGTAAGATGCATTGTATCTGGATTTCTAAAAGGTATCAATAAGTTATGTAAGGCCACAGCTATTGAGCATAAATTACTAGTTTGAATAGCAATTGGTTAGCTAACAGGAAGCAGTGAATTGAGGTGTCCTTTCTGGTGTTGGCAAATGAATTACTGGATGGCATCAAGATCAGTACTGGGGTCTCAACTATTTGCAATCAATATAGATTTTGAATGAAGGGACTGAGTCTAAATACATATGTTGATAACACAAATATAGCTAAGAGATCAAATTGTAAAAGCACACAATGGCATTTATGTTTGCTCTCTGGTTGGGATTGCATAGCCAGGACCTGCTAGGATTACCATGAACAAAGTGCTCCAGAAGGTCTGACTTTCAATCTGGGGGATAGCTTTTACGGGAGTTGTGTGGGTGCTGTTGGTTGTGGAAGTGGGTCGGGCTGAAGGCCAACCTCAGTGTTCTAGCACTTTGCTGAAGATTTTCAAAAAAATAACAAAAGCAATTCTCCTTCCCTCTCTCCTCATACCACCCTTCCCCACCACACACACACACCACATAACCTATATATGCCAACCCATGCTACCATGCTTCCCCGTGGCCATTCTTACCTTTAATGCCAACCAATATTCCTGTATGACCCACGGCCCTTTATAGCTCCATGTCAACTTTTGCCAACACATGCTTCACACCCTGCCCTTTTCCAGTACCCATATCATGTCATCTCACCCCGTGTCCAACATGAACAGACCTCAAGAACCCATGCTGATATTAAACAAAGTTCTTAAGTCTCTGTTTTAAAAAGCACTCTCCTTCATAAAAAGAAATTCACTATATGCAACTTATTGTTGCATATTAAAAAAAAATTAGAATTTGTAGTTCAATGTCAAAGGATTAATGATCACTTAGCGTTGTCAATCAAACTGTGAACTAATAGGCATCCCACTATGATAATGAAAGGGTGTAAAGTTAGTCATGCAGCATTAATCATGTGAAGATAACTTTCAGGCTTATGTCAATAGACACTGTGAAATAGCAAACACTGGCTTGCTTAACGCTGCAAACAGTTTTTTTTAATGTTTAAAGGGCAAGATTTTTAAATGCCTTAATAGCTTGACATTTCCATTTGACAACTATCTTGATAGTTCCCTTTATAGGTTTTTGCCAATTCTTGTGTGAACTAACTTGACAGTGCTCTTGACAATTCCAGAGAGTTTGATACTTTCAATAAGTTCATGCACCTTTTATGCACATTCATATTTGCATTAACAATCTCAAAGAGCACTTGACCTCTGTGAAAGTGCACCTTACCTCCCTCAAATGGTACCTGAACATGCAGGTGTTTCATGACTGTATCCAAAAGGGTACCTGACCTCTCCAAAAACTGTGGCAGCTTCAGATCTTCACCTGTTCTGAAGAAGAGTCACACTGGACTTGAAATATTAAGACCTTTCTCTGTCCATAAATGCTGCTCATCCTGGTGAGTTTCTCCATCATTCTCTGTGTTTGTTTCAGATTTCTGACAGCCATAATAACTTGCTTTTATTAGATCTTCACCTAACCAGCTATAAAGTGCACAAACTGTCTAGCATTTCACTTTAACAAGTGCAGCTGCATCTGTGAACCACAGATATTCAAATTAGAACTCACACCATTCCACCCTCCTTAGGAAATAGTATGTACTTAGGAGAAGGACATCCAGACATGTGCCTGTGTCATTTATATTGTCTCTTTGAAAACTCAGGCTAAAGAGTCTACAAAAACATAATGATAGAGTAAGTGACTGGTCAAAAAAATTGAGAGATGGAATGGCAAGTGTGTGCTTGTCTACTTTGTCAGGAAGAATATCAGCACTTTATTTAAATGCAGAAATATGTAGTATAGAGGGATTTGGTACATAAATCACAAGAAGTTAGAGTGCAGGTACAGTAAGTAACTAGGAAGACAAATGGAATATTGGCCTTTGTTGCAAGAGAGTACAAAAGTAGGGAAATGTTGGTACAGCTGTACAGAGACGTAGCAGAATTAAGTCTGGAGTATTATGCTCAATTTGGGTCTGCTTTTTGAAGGGAGGAATATAACTACATTGGAAGCAGTTCATAGAAAGTTCTGTCAACTGGTACCAAGGATGAAGGATTTGGCCTATGAGGAAATGTTGAGCAGGTTATGCCTATACTCATTCGCATTTAGAAGAATGAGAGATGATCTTATTGAAACGTAGAACATTCAGAGGAGATTTGACAGGGTGAAGGCTGAGAGGATTTTTCCGTTTGTCAGGGATTCTGGAACAAAGGGACAGAGGTTAAAAATAAGAGGTCTCCCATTTAAGGTGGAGATGAGGAGGAATTAGATCTAGCACAGTGGTTAGATTTCAGAATTCTATTCTTCAGATAGCAGTGGAGGCTGGAATTAAATCTATATGTAAGACTGTGTTAGATTTTTGATCTGTAAGAAAATCAAGAGTTATGGCAGGACAGACACATAAGCTCACTTAAGGGCACAATTAGATCACCCATGATATCCTAAATAATGGAGCAGGTGTGAGGGGCGGAATAGTTGACTCTTGCTACTATATCTTATGATGTGTAGGAAAATTTGGTAATAATCAGTTGACACCACAAATGACCATTAGTCGTACAAGGAATAAAGAAGAAAAACAAATTATTAATAGAAAAACTAGTATATGAAATAATTTGTGACATCATTTCGTGCTGACAATACCTGACCATGTGCACTATATTACTCAACTTTGATGCACGATGACAGTCATCATGAAAGATTAATAGTCGTATTTTTTCTGCAAATGCATTGAGAAATAATTTTAGTTGATTACTAGGTCTAATGTAGCCTGTAGAGATTTTAATTGAGGAATCATTTCTTGCAGTGTAGTTAATTAAAAATGTGCCCCTCCCAAGAGTACCTATTATTGTAATTTACCACTTGGGAGGTCCTGGAGTTGACTGCTTGTTTAAGTTGTAATATTAACGAATTGGACAGAAGACAACCAGAAATGTATTTCACTTAGGTCAACCAACACAAGCCAAATACACAACAAATGTAGTTCATCTCATATCAAACAGTTTATATTTTGTTTGCCGTAGGTAATGATTTGAGGTTCCAGCAAAATCATGATTGAAAATCTAATGATTTATCCAATATTAATATCTCTCTCTCTCTCTCTGATATATACTTGTTTTGTAAAATTGTTAAGTGCGTACTTACAAGGTGGGTTTAATCCTACTGGTGCAAAGACATGCTGTGTCAAACACAATTTTTTTTTAAATTTATCAACTGGTTTCAAACCTTGGACTTCCTTAAAAAACAGTTTTTAACTGAATTAAGGGCATTGACTAAAATTCAAAAGAAATTGCAATTTGCATTGTAATGTAATCCACTTTCCATTCCATGAGGATAAGGACACAAAACAGAATCTTGTGGAGCTCTGCACATGGCTATGGCGAGAAGTAAGAAAGAATTGTGTGAAGTCCAGCTGAGCATTTCTAGATGTCGGGAGCAATTAATTCTATTTTTCAACGGTGTTCTGGATGTTGAGATGATATTCTCGCTAGCGAGCTGCAAGAGACCTGTCTATTGGGGATTATTGCTTATTATCATTCTCATTAACTGCAAATTCTGACTTATTAATATGCACCTTCTTATGATACCATCAGGTAGAGTGAAACTAGATGCCGAGAATCCCTGACTGTAAGCCTGAGTGGGTAGCCTAACATCTAGCTTTGGGAAAATGCAAGAGTTCTTTATCAAGGAAATGATGGCATGTCATTTAGAAAGGTTTAACACAACCCAACAGAGTCAACATGGTTTTGTGAAAGTGAAATAATGTTTGACAAATCTGCGAAACTTCTTTGAGGAAAGAACAAGCAGAATTGAGCCATAGCAATATGGTTTATTCTCAACTGCCCGATGAAATAGTCTAGCAAGTCATTCAGTTGTAACAATTGCTACAAAGTCTCAACAAAGAAATGAAGCCAGACGGACCACTCAGCATCAACTCGGCACCAGAAAAGACAACAGTAGAAACAGCCCTGTCAACCCTGTAGAGTCATCCTTACTGACATCTGGGGGCTAGTGCCAAATTGGGAGAACTGTCTCACAGACTAGTCAAGCAACAGCCTGGGAGTCTTCAACATTGACTGCAGACACCAATAAGTCTCACAGTTTGAGCATAAACATGGACAAGGAAATTGCCTTCTGATTACCACATACCATCCTACCTTGGCTGATGAATTAGCACTCCTCAATGTTGAACAACACTTGGAAGAAGCAATGAGGGTGGCAAGGGCACAAAATGTACTCTGGGTGGGGGATTTCAATATCTACCACCAAGACTGACTTGGTGCCAGCATTACTGACTGACCTGGTCAGGTCCTAAAGTACAAAGCTGCTAGATTGGGTCTGCAGCAGGTGGTGAGGGAAGCAACAAGACAGAAAAACATAGCTGACCTCATCCTTACCAATCTGCTGGCTGCAGATACATCTGTCCATAACAGTATTGGTAAGAGTGACCACCACACAGTTCCTGTGGAGAACAAGTCCCACCTTCACTTCCAGAATATCCTCGATCGTCTTATGTGGCACTATCACCGTGCTAAATGGCACAGACTTTGAACAGATCGAGCAACTCAAGACTGTGCATCCATGAGGCACTGTGGGCCATCAACAACAGCAGAATTGAACTCCAGCAGAATCTGTAATATCATGGCCCGGCATATCCCCCACTCAACCATCACCATCAAGCCGGGAGATCAACACTGGTTCAATAGAGACTGCAGGAGAGCATGCCGGGAGCAACGCCACTTAAAAATGAGGTGTCAACCTGGTGAAGCTGCTGAACAGGATTACTTTCATGCCACATAGCATTAGTAGCAAGTGATAGACAGAACTAAGCAAAACCACAAACAATGGATCAGATCTAAGCTCTGCAGTCTTGTCACATCCAATCATGAACCATCAGAGGCTAGGAGTACTGTGGCAAATAACTCACCTCCTGGCTCCCCAAAGTTTGTGCACCATCCACAAGGCACAAGTCAGGAGTGTGATGGAACGCTCCCTACTTACATGGATGGGTGCGACTCCAGCAACACTAAAGAAGCTTGACGCCATCCAGGAAAATGCACTACATTCACAAACATCCACCACCACCAGTAGCAGCAGTGTGTATAATCTATAAGGTACACTGCAAAAGGACACTGTATAGGACTTTGGTTCGACCACATTTGGAATACTGCATACAGTTCTGGTCGCCACATTATCAAAAGGATGTGGATGCTTTGGAGAGGGTGCAGAGGAGGTTCACCAGGATGTTGCCTGGTATGGAGGGCATTAGCTATGAAGAGAGGTTGAATAGATTAGGATTATTTACATTAGAAAGACAGAGGTTGAGGGGGGACCTGATTGAGGTCTACAAACTCATGAGAGGTATAGACAGGGTGGATAGCAAGAAGCTTTTTCCCAGAGTGGGAGACTCAATTACTAGGGGTCATGATTTCAAGGTGAGAGGGGAAAAGTTTAAGGAAAGTTCTTTACGCAGAGGTTGGTGAGTGCCTGGAATGCATTGCCAGCAGAGGTGGTAGAGGCAGGCACGATAGGTTCATTTAAGATGTATCTAGACAGATACATGAATGGGCAGGGAGCAGAGGGATATGGATCCTTGTAAAATAGGTGACAGGTTTAGATAGAGGATCTGGATCGGCGCAGGCTTGGAGGGCCGAAGGGCCTGTTCCTGTGCTGTAATTTTCTTTGTTCTTTGTTCTAAAATTCACCAAAGCTCTTTTGACACCACCTTCCATCTAGAAGGACAAGGCAACAGATATATGGGAACACCAGCACCTCCAAGTTCCCCTCCAAAGCACTCACCATCCTGACTTCAAAATATATCGCTGTTCCTTCACTGTCGCTGGGTCAAAATCCTGGAATTCCCTTCCTAACAGCAATGTCGGTCTATCTACAGCAGGCGGTTTGCAGCATTTCAAGAAGGCATTGCATCACCACCTTCTCAAGGATAACTAGGGATGGGCAATAAATGCTGGCGCAGCCAACCAAGTGTCCCACAAGGGAATTCAAAAAAAAACATGAGAAAGGGCAACCAGTAGGTGTAGTAGTGTATTTGGATTTTCAGAAGGCATTTAATAAGGTGCAACATAATTGACTATTTCACAAGGTTTTAGATGTAATGTCTTAGTATGGATTGAGGATTGGTTAACACACATTTGGGATTTCAGTGTCTTTTTCAGGTTGGAAAGATGCAATTAGTGGAGTGCCACAAGAAATAGTCTTAAGTCCTCAATTATTTACTATCTATTTTCACAGCTTAGAGGAGCAGGCAAGAGGTAATTTATCTAGGTTTGCTGATGATACGAAAATAGACAGGACGGCAGGTTGTGATGAGTATGCAAGGAATCTCCAAGGCAATATAGATGCATTGAGTGAGTAGATACAAAAACTTGGCAGATAAGTTTAATGTAGAAAAATGTGAGGTTGTGCACTTTGGTCGAAGGAAGAATCAATCAGGAGAGAGACTTCAAAAATGCGCAGCACAGAGGCATCTGGGTGGTCTTGTGCAGATATTTTTATCCAACCTTTTCAGAAATGTTATGGTGATTCTTGAACCCAGGCCTCCTGGCTCAGAAAGAGGTTGCTACCACTGTGGCGCAAGAGACACCTCCCCCCCGCCACCAGAGTGCTCTTGCGCATGATACACAAAATATTAGCATTCACATGCAGCAAATAATTAAGAAGGCAAATGGAATTTTGGCCTTAATTGCTGGGTGTTGGGAGTTTAAAAATAGGAAAATCTTGCTCCAATTGTACTCAGTGTTCGTGAGACAGTACGTACAGCACTGGGAAAAGTTTGTGTCCACATATTTAAGAAAGGCTAGACTGGTATTGGAGGAGATCAAAAAATATTCACTAGCTGATTTCTGGGATGAAGGGATTGGTATATCATGAATGTCTGAACAGCTTCGATCTTTGTTTATTAGAGTTTAAAAGAATGAGGGGTGAACTTATTGAAACATTTATGATTCTGGCAGGGCTTAGCAGGATAGCAATTGAGAAGATGTTTCCATTAGCGAGGAAATCTCAAACTAGGGGAGATGGATACAGAATAAGAGGAAACTCATTTAAAACTGAGATTTGAAGGAATTTCTTAACCCAGATGATACTCAATGTTTGGACTTCTTACCCCAGAAACTTGTGGAGGCTAGATCATAAAAAAATTAAAGCAAAGGAAGTTGGAGTTTTGAAATATTAATGAGTTGAATTTCACTATGTGTACACATTTGCACTTCATCATGAATCCAAATCACCTTATTTCTATGCCACTTCCCGTTTTCCTCCCCTTTCCCAAGAAACAAGATGCCACAAGTTCCTGACATGAAAGTCAGACCGGGTACCAGATGGCTGCAGCTCACTGATTGCTCCTCCCTGTTTTCACCTCAATCTCCTCCCCCAACATCCCCCCATCCAATAACCCTGCCAGGCTTGGCTGTCTCAGCCCGCTTGTAGCCAATTCTACATGCAATATGACAAAGGAAGGGACTGAATATGATGGAAGTGGATGGAAGCATTGTCAGTGATGATACAGGAGCAGAGAGGTTGTGAGGTGTCCCCAGTAGTGAACAGGAAGCACAGAGGGCAGAAAGGGTTTTCAGTTTGGGAGGATGCGGTACGTGAGAGGATGTGGTATGTGAGAGCTCTAGAGTCGAGACAATGAATGCAATACTGGGAGTTGTGGGCTGTGAGCCTTGGTGAGACATTGGCACAGTGTCAGAGATAGTGTGAGAAGTGGTTCTGTGAATCTAAGGTAGCAGAGAGAAGATGGTGGTTCTTAATAGCTGTACATGGAACATCATTCAACTTCTTCCTGCACTGTTGCATATTTCCTTTTACCTGTGGCACAGCACTGACCTAGGCTGGCTGTGTTTGGTGATGGTACGTCTTTTGACAGTCTGAAGGAAATATCACTGCTCTTTCCTCCATCACCTCATCCACCGGCACCTCCAGGTCCTTGTTGGCAAAGCAGGGTGCCAACTTCTCTTCTGGGCCATGTCCTTAGCAATGTTGGTCAAGCATCACAGTGAGAAGGGCAGCTCCTGGCCTGTTGAAGTAGTGTGCAGCTGGACTTTAAACATGGCACACGTCCCCAGCGGTGTGAACACTGAAAGGTGACAGCAGTGGTGAGCACTTTCATGTCATGCCAACAACAGGGTGCCATGGAATCTGGTTGCATAACTAATGAGGTCGAGAGTAGAAGGCTACGTGAGAGAAGTCACTCTGAGCCAGAGCAGACTGGGGCACCATGAATCTGACTCGGCCGAACACTTCCACTGAAAATGAGAAAACACAGCCCATGTTCAGGATTTATTCTGAGAAAACCTGCTGACCAAAGGTAAGCACTCTGCTGTAATGAACATTGGCTCACAAATCAACGTCAGTAACTTTACATTTTCAATTTCATTCTGGCTTAATACTGATCTATGTTGCTTGAGAGAACAGCATAAATCCACATTCTTGTGCTAGAATGTTGCATTGTAGACAATGAAATAGTGTGCTGGGCTGTTACTGTTTACTATAGGAAATATGAAGTGAAGACCAAGTATAAGCTGGGTTTTGCACAGGGAGGCTTTTTATCCCTATATAATTGAAACTACTTACATTTTAAATCCTTGTTTTTTTTTAATCACAGTGCTGCCCGTAAGGCTGGGTGGGTAATGAATTTATACAAGCACTGCTTGCACTCATTGAATAGATCAGAAGAACAGGTTTTTTTTGGAGACACGGATGGCCCTGACGATGGATAGTTTACGCCCATCCTTAGCTATACTGAGTAATATAAGTATCAGTCACATATTGATCTGATTGAGATAAGAGGAACCCATCCCAGATGGACGTTGGAGAGTGAACTCTTTTTGATTTTAAAATCTGACTTTTCCTAATTTTCAGATTTGTTAAGTTCAATTTCACAACCTGACATGTTGGGATTTCGGTTCACTCCCTTCACCAACAGTGCACAGTGGGCACAATTTACCACCTATAAGATGTACTGCAATAGTTCACTATGGTTTCTCCAACAACACCTTCCAAACCTATAACCTCTACCACCTTAAGGGACAAAGGGAGCAAACATACGGGAACACTAGCACCTGCAAGTTTCCCTCTGAATCATATACCATTATGACTTGGGGGCTATATCAACAGTCCCCAACTGTCACAGGGTCAAAATCCCGGAATTCCCCTCCCAATAACAGTGTGATTCATAGTTGAGCTGAATGTATCTGCATAAAATGTACAGGAGAAGATATGTTTTCCTGTATAAGCCACTCAAAATCAAATGGTAATACACAAATCTTTGCTGATCTTTTTCTTCTGCTGCTTTCTACATTGTTGGCTCAAGTCTATAAATAGCTCAGCTACTGTGCCTTGGTCAAGATCAGTATATATAATTTTACAACGTTTTGTTTAATATGCAAATATATCCTGTGATACAAGCCACACCAGAGAGCCAAGAAAAGTCTCACTTTAGTTCATGTTCCCCATTGAGTTAGTTAATATCAGCTGCAGCATTACCGTGGCTTCAGTGTTGCAATTTCACCCCTTCCCCAAGAATGGAGAAGTGTGCAGCAATTAACAGGGAGTCCTACTCTTGATTGCTTTGATAATTAATTATTAGAATCAGATGAAGTCAGGAATGAGTTGAGCCGGGTTTCTCCCCATGCATTCTTTCAGCTGATATCCATGTTTACGCATGGCCACAACCAAAGATTTGATTTGGTTTGTTTTGATTTATTATTATTACATGTATTGAGATACAGTGAAAAGTATTGTATACTTACATAAGTGCAGCAGGGTAAAAGAACAGAATGCAGAAAATAGTATTATCAGTGTTAAAGAGTTATGAAACCTTTAAAATTGAACCCACGATGACTTTGACAGAGAAAAAAAGGAGACCTACATTTACACATTGTGTTTTGTGTCTGTCAGAAGCTTTTCTAAGTGCTTCAGATATGACAAAGTGACCAGCTGAGAGGGGTTGAATAAAGAAGGGAGCCGGAATATCCCTTCTCACATTGGACCGTAACTGGGACCCTCGTCCTAGGAACAGTAATAACATCAGTCAACATAGTGTGTATCAGCAATATGTAAGAGGGAGGGAGAAATTCCATTAACAATGCCTCCACTTTGGATAAATGGGAGGATGGTCAAATAAAATCTAATGTCCTTGGAGCTAGCTCCGCAAGCATTCAGCCAAAACTCCTGCAAAATCAAAATAAAACCAGTGCTGGTGAAACTCAACAGGTCTGGCAGCAACGATAGAGAAGGAAATCAGAGTTGACAAAGTTGTGAGAAAGGGAAGGAAAGAAAAAGAAGCAAATCTTGCATTCCTGATCCCACGTTTGGAGTACTGTATACTATTCTGGTCACCCCGCTATCGGAAGGATATTATTAAATTGAGGAAGGTGCAGAAAAGATTTACAAGGATGTTACCGGGACTGGTGGGTTTGAGTTATGAGGAGAAGCTGGATAGGCTGGGACTTTTTTCACTGGAACATAGGAGGTTAAGGTGACCTTATAGCAGTTTATAAAATCATGGAGGGCATAGATGAATAGCAAAGGCCTTTTCCCTAGGGTAGGGGAGTTCAAACCTAGAGGGCATAATTTTAAGGTGAGAGGAGAAAGATTGAAAAGGAACTTCAGAGCAACTTTTTCACACAGAGGGTGGTTTGTATGCAGAATGAACTGTCAAAGGCAGTGGTAATTGGAGGTACAGTTACAGCATTTAAAAAAGTTTTAGAGGGATATGAACCAGATGCAGGCAAATGGAACTAGTTTAGTTCAGGAAACTTGGTCGGCATGAAGGGTCTGGTTCTGTGCTGTATGTTTCTATGACTCTATGACACTAAATTACTTTGAAGTGTAGTATTGTTCATGTTGCTATGCAGGTTAATACAGTAGTCGGATTTTGTGGACAGAAGATCTTACAAACTGAACTAAATGCCCAGTTAATCTGTTTTTGGTGGCTTTAGCTGAGGTGGGAACATTGATCATGATATATCCTGCAATTATATAAAAATGCAGAGATCCGAACATCTACTTGAACCACAGGCTGCTTGCAGAATAGTATCTCCAATAATGCAGCAATTTCTTAGTGTAGTTTGGAAAATTGGTCAAGTTTAACATGGCCAAGTTCAGGATTGGAGGCAATTACAGTATACTGAGTTGGCAGAGGAAAAACGCTGGAGAAAATAATTCATTTCAACAGTGCAAAAAATGACTTAGAAGACCTAAAGATGCATTATACATAGCAATGCTGCCAAAAATCTTCTCCGAATACTTGTCTGACCCTTTAATGGAGCAAAGCTCAAGATTACACTAATTCTGAAATTGAAGGAGGAAATCTTTTTAAAATCCTTATTTTCAGTTTTATCTCTTCATTGGTGCAATTGTTAAACTATATTCAGAAATGTTGCAATTGTGACATAATTTCCTTAGCAACCTGGTGTGAATAGCCATTATTTCTTCGTAAATACAGCAATGAAGAAACAATGAATGAACTGATTGTGTTAACATTCAGGTCACAGTATAAGCTGGCACCAAAATAAATAATTACATTAGAAATATCAACGGAATAAAACTTTCGTACGTAATGCAAGTTGCTAGCATTTGTCATTTGGGTAAATCCAACATAAAATGAGAATGAGAACTCATGAGAATATTTTTATAGTACTGTGAAGATATTCTCTCATATTCGTAATCCTTCATTTCACTATGCTGTTCAATGTGACTACAAGGTATATAATATTCTGATTTTTTTGCATTAAAATAATCTTTGGAAGAAAAATATCTTTCTCGTTCTCCCAAATGCCACATCATAATATTTTCAATTCTACGTCACAGTTTTTTAAAGCTATGTTAACTTCTGCTAACTTTCAAATTAAATTCCTCAAATATGCTCTCCATGTACACAAACATTCAGTCCTTTGAAAGTATAGGAATTAAATCATTTCACCTTCAAATTTTCTGTGTTTTCAATGCCCAATCTTTGTTTCTTTCAATATTCAAAGTAAGTATTACCATGTCTCTCCAGATCAGCCAAAACTCTAGTCTTTGTGACCTTGCTATATTGACTTTCTATTTCACTGTTCATCTGGCTCTGGCCCAATCTCCAGGATGGAAAGTATCCATCTGATTCACTGTCACTGAGACAATGGCTAAGCTGTAAATGGCAGCTTTTAACTCCATTATTAGCTCCATCCTTGGTCCTCCATCTGACAAAATATTTGGTTCCAGCACGTCCTTTGTCTCAAATGAAACACTACTAATATCTCCATTGCTAAAGCTCTGGCTTTCTCTTTGGTACCCAATGTGCTTCCCTCAACATCTCCCACCTAAGTACAAAGAACAACTACCAAATTATGAATATGACTTTCCTATCTGAGGAGAATCTCTTTACAGCATTGCCAGCGTTCCTTTACAGGAAAATGTTTATTGTCCAATTCAAGTAAATGAAAAGTAAAATCAGACTTGGTGGGTATCCAAATGACAGACATTTGTTTTTTTACCCATGTTTCAAATGTTTTTACTTTATTAATTACTGTGGTCACCATTCTTCATAGCACTGCACACTTCGCATAGAATGACATTGTATTTACTCCACAGAAACAGGGCACTTAGCTCAACCAATTCATTCCTTTGTCTTCCTAAGCTACAATTCTCCTACTGTGTCGCAATGTTGAATGTCACTTTATAGTCAACTTCTTTCTTTTTCTTTATTCCTTAATGAGATGGCTAGGCAGTGTTTTTTGACCATCCCTAGTTGCCCAGAAGGGGGTTAAATGTCAACCACATTGCTGTGGGTCTAGAGTCACATGTAAGCCAGACCAGGTAAGGATGACAGTTTCCATCATTACATTCTTAATTCCAGATATTTATTGAATTCAAATTCCACCATATGCCATGGCAGGATTTGAACCTTTGGCCCCAGAACATTACCTGGGTCTCTGGACTAACAGTCCAACGATAATACCACTATGCCATCACCTCCCCAAACCGTATATGATATATTCTGTAACATGAATGCCACCTTTGGTCTTTTGTTTTACCTTTTACAGTCATCCTAGTTTAAAAGTCAAAGTTGGGAAAGTTTTAATATCCAAGAGTGAGTGCATTTAGGATTGGGTGAGGGTTTAAAAGTGTTGAAATTGATGATAGGTCAGGAAGTTAGTTCCCACCTGCTAGCTTCCACATTTAGCTACAGTGTGTAACTCTGCATGCAAGATATGCCCTGGAGAGAGGCGGGTTGGCAATTTCTAGATGTCAACAGCTCATAAAGAACAATCTTAGCAGGGGTTTTGCGATTAATATGGGAGAATGAGCTTTCTGGAACTTGCAGCGAAAGTGAGATAAGAGAACAGTGGTAATTTAGGCCGCTGAAAAAATGAGAGGCAGAAAATTTCTATAAATACAGAAATTCACGTTCACTTTTATGCTTAATTAAAAGACTTTTGCATCCAATAATCATTGTGAGAGTTTGATTTAATTCCATTATAGGATCTTTCACTAATGCTTGGAGACAAAGACTAGCCACTTAAAAAGCAGCCGATGATACACATGAAAAATCCAAGCAATCAGGCCCCATGCTTCATAATGAAAACCATGTGACAAACATTTACATTATTGGATAAGCATTTGGCATGCTAAAGATGTGTTTCAGGTGACTTAACAGTATTAGAGAGACTGTCAGCACACACCAATTACAGCTTCTAGAATGGTTGAGGTATGCAGCTCTCCACACAATACAACATAGCAGTGAGAATTCGATCTTCAGAAGGAGAAACGTGCTGGGAATGGATCCCTCTCCACACAGAAGAGATTAGGAAGGTGAGGTGGTTTGGCACACATTGACGCCTAAGATGCCTCTCAACATAATGTTCAGTTAGGTTCCACCATTCCCTCACATGGCAGCCAAATGCTTAAACAATTTACTTACACTCCTTCATCCTTCCCCAACACAAACCATTCCTGCAGTCAATCAAGTATCCTTTTCACAGCCATCCATTGCTTAGTGTTACATGTTATTTTATCAATTATCACAAGTGAAATGGTCACTCATCAGGCAGCAACTAAGAGTAGATAGGGTGGAAAGCAATACAAAATAAAAAAGACAATTCAGTGGCTTTGTAATAAAATAGAATCTTAATCTGGAACACATGCTTGTACAATGACAAATCTTTATTCTTTCTCTTCCCACCTCTACATGGTGTGGCCCCTATGCCTTCAGCGCATATGGAAGTGGGTTGCTCATTCTCTGACTGCTGAGATGTCTTGGTCACTGTCCTCTGGGCTTTGAAGTCAATGGAGGCCCCACCACAGACTGATGCAGACCCACTTGTGACGCATGGACTGAGCTTGTGACAATGGGTGAAAAGTGGAAGTGAACCCAACTTGAACCAAGATCCACTTTCACATTCCCTTTCACCATCAAACCACTTATGGTCCAGATGTACTTCCCTGCTAGCAATGAGCTGGAGAGGACTTTGCTGTAAATCAGTGGGGCAATGAAAAGCTGGGACAAGGATTCCATTCATCCTTTAAAGGTGGCAGTGATAATTTAGTGAGGGCCTGCATAAATTTCTACAATTGTCATATTTAATACTCCATGCATATGGTCATGCTTTCCATGGATGAAGAATTCACTGCAGATGGCTACGATGTTAGTGTCACTCATGGTAGAGTCAGATTCCTCCTACCATTTCCCCATTCCATCTGACTGCTTGTTCAGCAAAATGCTTCAGTAAATATAGACTGGACCGAAACTAAGTAAATAATTTTACAAATGCCTCTAAACACTACCTAAAACCTTGCCTTGCAATGTATGTACTTGCCACCTGCTTATTCAACAGCCTTAAGCAGTCTTTTTGATTTAGTTGATTCATTTAATTGTCAATTGCAATTTTGATCTTTTTATTAAAATGTGGAAAAATTGGGGACTGAAAACCATTACCTCTCCAGGTACTGATTTACCTCCCTTGCCATCACCTACAGGAAGGCATTTACTACCTGTGTTATAGCCTAGAATATGTAGCTTCAAATGCTGTAGAATTCATCTCATTTATATCCCAATGCATTGGCTACAAATCAGGAGCAAAAGACTATATGCAGTCTTCTATATTCTGTAACAACTAGTCACTGGGCAAGGTCCCTAATTCATTTCATTTCTGGATTGGAAACCCCCAGATGCGTAAGATCCTGGGTAGGGAGTGGTAAACTGGCTTCTTTTCTTTACTCAGCCCCTCCCTCAGCTGGGTTGCAAAAAATTAATTTAAAAAGGATCCCTTTTTAAAAAGGATAGCTTTTCACACCCCAAACTTGTTTTAAAAAGAGATAGTAGGAACTGCCGATGCTGGAGAATCTGAGATAACAAGGTGTAGAGCTATTTGAACACAGCATGCCAAGCAGCATCAGAGAAGCAGGAAAGCTGACGTTTTAGGTCTAGACCTTCCTTCAGGAAAAAAAAAGGGTCTGGACCCGAAACGTCAGCTTTCCTGCTCTTCTGATGCTGCTTGGCCTGCTGTGTTCACCCAGCTCTACACCTTGTTATCTCTTGTTTTAAAAAGAGCCAACTGAACCGGGCTTTCTTGATTAAAAAAATGATAGTGAACTAGCTCCTAACATGTGAGGAAAGATGATAAAATGTGGCGTACATACAACAGACCAGAAATGAAAGGTGAGTCCAAAAAGTAGACTTAAAAAAATACAAATAATGCTTTGGCTTGTATGTAACAAATAGATTGGAAAACGTTGCAGCTACATAGGTGATTCCAGAAATGCTGACTTTGGCAGTTGAGTGGCTCTTCGGATATTCTTGGGTCTGCAGTGAGCTAGAAGGAATTTGTCCAGTTTCCGTCAACAGTGGCTTTGCTCACTTAATCTATTTTCCAGTAATGTCAGGGAGACTTTGGATGGAATATTCCCAGTTCCTGTATGATGTAGGCCATGGCGAGAAATTTGCGAAAATCAGGTAATCTGTCCAACAAGGATCTTCCTGACGTTGAAATCAAAAACATTTTTCAACCAATTGTTGGATGGCAAGACAGGATTCTTTCCAGTGAGTGGTGAGAGACCTAGTTGCATGGATTATCACAGATTTTCACTCCCATTACTACCCAATGTTGCCATTTTAATATGAATTCCCATTCTGCCACAGGCCTGATAGAACATAATGCCAAGAATTTCCAACATGGAAGTCAGAAACAGCTACCTGACAATTCTAGCTTCCCTTTGCTGCTCCACAGTTCCATCTTGGACAACTGACACCAACAGGTCCAGGCACACACACAACACGCTGTCCATGAACATTGGCATCTAACATATACCAGCCTCTCTGCTTCATCATGGCACATCTCCCACTGAATTGCAGTATAATTCTAGACTGCAATGCTGCATTTTAGAATGCACCAACATCTTTCATTGTAATGCTGCTGTAAAGATACTGTGTGCACAGGGACAGGTACACGGCTCATGGTTTACACCAAAGTGAAACTCAGGCTGCTTGCTCATCCTCTTAGTACTCACTTACCTTGTTCCTACTTTGATGCTGTCAGCATTCCTGCCTTGCCTTGTCTTTTGACACTTTCCACTTTCAACCACACCTGAAAGGCTCACAGTGCTTCTATCTTGCCTTGCAGTTTAGTCCAGAGACAAATCCAGGCAGCTTGTCTTGGTTATCAACAGTCATCAGTCAAAGGGGTGAACATGTTGCTGTATGGCAGCAATCTACCTCAATGTTACACCTACACCATGTGCCAGCAGTGTATATAGCAAACACTCTGCATGTGGTTCAACTGTTTGGCCATGTCGCAGAGGTGAAGGGGAGCAGTCAGTAAGGGGACAACTGTCAGTCAGGGGTCCCACTACAGTCAGTAAAGGGCAGTGTCTGTGATCAGTCCAGGGGCTTGGGCCTGGTCAGTCCTCCATCTGTGAGGGACAAAGTCCATCACATTCCAGTCCAGGGCATGCGGCAGTTCTATCCAGCACTACAAATAGAGGATTCACAGTTTTGTCAGTCAGGATAGAGACCAGTCAAGAAGCTAATCAGTCATCAGTTGGGGGCTGTCTGTCCAAGTTGATCAGGGGCTGGGCCACACTCAGTCCTGGGGATCAACAGAATGAAAGTCAAAGAGGGTTTCTGTCCTCTGCTGATGTAGGGAAGTAGGGGACCTCAATGTTGGGGATTGGAGGCAGCAATTTGGAATGCAGAAGGGATAACCTTGGTGAAGGAAAAGTGATATGTAGCACAGGAAGACAAGTGATACTGTAACAGGGGTGATATCAATGGTCACCATCACAGACGCTGGTCTTGATGTTGGCAGTGTGCATCACAATGATGAGCTGGACAAAACTGTAGGGATGGTGCTCAGGGGTAAGGATGAGAATTACAGTCATAACTGCAGGTGGTGGTGGGAATATGTGGGGGGGTCAGTACTGAGGGACTGTCAGGTAGAAAGGGGCATGGAGATTCAGAAAGACCCCTGGTGATCAGGCTGAACCTGCAATTCACAATGCTTTCTTTGTTGTCAGGACTCCTAAATACAAACAATGATGGAAAATGGCCGCAACTACACCTGGAATGGGTGGAGTCAGTGTTTCTTTTGTGTCCCAACATATTGGCTTCACTTCTGATGGAACGGTAACCATTGACGGATATTTACATCAACCATGCACCTTCAGAATAAAGGTTGAAATCATCTGCAGTCATGTTATTGTGCATGTGAAATGTATGCAATGTAAAATTGTGTCAGGTGCAAATGCTGGTTACAAGCAATCTTGACCATGTCATAGGCCATTGCACATTGAAGATAGGCACCTCTGTGAAGCAGAGGTAATCCTGGAAAACTTTACAAATGGCTCCTGCAGGCCACAAATCACAAAGCTAATGATGTCAAAGACTGCATTGGAAGCAATTTCCTCCCACCTTGAACTGTGACTATAATGCAACATGCTCTTGGATGCATTTCCGGGTGATGTGGGACTGGGAGCATAAAGTCTCAGTACTTATGCTGCACTTGCAATCTCTTACTGTCTCTTTGTGAAATGACTGGTGCTGCATTCATCAGACTAAGATGCAATGTCACGTAGAGATATTCCATGACCCTCTTTGTCAGATAACTCCATTTCTCTCTGTCCAGAGCAGTATGTAAATTGTTATTCATGGGTGATCTAAATGCTGAGTTCTCACATGATGAAAGATCTGTTCCATTTCTTATGTTCCCCACATAGGTTCATTGCTTTTGTCATTGGTACAGCCAGCCACAGGATGTGTTATCCTCTCAGTTGCTGTGATGCAACAAAGACCCAGAAAAATGGAGAAATGTAGCAGCAAGACAAGTGCCAGCAGCAACATACAGTAAGCACTGAACAGCCTTGACATGAAGAGGTTGCATCCGAAGAGCCTTTCAGGATGCGTAGGAGACACAGGAGGACCAGAGTCTATTTTGTTCGATGCCATTTACTCCAGATGAGTAAGACACAGTGTTGTTACAGGTTGGAAAAGTCCTGGGACACCGCCATTGAACGATGCCAACTGTTGGAGCACAACCTACAAATCTGCTTGAACCAGACCACTTGATGAGGTCAGTGCTGCAGCCTGACCAGTAAGCCTGAGTGAAATGGTTGGCTTCTCCCAGCTGCAGGGCATAATAGATTGTATACACACAATGTCGAGAGGCCCATACCATAAGCAGCAGCATTCATCAATAGAAAAGCTTTCCATTCCATCAAGTGCAAGTTACCTATGATCATTGACACCACATCTTACCTTCACAGCATACTTTAGTACAGTTAAAATGTGAACCACAAGCTAGCACAATAGCATGTTAACTCTCTAGCACACTAGTACACAAAGACCAGAGACTGCAATTGGTTTTTAACCCACTTTCTTATGTATTCCTGGAAGGGTAAAACACAAATGACTTTTCGCTAGAACTATCTTTTTTTCCAACTAATATCAGGCCTGGAGTGTAAGAAACAACCCAAAAGAAGATCACAGTTCAGTTTTTTGACTGACATCGCTCCCTTTGAAGGTTGTTGTGTGAAGTCCCATTGACACTCTTCAATTGTGATATTTCTTGATTCCTCTCAGGTTCGGTGTATTCTACACATGCACTTTAGTCACCAGTGAAGTCATATCCTCAACAATCTCTTGACTTGTACATCTTTCTTGAAAACAAAACACATGGTGTACTTAAAAATCCAAAATATCCATAACTTCAGGGTTATGAAATGTTGTCATAATATGTGACAGAAAATTCATGTTCACAATGTTTATTTATGCTATTTATTCCCCATCTTCTTTTTCAAAAGTGTGACTTTTGCGGGGCTATTGGCACATGAATACCAAATCCCTGCTATTATCTTCCTCAAGGGACACCAAGTAATTGGTATTGGTGCATTATTTCAACTTAGAATTTAGAAAATATCACATGTTGTATTTTTCATATCTCAAAGATATGTAGAGCTGACAAATACGTTTTAATCAGTGTATTAAAATGTCTACACCATGTTAGACCTCTGGCTTTCAGCTCTTTATGAGTGCACAGTGAGCATTTAATATTCAAACACAGAATAAATGAATACTAGATCATAGAGCCCTATGGTACTAATTGTCCACATCTGCAGTAATATAATCAAAAAAAAACTAAAACTAGTGTCTCTCTCAAAACTTGTATTGAGGGAGACCTAGACCAATGGCACAATTTTGTGGATGTATGATGCAATCACTTTACTGTACTCTCCTGTTGTTTACAAGATAAAGTGAAGCAGAGGACCAAAGACTAGGAGGAATGTGCAGCAGGTCAGCACCATTATTAAGCATTTGAATGAAAGCAAAATACTGCAAATGCTGGAAATATGAAACAACACAAACAATGCTACAGAAACTCAACAGGTCTGGCAGCATCTGTACAGATAGAAACCGAGTTTCTCAGTAGACTGAGAGTAGTAAGCAGACAGTATCAATATGAAGTGGACAGGGAGAGTGGAACTGAGGAGGGCAGCAAAGGTGGGAGAGACCTCCTCCAATCTGCTTCTATCTGTCAGAGTTTGAATGTTATCTCACAAGAAAACAGGCAGCCGATTGTTGTTTTCTTTTTGTACTTTTTTGATGAGCCAAGAGATTGAAATCAGAAGACAAAGCAGCTGAAAAATAGAGTTTGGAAATTCATCTTTAAAATATTGAACATCGAAGTTAATTAGCAAAACAGAATAGAGATGTCTGGGCAGGCATAATGTTGCCGTTGTAGTATGATGGAGCTGGTGCATGCTGGTGCACTCCACCATGACCATACCTGCAACAAGTACTGGCTGTTCGACAAACTTTGGCCCAGAATGGGTGAGCTGAAATCTGAACTGTGGACACTGTGACACATCAGGGATGGGGACACTGTGTTTCACTGAGGTTCTTGCTCACAATGTGGTCAAGGGCACAGACTGCAGAGAGGATGAGTGAACTGTTGAAATCACTGTGGTACAAAGCATCATTCAAGTGACAGCAGGAAAAAGGAATACAGTAGTAATGGGGGATAGCATAGCTCTGGGGATACAGTCCTCTGCAACAAAGACAGAGAGACCCAAAGGCTGTGGGTTGCCTACCTGATGCCAACATTCAGGATAACTCTTCTAGGCTGCAGCAAAAGAAACATCAAGTGGGAGGGGAAGGATCCAGTTTTCATTGTCCATATAGTTATGAATGTTATAGGTAGAACTAGGAAAGAGGTTCTACAGAGAAATTACAAGGAGACTGAGGCTAAATTAAAAAGCTGAATCACGAAGGTAATAATCTCTGGATTGCAACCTGAACCACATCTAATTTGACATGGGGTAAATAGAACTAGAGGTAAATATGTGATTCAGAGATTGGTGTGGGAAAAATCAGTTCCATTTTATGGGACCCTGGCACTGGTACTGGGGAAAGAAAGAAGTGTTCCACTGGGACAAGCTCCATTTGAACATCTGGCAAATAGTAAAATAGCTAGGGTTTTAGATTAGGTTTTAAATTAACTGGTGATAAGGGGGTTCATTGAATGGAAGTTTAGATAATCAAAAAGAAATGACGCAGAGCAGAGGTGCAGGGTAGTGAAGAGGAAAATGATACTCAAAGTGTGACAGGAAGGGACAGAAAATATAAGCAGAAGAATACAGCAGAAATTAGAGCCAGAATAAATAATGATGGTTACAAAGTCACAACATGAGGATTTTTATCAGAATTCATGGAATCAAAGAATCCTTACATTGCAGAGACAGGCCATCTGGCCCATCAAGTCTGCACCAACCCTCCGAAGAACATAAAAACCTAGAACCACTCTCCAATCCTATTCCCGTAACCCACATTTACCATGGCTAGTCGATCTAACCTATGCATCCCTACTCACCACGGATAATTTAGCATGGCCAATCCACCACATCTGTACATCTTTGGACTGTGGGTGAAAACCAGAGCACCCAGCTTCATGGAATATTTGACAACATTGGTGAGTAGTGGCACAAATAGAGATAAATAAATCTGACTTAATAGCTATTAAGGAGACATGGTTACAAGACAAGAAATTTAATATTCAAGGTTGTTCAAAATTCTGGAAGATTTAAAAAAAAGGAAAAGGGTATTTCATGTTTTGCACTGGTCTTTACAATGGAGGATACTTTAAACAAACTAAAGATGTCAGATAAGCGAAGTTGTAATGGAAGGGAAGGTTTTGTATCAGTCTCTGTCACAAGGGGCAAAGTATAGACAACTAGTAGCACAGAAGACAGATATGTCACAACATATGTATCAGTTCTGAGGAAGGGTCACCGGACCCGAAACGTTAACTTTGTTTTCTCCTCCACAGATGCTGCCAGACCTGCTGAGCTTTTCCAGCAACTTTGTTTTTGTACCTGATTTACAGCATCCGCAGTTCTTTTGGTTTTTATTTAGACAGATATGTCATCAAGTCTCAATAACTTGCATCCAAGTACTTAACAGGAAGTAGTTGTAGAGATAGTGGAGGCATTGGTCAAATATTCCAGAACTGACTGGATTCTGGGAGCGAATTGGAAAATGGTTAATGTGAAGTTTCTGTTGAAGCGGGTTTAAACTAGTTTGGCAGGAGGGCGGGACTCTGAATAAGAGAGGGGCCATCGAGAAGTCAGGGCAAAATACATTAGCCATTGAGAGCAAGTTTACTATTCGGGACAGCCAGAGGCACAGTAAAGGGAGGGAAAAGACCTTTGGTTTAAAGTGCATTTATTCCAATACACGAGGCCTGACTGGTGAGGCAGATGAGCTCAGACCATGGATTGGCTCTAGGGAATGGGATATTATAGCCATAACAGAAACAGGGCTGAGAGAAGGGCAGGACTGGCAGCTCAATGTTCCAGGATACAGAAGCTACAGGCTTGACAGAAGTACAAGTAAGTGAGGTAGGGAAGTTGCCCTTTTGATAAGGGAGGACATAACAGCAGTACTTGGAGAGGATATTCTTAAGGGGTCATCAAATGAGGCCATATGGTTAGAACTAAGAAACAAGAAGGGGACGGTCACTCTGTTGGGACTGTATATGGACCCCCAAATAACCAGCGGGTACGAGAGGAGCAAATGTCTAGAGAGATTGCAGATACCTGTAGGAATAATAGAGTTGTATTGGTTGGAGATTTTAATTTCCCCTGTACTGACTGAGCCACCCAGAGTGTAAAAGGGCCGGATGGGGTGGAATTTGTCAAATGTGTCCAAGAAATTTTCCTAAATCAATATGTAGAGGGCCCTACTTGGGAAGGTGCAACATTGGACCTCTTCTTAGAAACGAGGTCAGGCAAGTGACTGAAGTGACAGTTGGAGAGCACTTTGGGTCCAATGACCATAACTCTCTCTCAGTTTTAACATAGTAATGGAAAATGATAGGACAGGTCCACAGCTTAAGGTGCTAAACTGGAGCAAGCCCAATTTTGGGGCCATTAGGGAAGATCTAGCAGATGTAGATTGGGTGAGTCTGTTGGAAGGAAAAGGAACGACTGGCAAATGGGAAGCTTTTAAAAGTGTGATATCAAGAGTCCAGGGACAATATGTCCCTGTTAGGGTGAAGGGAAAAGCTGTCAGGTTTAGGGATCCCTGGCTGATGAGGGATATTGAGGCTCTGGTCAGGAAAAAGAAGAAGGCATACATTGGGTTTAAGCTATTGGGCTCAAGTGAATCCCCAGATAACTGTAAAAAGTGTAGGAGCGCACTCGAAAGTGAAATCAGAAGAGCAAAAAGAGGGTATGAGATTGATCTGGGAGACAAGTTAAAGATGTTTAAAGAGGTATTTTATAGATATATTAAGAGTAAAATGGGGGCTAGGGAGAGAATAGGTCCCCTTAAGATGAGCAAGGCCACCTAGGCGTGCAGCCTCAAGAGATGGGGGAGTTTTTTAATGAATATTTCTCATCAGTGTTTACTGAGGAGAGAATCATGGATGCTAAGGAAATAAAGGAAACAAGTGGGGATGTTTTGCACCACATACACATTATCAGAGAGGAGGTTTTTGCAGCCTTAGATTGCATTAAGGTAGATAAATCCCCTGGGCCTGATCAAGTCCATCTTCGGATGCTGTGGGAGGCTTGGGAAGAAATTGCAGAGGCTCTTGCAGAGATTCTTGCTTCATCTTTAGCCATTGACAAAGGTCTGGAAGACTGGAAGGTGGCTAATGTTGTTCCATTGTTTATGAAAGGTAGCAAAGACAAGCCAGGGAACTACAGGCCAGTGAGCCTGACATCAGTGGTAGGTAAGTTATTGGAGAGGATACTGAGGGACAGGATCAACCAACATTTGGATAGTCAATGTCTGACTAGGGGTAGCCAGCATGTATTTGTGCGCAGGAAGCCATGTCTGACAAACCTTTTAGAGTCTTTCAAAGAGGTAACCAAGGAGATAGATGAGGCTAGGGCAGTTGATGTTGTCTATATGGACTTTAGCAAGGCATTTGACAAGTTCCCGCACGCAGGCTGGTCTTGAAGTTTAGGTTGCATGAGATCCAAGGAGAGTTGGCTGACTAGATTCAAAACTGGCTCAATGGTAGCCAGCAGAGGGTGATGGTTGAAGGTAGTTTCTCGGACTGGAGGCCTGTGACTAGTGCTGTGCCGCAGGGGACGGTGCTGGGGCTTTTATAATTTGTTATGTACATAAATGATCTGGATGTGAATGTACGAGGCATAATTTGTAAGTTTGTGGATGGTACAAAATTAGGAGGTATCATTGACAGCAAGGAAGGTTATCAAAAATTACAGAGGGATCTTGATCAAATGGGCAAGTGGGTTGAGGATTGGCAAATGCAATTCAATACAGATAAGTGTGAGGTGTTGCACTTTGGAAAGTGAAACCAAAGTAGGACTTACACAGTAAACGGTAAAAGGTCCTGAGGAGTGTTATGGAACAGAGGGACCTAGGAGTACAAGTACATAGTTCATTGAAAGCAGCGTCACAGGTGGACAGGGTGGTGAAGAAGGCATTTAGAATGCTGGCTTTCATCAGTCAAGGTATTAAGTATAGGAGTTAGGACATTATGTTACAGTTGTATAAGTCGTTGGTGAGGCCGCACTTGTTTACAGTTTTGGTCACCCTGTTATAGGAAAAATATAGTTAAACTGGCAAGTGTGCAAAGAAGATTTATGAGGATGTTGCCAGGACTAGTAGGCCTGAGTCATAGGGAGAGATTGGAAAGGATAGGACTTTATTCCTTGGAATGTAGGAGAATGAGGGGTGACATTATTGAGGTATATAAAATCATGAGGGGCATAGATTGGATGAATACATATAGTCCTTTTCCCAGGGATGGGGATTTGAAAACTAAAGGGCATAGGTTTAAGGTGAGCGGGGAAAGATTTGAGAAGGACTTGAGGGGCAACATCTTCACGCAGACAGTGCTGCATACATGGAATGGGCTGCCGGAGAAAGTGCTTGAGGCAGGTAGAATAGCAACATTTAAAAAACATTTGGATAGATTTGTGGATGCAAAGTTTTAGAGGGATATGGACCAAATGCAGACAATTGGAACTAGCTGAGTTGGCACCATGCTCAGCATGGACCATTTTGGGCCGAAAGGCCTATTTCCATGCTGTATTACTCTACGACTCTATGACTAAGAGGGGAGGGAAGACAGACAGCAGGAAACTATTCAACAGTCAGCCTAACATCTGTTGTTGGTGCAATGCTAGAGCCTACTATTATGGAAACAAAAGCAGGACATTTAGAAAAACTTAACAAAATCAAATCCAGTCAATATGGTTCTGTGAAAGGGAAATCATGGTTGACAAATTTCCGAGAGATCTTTAACAAGTAGAATTGAGGAAGGGGAACAGGTACATATAATGCAGTTGGATATCCTGAAGGCATTTGGTAAGGTACCACTTAAAAGATTAAAAACCGAAAGAACTGTGGATACTGTAAATCAGGAATAAAAACAAAGTTGCTGGAAAGCTCAGCAGGTCTGGCAGCATCTGTGAAGGAAAAAACAAAGGGAACGTTTCAGGTCTGGTGACCCTACCTCAGAACAGCTTAAAAGATTATTGCACAAGATAAAAGCTAATGTTATTGTAGATAATGTATTAGCATGGATTGAGGACTGGTGAATGCTCAGAAGACAGTCAGGATTAACTGGTCATTTTCAGGTTCAAAATACGTACCTAGTGGACTACCACAAGGATCAGTGTCAGGGTATCTATAGAATTACTTGGAGGAGTTAGCATGTATAATGTATGCAAATTCGCTGATGATACACAAATAGATGGGAGGGCATGTTGTGATGAATATAGATGGGTTGAGTGAGTGAGCAAAATTTTGGCCGATGGCGCTTAATGGAGGAAAGTGTTGCCCTTGGTAGGAAGAATCAAAAAGCAGTCTATTATTTAAATGGGAGAGACTCCAAAAATGTGCAGCACAAAGGAATCTGGGTGTTCTTGTGCATTAAACTCAAAAGGTTCATATGCAGGTGCAGCAAAAATTAAGAAAGCAAATGGAATTTTGGCATCTATTGCTAGAGGGTAAGTGATTCAAAATAGTTTTAATCTAGTTACAACCGTACAGGGTGTTGGTGAGGCTGCACCTGGAGTATTGTAAACAATTTTGGTCTCCGTCATATTTAGGAAAGGATATACTGGCTGTGGAGATGGTTCGAAAGAGATTAGCTAGGCTGATTCCTCCGACGAAGGGGTTGACTTATCAAGGACAGCTGAGTAGGCCAGGCCTTTATTCATTAGAGCTTGTAAGAAAAAGGGGTGATCTTGTTGAAATATACAAGATTCTGAGGGTCTTGACAGGGCTGATGTGGAAAAGACCTTTTTTATACTAATGGAGGAATATCAAACTAGGTACATAGTTACAGAATAAGTGGACACTTGTTTAAAACTGAGATATGAAAGAATTTCTTCTCTCAGAGGATAATGTATGTCTGGAATTCTCTACCACAGAGACATGTGGAGGCTGGATCACTGAAAGTATTTAAAAAGGAGGTGGAAAGATTTTTAAAATGTCGAGGAGTTGGGCGCGATTAGCAGTTGGCATGAAAGGAGAGTTGCGGCATGTGACAGACCACCCATGATCTAACAGAGCAGGCCTGATGGGCTGAATGGTCTATTTCTCCACCTATTTCTTATGTTCTTTCATGGTTGCTACTAATTCCATTTGCTTTGTGTTTATAGCCTGGATTTTTGTTCTCAAAGTGGCTGCACAGGCTATCAAATCTCCAGGCTTGCCATATCCACCTGGGATAGAGTGCTCAAATTATGCTAGGGCTGCTCAGTGGGCTGAATGGAATTGGTCCTGTTGTCCTCAACTGCAGACTGAATGCAGCCATGGGTCCTATTGAGTTCTAAGACAGGGTGGCTCATAGGCGTGCCTCTGCTCTCTGGAATTTTCTCATTTTTTTTTCTTAAGGACTAGCCCTCTAGGTCTCACCCCTTACGCAACCCTCCACCCACACCCCTACCTGCCTATATGACCCCTTGCCGATCCTTTTCCAACTTAATGTCAGTTCACACCAATCCTCACCTACCAACCTACCCTATGGTCCCTTATATTCCCTGTTGCAATTTAGTGCCAACCCATACTGCGCTCCCCAACCACCCCTTCACCTTACATCCTCTAATATCCACAATGGGCAAATCTCATGAACTATGCAGAAAATCAATAAAACAAATTATTAAATATCTATTACAGATTTCACTACATAAAGTAACAAATGTGATACTTTTTAATACTTTGATTTTTTAACATGTTTCTGTTCGAGTTTCACGCTAACATCTAATGTGACTGGCAATCACAGAATCATAGCATGTTGCCTCCTTCATTCATGAAGGTCCAAAAATACAAGGTACTGGGGAGAAGACAATATTGCACTTTAATTTTCAAAGCACTGAATTGCTGAGTTTTTGACACAGAAAGTGCTGGAAAAGCTCAGCAAATTTGACATCATCTGTTCAGGAAGAAACAGCTAATTTTTTCAGTTGAATATGACTCTTCTTCATGAGTGACATATCAGCATGATTTAATTGAAAGACAGAGCAGTCTTGAAGGGCCAGATGTCTGCTTCTGTTCCTAATTCGTATATTTGTGTGCATGTTTGTATTTTTTCTGTTTTTATATCAGGTTTCCAGCATCTGCAGTATTTTGGTTTTATTATTCCTGCAATTTAGTTCTTCAGTTGTAGGCTATTTCAACCAGAATGTACATTTGTAAAGTGCCTTTCATGTCTTATTAACGCTCTAACGTCTATATCCAAAATTAATTCACTGAGGTCTAATCAAAAAGCTAGCTATCAAGCCAAAGACCGAGCTATTAAAAAGAGGGTCAAAACCTTGCCAAAGAATTGTCTATTATGGACTATCTCAGAGGAGGAGAGGGAACTGACTTATGGAGGGATAAAAGAGGGAATTCAGGAAGACTCAAACACCAATAGTGGGGGCAAAAGCAACAGCGAGTGTAGGAGGCTAGCGTGCATGAAGATGCTAAACCAGAAGAACAGTGAGTTTGCAGAGGATATTTTCAGATTGTCTTACAGAGATAAGAAGGGGAACTGCCAAAAGGGAATTTGAACATGAAATTTTAAATTTGTGGGAAAATGGGATTCAATGTGAGTCACAATGATGGATGAATAGATGCGACAAAATAAAGTCGACAATTTTGAATGAGCTTTACATTTTATGAGTCTGAGTACGGTCAATGAGAAAAAGCACTGGATGATTGAACCTGAAGATAATAACAAAAACATGAACAATTTTTATGGAAATAAACAACTGAGGATGAAGGATATTACAAAGATAGAAATAGGGTATTTTTGGGACACAGACACAAGGTAGTCATGTTGATATTGGGAAAAATCTGGTTCGACTTGTAAAGGAGGTTAGGGATTGGGATGGAATTGCTGGTAAGGGTGCAGTTTATGGCCATATGAAAGATAATGGCATTGGTCCTCATAACATTTCACCTGAGGAAACTATGTTTCAACAGGCATTGAAGATTGACCTGCAGAGTGACAACATAGTAACAGGTGATGAAGAGCTTAAGGTGCTGGAAGGTAAGCTTCATGTTAACTGCACATATGAAAGTTAACCCTAGTTCTGTGAATGATGTTGCAAAGGAACTGTGCTGATAAGGAGAGCTGCAGATTCTTGCGGGGCAGTTGGGGGGGGGTTCTATGGAGAAAATGGTCCAAGAGCAGAAACTGAAGCAACTGCTGAGATGACGTGGCAATTAATGAATTAATAAGAGGTAAAGCAAAGCAGTGTAGTATTACTGAACTGGATGGCTCCGTACTTAGCTACTTCAGTACAGTGGAAGGAGTTCTTGGTGAGTAACTGGTAAACTATTCTACTTGTAATAAATAGTCAGTAGAGTTAAAAAAATAGCAGGGCAGCTCAGCCGGTGTAGAGCCAGTGGTATTTGGGAAGTCATGTACCTGAGATAAACACAACTGCAGAAAGTGTCACTATCTGAACAAGCTTAAGCTTCGGGTTTCAGCTGCTGGAGTCACTGCTGTGCACAAACAAAGCAGTGGACTATGTAGATATCACATTTAGAGAGGTAGTCACATTGCAGCTTAGAGGTGCGCAAGCAGATGAAGAATGGATGACTACTAGGCAGTCCAAGAAAATCAACAGTTTGTACAAGAGACGCATGAGTGACCTCGGTCATAAATTGGTTTTCTGCTTTTAATACTAGTGAGGGCAATAATTCCTCAGGGACGTGCAGTCGGAGCCAAGTCAGTGGCATTTTGAGCATCTTAGCTGTACAGGAGTGGAAGAAGAAGAGAGCAGTACTAATAAAGGATTCTAGTTAGGGGAACAGAGATATAATCCCACAGCTGTAAATGTGATTTCAGGATGAAATATTCCCTCACTCAGCACCAAGGAGGTCACAGAACATTCTTCTCAGAGTGAGTAAACAGACAGAATCATGATCCATTCTGGTACTAATTACTTCGGTACAAATTGGGATGAGGTCCTGAAAGCAGAGAATTGAATGACTAAAGTTATGGCTGAAAAACTGGTGTAGGAGGGAGGTTATGAGATTTCTGGAGCATTGGGGTCAGTTTCAGGGCAGATAGGACCTGTACAAGCGAGCAGGACCAAAACTATATTCTTGCAGTGAGATTTGCTAGTGCTATGGGAGAGGGTTTAATCTAGATTGTCAGGAGGACAGGAACCTAAGAGGGAGCTCAGATTCAAGGGAAGCAAAACTAGTAAAAGAAAGCAAAAATAGAAGACAGATAAAGCAATGGAAATCATTAAATATGATCAAATGGGAAATAATGTTCAAAAAGGCTGAATTAGAGGCACTGTAAATGCACAAATTGAGGTAAATGGATATTAATGAGTAGCCATGAAAGAGACGTGCCTATAGGGTGACTAAGATTAGGAACTGAATATTCAAGGATGTTTCACATTTAGAATGGATAGACAAAAAAAAAGAAAAACAGATGACATAGTACTTCTACTAAATGATGACATTAGTACATCAATAAGAGAGGATCTTCAAGCAAAGGATCAAGATATGGAACGAGCAAAGGATCAAGATATGGAACTGTTCTGAAGAAGAGTCACCGGACCCGAAACATTAACTCTGATTGTTTTCTTCGCAGATGCCACCAGATGTGCTGAGCTTTTCTAGCAAATTCTGTTTTTATTCCTGATTTACAGCATCTGTAATTTTTTCGGTTTTTAAACATTGATGGGAGTTGTTTGATGAACATTATTCTGTGTTGGACATGCTGTAAATCAGGAAAATAGAGATGCATGTGGGTAATTCAGTAAAAATGGATGACTTCAATTTGCATATAGACTGTAAAAACAAAGCCATCACTAATGCTGTGCAGTTTGATTCCCTAGAGGGTGGCATGGTGGCATGGTGGCTCAGTGGTTAGACTGCTGCCTCACAGCACCAGGGACCTGGGTTCAATTCCACCCTCAGGTGACTGTCTGTGTGGAGTTTGTACATTCTTCCTGTGTCTGCGTGGGTTTCCTCCCACAGTCCAAAGGTGTGCAGATTAGGTGGGTTGGCCATGCTAAATTGCCCATAGTGCCCAGGGATGTTTAGGTTAGGTGTGTTAGACATGGGAAATGCAGGATTAGGGGAACGGGTCTGTGTGGGGTGTTCTTCAGAGGGTCAGTGTGGACTTGTTGGGCTGAATGGCCTGTTTCCACACTGTAGGTATTCTATGATCTATGATTTGGAAAATATACTAAAAGGTTTGATAATCGACAGGCTATAGCTGCTATTTAAAGAAATATTACATGGTTGACAATGGATATATATTCTTCAAAGGTACAAAGCCCCAAAAGGAAAGGTGAAGTTAAAGATAATATTTGGTCAAGGAAGTGAAGAAACTGATCGGAAAAGGGAAAATTAAATAAGAATGCAAACTAGCAAAGAACATAAAGACAGACTGTAAAAGCTTTTGTCTATTTATATAGCATAAGAAAAAGATTAGTGAAGAAAAACATGGTCACATTACAGGTTGGGACAGGGGCACTTATAATGGAAATAGCAAAAGGACAGAGAAGCTGGACAGTTACTTATCATCGGTCTTCACAGCAGAAGACACAGAAAATCTCCCTGAAATACTAGGTGACGAAGGCACTTGTGTAGCTGAAGAGCTAAAAGAAATTATATTAGTAGATTGGCTGTTCTTAAAAAATTAACTGGATTGAGGGCCACTGAATCTCCTGGACCAGATGAGTTTCATCCCAGAGTGCTGAAATAAGTAGCAATTGAGATGGTAGATGAATTGTTGGTTATCTTTCATGATTCTACAGTTTCTGAAATAATTCCAGCTGTCTGGAAAGTAGACCCATAAAACTATTGTAAGACCATAAATAGGCCATTCAACCCATTGAATGTGCTCTGCCATTCAATATGATTATGGCTGATCTGATAATGCTCAACTCCACTTTGCAACCTTATCCCCTTAACCCTTGATTCCCTTAACATTCAGAAATCTGTTTATCTACGCCTTGAATATACTTATTGACTCAGCCTCAACAGCCCTCTACAGAAAAGAATTCCACAAATTGACACCCACTGAGAGAAAGATTTTCTTCTTTATCTCTGTCTTAAATGAGTGACCTCTTACCCTGAGACTACACCTTCTGGTCCTGTCCCTCACAGGAGGTTAGAATTAGAGCACACAGGATTTGGGAATATACCAGTATCAACTGAGAATTGTTTAATAGACAGAAACCAGAGAGTTGGAATAAATGGATCATTCTCAGGATGCAAGCTGTTCCTAGTGGTCAGTGCAAGGTCCACGATTGCTTATAATCTATATAAATGATATGGATGTAGGGACCAACTATGATATTTCCAAATTTGTTGATGACATCCTTGTGAGGAAAGTGCAAGGAGGCTTGAAGAGGACTTTGACAGGCCAAGTGAATGGGCTACAACATGGCAGATAGAAAATAATGAAAATAAGAATCTGAAGATTTCACATTGGTAAAAGAAAGAACATGAAGAGGGAATATTTCTTAAATAGTAAGAGTTGGAAAGTATGGGTATCTAAGTGGATTGGGGTATTTGTGCCCAAAGGTCACTAAAAGATAGCATGCAAATGCAGCAAGCACTTAGAAAGGCAAATGGTATGTTGGCATTAATTTTAAGGGGATTTGGAGCGCAGGTATAAAGATACCTTGCTGCAGTTGTACACAGTATTGGTGGAACCTCACCTAGAGTGTTGTAGACAGTTTGGTCTCCTCATCAAAGTAAGAACATAATTGGCATCAAAAAGCACAACAGAAATTCATGAGATTAATCTCTGGGATGGTGAGGTGGTCATATGATGTCACTTTGAAAAGACAGAATTCTCTGAACTTTTAAAGAATGAGTGATGATCATTGAAACTTATACAATTCTTACACAGCATGACAAGCTTGATACAGATAGGGTGCTTTCCTTGGTCAGAAACTGTAGAACAAGGGGACATCATCTTGGGATAAAAGACAGGCTGTTTAAGACTGAGATGAGGAGACATTTATTCACTCAGACGGTGGTGAATCTTTGACATTCTCTACTCAAAAGGGCTGTGGAAACTCAATCACTGAGTAGGTTCAAGACAGAAATCTGTAGGATTCTGGTGAATAACAATATTAAGTGATTTGGAGTTAATGCAGGAAAATGGCAATGATGAGATGCTCAGCCTTGAGTTAGAATGGCACGGTAGGCTCAGTGGGCTAAGTGGACTACACAAGTTCCTACATTCTATGTTCCTATATCCTGCGCCCAGACACTGTACATCTGCAGCCAGATATCATTACATCTGTGTTTCAAATCTCTTTAAAATATGTCCTAGGTGCTGCAGCCAGCTTATGTGATCAGGTATTTAGAGATAGAACACCATTATCTTTAATACAGAATTGCCAAAGAGATTTGCTACCAACACCCACATTTTTGATGCTAGTGCTGCCATTTCTCTTTAAAAATGGCACCTGAGGTGGGTGCATGCACACTGGTATATGTTTTGCTGGACAGTATTTTGGGTGTAATGTGCAAGCAGCATGTGCCGGGCATATGCAAAGAAGGTATTTAACACCAATTTACCACCAGCTCTGCTGCCTTGAGATTCATGCTTTGGCTAAAACATGTGGTCAGCAGCAAGACCTAGTCCACTCACAATATATAACAAATAACTGAGGAGGAAAAAGGAGAGGAGTAAAAAGAGGAGGTAGTGGAAAAGGAGGCTGAGAAAGAGGAAGGGAGTCAGTTAACACTGTGATTGATTCATCTGACTTCATATAAGTGAATGCAGCTCAATTCCTCACTTGTCCACAGTACCATCCTTTGCCTTCCCCTGGTCACTAATCCTGACCCAACCATTTGATCATAAAGCTGAGGTAAAAGCAACCATAGAACAAAGATTCCAAAGCAAATCCATAACCTGTCCAATATTATGTACAAAAATCAACTGTTCATCATGTGGCTTCTCTGAGTGGCTGACTTGAGAACACCCTTGCCTCTCTGTGTGCTCATCCACAGCATTTCCCTGGTGACTGCGGTGAGGCTGGAGAAGAGTCGTTGACTTTCAGTAGAGTAGACTGCAGATGGCTTTGCATAACCTCCCTACACAGCTCTCTTCTTAAAAGGCCTGACTTTGAATTGCACGCTCTCGGCAAGGGCGTGGACAGCAGCCTGAGCTGGCTGGTTGGCATGCAACATCTACTGCTTAGAACTGGAAAATTTCATTAACTATAACACACCCTACTGTAAGCAGTGGGCTTTGTGTAAGTTTTGCATCTTTCAGCATGTCCAAAACTAAGCAGGCATGTGGAAGCAGAGGGTGAAGTTTGACATTTGATAAAATCATATGAGTTTTAAAAACTTTAATAATTATTCATGATGCATAAAAGAAGGGGAATATGCTTTTAAGAAAGTGTTTATTTGCTTTATAGTTCTGTGATTTTGTTTTGGACAAGGCATTCGAAGACAGTGTAAATTCATTAACATTATCCAGGCAGCTCATTGGAGTATCAAAGAGATCTGAAACAGGTTTGGACAATCAAAAACAAAAACCTTGGGGTTCAATTTTATATGTAATTCTGCAAACCCAGTACTGATTCTACACTTTGAGTCAAATTAATATTTTAGTGTTTCTCCCCCTAGTGTAATACATGATATAACTAACTAGGCAGTACTGTTTCTGGCCTGTATGGACTTGCTTTGACTTTGTTTGAGCCTTAGGGAATGGTTACATACAGTGTAAATCATTGCTATTAAGAAGGTGCAGATTGCTCATCCTTTGGCTCTGCTCAGACACACACATAATTCTTCCAATCGTGGAATATACTGCACACAAAAATAATCTCCTGAGAGTAAATTCTTGATGATCTCTAAATGTAATTAAGCAAAACATAACAAATTTATCTGCACTCAGATTGCCACTGTTCTTGCTCCATAGTTAACATACCCATGATGTGGCCCAGATATTCTGATCAGGATTGAAAACATTATTTCTAACCTTAATTTAATTAAAATAACACTCTAAGGGCATTCGGATGACTTTTGCACTGGACATTTTGTACAAACCTGTCCATAAATCCACGAAGCCAGCAGCACAGATGATAACCATGATCCCATTTTTACAGCATTGATTTCTGTATTTGGCAACTTAAGTGTCCAGCAGATCCTTTAAGACCACCCGTGAAAAAATGCGAGGTAAATGAGGGAAGCGGGGTGCCAGGTGAGTGAGAGAGTGTGGTACCAGGTGGTTGAGAGGGATATGATACTAGGTAAGTGAGGTTCCAGATAAGTGAATGAATGACTAGGTCAGGTAAAGTGGTCAGTTGGCAGAATGGTGTTAGATCAGGTCCAGGAGGGTTGTCAGGTCTGGTGAAGCAAGTGAGTTGTCAAATTGAGTCAAGATTGGTCAGGTCAATAGAGGGGATGTTGGGTATGGCAGTGGGAGATGTGCTGTCACATCCAGGAGATTGCTTCAAGTTAGGCGAGGGGTGGGGTTGGTTTTGGGAAGGTGTTGTCAGCTTCAGCGGGGTTGGGTCAGTTTGGGGATAGGGGTTGTTAGGTCCAGCAGATGAGAAGGATGTCAGAAATGGAGTAGTTCTCAAGGGATGGGGCAGTGTACCTCTGGGGGATGGTTAATTATGAGCCAAGGAATCACTATATTAGTTACCCAGGAGTTAGTGTAGGTTCCTATTCCTCTAACTTTTCTGGGATAGCTATTAAGTTCAAGTGAGTCAGAACCCTCTGAATTCTCTTTCTGTCAGGAACTGTTTCAGAAGAATCCAGATGCAGGACAAATACCTATGGAAAATTCCCAGACTCCATTGCATTAGGGATTCCAGATTTTTCTGATACACCACTCTAATCTACACTGCAGAAACAGACTGTCTGACCATTAGAATATCTGGGTCATTATATTTAATATAACATTTAACTACCTAATCTTCATGGACAGAATTTTAACTGTCAAAGAGGGATAAGTTCACTTACAAATAGGGAAGAAGCAATCCCAAAAAAATTCAAGTAATTCAGACACTTGACATGTCCTTCTAACTTTCACTGGGCTCTGTTGATCATGAAGAGGAAGTCCTTCAGAACTATTGGGTCAGGTATATAAACATTTGTGTTTCCCTTGAGTTTCAGCTCTAACAACCAGCAAATTGGTCTGAAACTTATTAGGGTCAACAATTAAGAAACAGTGGGATGCCATTGATCATGAATCTGATAGACCTGACAGAATTTAAACAGTGAAACACCATCAATGTTGCCTTGGCTATTTAGAAGCTTCTGTTCACAACATGTGTTCTGGGAGTGTGCTTTCATTTCCTCACAGATGACGAGCAAATTTTTGGAAGAAATTTTGCCCACTTTGCTTACAATGATCTCATCTTCTCAGCTTGACTTGACTGCAGAGTAGGAGAAGCATAATCAGTTCTATGCTGGACATCTGATGAAGTATAGGAGGAGTAACAGCAACAAGAACAGTTCCAAAAGCAGTCCCCTTCTCAGACAACAAGGTGCAGGGCTGGATGAACACAGCAGGCCAAGCAGCATCATAGGAGCAGAGAGGCTGACGTTTCGGGCCTAGACCCTTCATCAGAAAAGGGGGAGGGGAGGGGGTTTTTGAAATAAATAGGGAGAGAGTGGGATAGAAGAGGGATAGAGGAGAGGATAGGTGGAGAGGAAACAAACAGGTCGAAGAGGCGGGGATGGGGCCAGGAAAGGTGAGTGTAGGTAGGGAGTTAGGAAGGGGATAGGTCAGTCCAGGGAGGACGGACAGGTCAAGGGGGCGGGATGAGGTTGGTCGGTAGGAGATGGAGGTGCAGCTTGAGGTGGGAGGAGGGGGGGATAGGTGGGAGGAAGAACAGGTTAGGG
>NC_063341.1:37276247-37319274 GCF_021869965.1 Rhincodon typus | reverse complement strand
CCGATACAGTCATCAATGTAACGGAGGAAGAGGTGGGGTTTAGGGCCGGTGTAGGTACGGAAGAGGGATTGTTCCACGTAACCTACAAAGAGGCAGGCGTAGCTTGGGCCCATGCGGGTACCCATGGCTACCCCCTTTGTCTGTAGGAAGTGGGAGGAATTGAAAGAGAAGTTGTTGAGTGTGAGGACGAGTTCGGCTAAGCGGATGAGGGTGTCAGTGGAGGGGGACTGGTCGGGCCTGCGGGACAGGAAGAAGCGGAGGGCCTTAAGGCCATCTGCATGGGGAATGCAGGTGTAGAGGGACTGGACGTCCATGGTAAAGATGAGGTGTTGGGGACCGGGGAATTGGAAGTTCTGGAGGAGGTAGAGGGTGTGGGTGGTGTCACGGACATAGGTAGGGAGTTCCTGGACCAAGGGGGAGAAAATGGAGTCGAGATAGTTGGAGATCAGTTCGGTGGGGCAGGAGCAGGCGGAGACAATGGGTCGACCAGGACATTCAGGTTTGTGGATTTTGGGAAGGAGATAGAAGCGGGCAGTGCGAGGTTGGGGAACGATGAGGTTGGAGGCCGTGGGTGGGAGGTCACCTGAGGTGATGAGGTTGTGGATGGTTTGCGAGATGATGGTTTGGTGCTCAGGGGTGGGGTCATGATCAAGGGGGCGGTAGGAGGAGGTGTCGGAGAGTTGGCGTCCGGCCTCGGCGATGTAGAGGTCAGTGCGCCATACTACAACTGCACCTCCCTTGTCCGCGGGTTTTATGGTGAGGTTGGGATTGGAGCGGAGGGAGCGGAGGGCTGCACGTTCTGCGGGGGAGAGGTTGGAGTGGGTGAGAGGGGTGGAGAGGTTGAGGCGATTGATGTCTCGACGGCAGTTGGAGATGAAGAGTTGGACATAGACCAGTTTTTCCGCCGCCTCCGCCTCCACGCTTACTTCTTTAACCGTGAGCCTAACCCTCCCTCTACTGACCCCTTCTCCCGCTTCCAACACACCCCCTCCTCCTGGACACCACCCCAAGGCCTCCTACCCTCCCTCGACCTCTTCATATGCGAAGCCCCTTCTCAGACATATTCTCTAGAATACATATACACATACACACTCTGGTACTCTATCTCTTCTAGCTAGGTGTGCACATTTTTATCTTGAGAAATGGGTTGGGTGGAATGGAAAGGTTAACATTTGCAAAGGGTGACTGTGAGACTTGAGTGTGAGGTCTCTATAGCTTTAGTGAGCATGAATGTTGTCTATTCAGATGAAACTGGAAGGTGGTCCTTGGAGTGACAGGAATGAATAGGGCTGCAGGGCATGTTGATCTAGAAATGTGACACAGGAAAATATTGGACAAATCTGAGGATCGGAATTAGCACTTCAAAATGTTATGCTACTGATCTTTTCTTCTGTTGTGAGATCACTGACTCTGTTTTGGCAATGTCACCATTTTCAAGGGATCCCGCTCAATTCCTCGGCTGCTTCCACCTGTTTCATTTAAGAGGTTGGCTTCTTCCTCCTGTCTATAGGAAACATACTTCATTTCAGAATGCATAGCAGGACATCAGGTTAGAGTTCAAGCAAAATGGGAAACCTTAACACGTTTCCTTTCCATTCCTGCAGTTGCTGAGACCTAAGGAAGCAATGTAGAATTTTACTACTCTGACTTCAGATAGAGTCACAATGAATTGAAATCCTTCCTTCGACAGAGTTCAACCCCAAAATCACACTAGCACTCAGAATGCCCGGGAGACTTGGAAGCAGGATATTAATGCCATAGTTAAGAAAAACTACAATTATAAAAGGGTTCCTGACCTCTTGCTGTGAGCAGTTTGGATTCACTAAAATTCCATCTTATGAATCTAACTTCCAACCAAACTTTGAGCGGATTCTCATTATTAATATTTTTTAAGATAAAGTTATTATTACCACAATTTCCAATGGGTGTTTCTGCAATATTCAGCAATTGCCTAAAGTCCTAGCTTCTGGGAAGCCCTGTCTTTCTAACCTGGAAAAGTGTAAATTAGTTCGAGCATTTCACACAATGACATCTGATCTAGGAATTTATAATCACCTGTGGTGAATTATATGTAGCACATAGCTTCCTCTGCTTCTCCAAACTAAACAACCTTGCCCTCTCGCTCCAGCATCGTGACATCCTTGTGAACAGTCTGGAAGAGCAGATAGCCTACTTATTTACTAATGTTGTTATACTGACCAGCCTTTTTTCCGTCATTCATGACTACATAATTCTGAGGTGTCAAAGTGAAACCAAGAACATGTTAATTTACTCAACTCATAAAAAAAAGTTTAAACATTACCTGCAATATTTGAGAAGCTTGATTATGTACATTTTAATATCAGTGAAGTTTTCCTTCTGCACAGCTTTTTATTGTTTACTAAGGGAGAATTGTCTGTTTAATTCCTCTGTTACAAAGAAACCGTTCTTGAAGCATGGACTTTCTAGTGGGTTTTTTTTCTGGGAAACTGTTTGTGTGGAACAAACAATTCCAGCTATTCATGTGACTCAGCTCTCAATGTTGGACCTTTCTTCGATTCCATGTAAGTGTGCTGATTCATGGTGCGGGGCGGGGGAGGGGGCAGAATGCAAATCAGAAATCTGCTCGTAGCGATCAGCCAGTATCAGATGCTCACAATATGGTTTCCTTGACAAAAACAATCCCTGGAGGGCAAACAATAATGAGCGGTTTTGACCTTCCTAAACTGTAAGGCGAGTGGGTAAAAAAACAGGCATGCATAGTGTGACAGCTGAGGTCTAATCGTATACTGCACAATCGTGAAACCAGATAAGCAAATTCCAGGCTCATATGACAGCCCCCTTTTCCCACTTTAACTGATCTTTCCTACATGACACATCAAAACTGTCACCGTAAAAACACTTGAGAGACAGCCAAGTACTCTGAAGAGATAGATTAAATTTCAGAACGAGAGCACACAACATTCCTCATACTGAAATGTTGCTGGCATTGATTTCTGTTTTTTTTTTCAGAACTTCCAAAGTGCCAAATTCAACCCTCAGTGAAATGTAAAATTCTCCAGTGACTAAGCAGGACTGTTTTAACAGCTAAATCTTCCTGGTGGCCTTATATACACAGCTGCAGGGATGAAGTTTAGACAATTTTCTGGTCACTTTTTTTTTGCTGCAGCCTTTCTGAGATTTTTCAGTTTTTTTCTGCGCAGTTTTCGCTTTTTCACTGAAAGGGCTGATTGATACTGGATGAAAATTCACCAGAACCTCACAGCAGCACCAGTACCCATTCTTCATGTGCACACTTGAAAAATGTTAATGGGCTAGTTGACTGTATAAAAACAAAAGGTACAGTATAATTCTTTCATTAATCAATGTCTATTTTCCTAAAAAAGTCTGGAGTGTCAACAGACGAGATAGCTCGGGCTGGATTTTTAATGGGTTATAGGAGTGGGTTGATGCTCAATTTGGCGCTGCAAATATATGCCAACAGGCAGGACCACAAACCATCTTGAACAAGGGTGGCTCAGGGACAGATTGCAGGCCTGCCAGGAAGCACAGCAAGATCCATTAAGGTCAAATGCTGTAAATTAGAATGCCAGTTTTCACTCCCACACCGATTGGAATTTCCATTGGGTAACACAGCCAGCCCACATAGGCCTGGCTAACAGCTGCTCCTGGCAGCCAACCCCTGGAGGGGCTCCCCCTCCAGAATCGCGGCCAGGCAGCTGTGACTTTTCTTAAAAGTATGAACAAGCAAGCAAACATACCCTTCCTTGTCCCTCACTGTCTTTGCACTTTGATTGGTTGTTCCCATTCTGTTGGTTGAGCTCCTGATCACTGGGTGCTGGGGAGGAAGGATGGCTTTTGTGGCTCTTCAGCATTACCAGGTAGCAACCCAGCGCCATAGCCTATAATTGGCTGTAGCACTAAAATGTTCAGTTGATATTTCTGAAGTACATTGTACCTGGATGAGCCTGGAACTAGCCTTCATTTCCTGTTCCTGACCCCTGATTGAAAATCGAGTCCTGGATTTCTCATTAAATAAAAGCAAAATACTGTGGTTACGGGAAATCTGAAATAGCAAGAGAAAATCCTGGTGAAACTAACCAGGTCCAGCAGCATCCATGGAGAGAGAGATGTTTTGAGTCTGATAGAAATGTTCCTCATGATTTCGCCTTTCCTTTCTTTGCGTGACACTGAGACTATCTCGAACTGCCTAATACAACACAATGTACAACATAATACAGCTGAGGAACAGGTCCTTCAGCCAACCAATTCCTAATCCATATTTAGACCCACCACTTATTGCCTATGCACGGTTTCTATCTCTCGGTTCACCTTCTGTTCATGTGTCTATCAAGATATGCTTCCAACATTGCTAAAGTGCCTGGTTCCCTCACCTACACTGGCAGTGCATTCCAGGCACCCATCACCCTCTGTGTGAAAAATTTTCATTGCACTTCTCCCCTAAACTTTCCACCTCTTGCCTTGTAGTTGACGTATGCATCCTGGGAAAAAGCATCTGACTATCCACCCTACCTATGCCTCTCATAATTTTATAGACCTCTGTCAGGTCGCCCCTCAGCCTCGGTCTTTCCAGTGAAAATAATCCAGGTTTATGCAACCTTTCCTCAAACCTAAAACCCTCCAGACCAGGTAACATCCTGGTAACCCTCCTCTGTACCTTTTCCAAAGTATCCGTGTCTTTCTCGTAGTACGGTGTCTAGAACTGCATGCAGTATACCAAATGTGACCGAACTAAAGTTTTGTATATGGAGACAATATCACATAAAATGTTGTATTTACTCACTCGATGATTGGGGGAAACCCATTTTAAGTCAACTTATTACATAATTAATTTGAAATATTTTTACAGACATTTTTAGAAACAGTCATGAATAATATTATTATCAATATTACCATCAGTTGGGATTTATAACACTGATCTAATTCTGGCCCTCACCATTGTCAGTCATACCTTCAAATGCATAGGCCCAAAGCTCTGAAATACTATACCTCTGCCTCTCTGTGCCACTTTTCTCATCACTCCTTCGATCCCACCTCTGTGACTATGGCCTGTTTCAGTGTTGTAATTTGCACCAGTGAAGGATCTTGGAACATTTCATTATGCTAAATGCATGATATAAATATAAATTGTTATTCTTTAAAAGTAAGAATGCCATGGTTAGTTGTCTTGAGGGCTCTACTTGTTGTTACATGCACATTAATAAGGAAGTGCAGGATAGTTGACATGAATGCCTGGTTGGAGAACACATGCAGAAAAAGACAAATTTACCTTAATGAAAACTGTCCAAAGGGAAAAATCAGTAAAAAAGACCAGAATACTTGGAAATGGATGTATTAGTCATATTGATCATCTATTTTGAAGTATATCAGGCAGGTTGGATGATTATTTATCATTGTCACATTTTACTGGATTTTCCTCTGGGTGGAGAAAGATTCCTTGTGGAGCTAAATCTTTCATTAAGCATAGAATACATTCCAATCACATGGAAGCCAAGAAGTCAATTTGAAATTCTAAGGAAGCAAATGGGTGTGGTTTAAACTAATTGGAAATGGAGCTGTTTTGATTAACTTTCAATGCAGATCCTTCAGGCTAAAAGCCAAGAGAAGTCTGCTGGCATTGAGGAAATCTCAGTTGAATCAAACCACAGGAATCAGAATTATATAGAGAGTTCACACACAGCAAGTAAACAAACTTTCAAATTTAATGAGAGGAGAAATTAGAAAGAAGATATTGAAATTACTGTTATATGTAGATGTAGATGGATTGAATGTTGAAATACATAAATGTTACATCCGGAAAATTGCCCTTCATCTTAACTACACTATGTTGCCATTTTTCTCCTTTATGTGTAAATAGTCCTGTTGGTATTTACCCACCTTTTTCCCATATCCCTTTATCATTTGTCACTTCATCCACTCACCAGATGTTATCTTAAATGTTGATATCATTTCTGCTCAAATTACTAAACTGGAAGTGAATTATTGCTATCATTGAAGCATATAATTGATGCAAATGAATTTCAGTTAAAATAATCATTATCAGATGCATTGAAAAGATTTGTTGATCTAACATCTGCCTTAATGAATTAGCGTCAAATTAAAGAACACATTGTCTTGATGTTATAAAATATAAACAATTTTTTTTGAATTCCATCAACCAATTTAATACCTATGAGTTTTATGAATGCAAACTTTTTAAAGGTGACTAAAACATTAACATGGCCACAGATGTCACCTGTTCTCAAAGTTTTATGCGGATTAGACAAAACACAATCTGAGTTGAAATTAACGTTTTCCCAATAAAATCATCAGTTAGCCTTTGTGGGAAACACAAGAAGGTCTTTACCTCCTATTTGATTTACACCAGTATGACAATGCTGTCATGTTAGAGAGGAAACATTACGCTGCGATAGTGTGGAGGTGCCAGTATTGGACTGGGGTGGACAAAGTCAAAAATCACACGACACCAGGTTATATTCCAACAGGTTTATTTGAAAACACAGTCTTTCAGAGCCTTTGTATTTCTTCAGGTGTTAGTGAGAGAGGTAGTATCAGACACAGAATTTATAAGAAAAAGATCAAAGGTTCACACCATTGATGAGGATGTACTAAACAAACCTAAAATGCTGTAAAATCTTTAATCAGTTAGAAGGTTTTAATTAATTAATATGTATATGTAAATCCCCGAATTCCTTTCAAGTCACTGCCCTGAGAGAACTAAAAGTTTTATTGGTGTAAAGAAGAGATGACATTTTAGGTCAGATAATGCATGTTAGGTGTGAGGCCTGCTTGTGTTTTAGTTTGGAGTAAGACTGGTTTTATTTATAAAGTAGGAATTTATAAAACACCATATTGACTGACTTTCGATAAATTGTGTGCTTTTTGAACAAAATAAAATGATTCTGCAAATATAAGTTCACCCCATTGATTCATGTGTGTGTAAGAGAGAGGGTGAGGGGGGAGAGAGAATGTGTGTGAGAGTGGGGGAGAGAGAGAGTATGGGGGGGTGGAGACAGAGTATGTGTGTGAGGGGAGGAGTGAGAGAGTGTGTGTGAGGGGTGGAGAGAGTGTGCGTGTGAGGGAGAGAGAGAGAGAGTGTGTGTGCGTGTGTGTGTGTGTGTGTGTCAGGGGTAGTGGAGGGGTGGGTGTTGGGGATTAAAACAAGGGCGTAGAGGGGATGCCCAATCTTTTGTGCAAAGACCGTAAGCTCGATGTTGCATCTTTATTATTACCGTCGGTAATAAAACTTAGTTTTACTCAAAAAGATGTTACAAATGATTCATTACTCAATAGCAATAGTTAACTCCATTTTAATTGGAGAAAGGTGTAACATTGTGCTAAAAATAATTTAAACCAAGAAGGTTAAAAAGAAGGGAGCATATATCTGTGGAATAGACTCGGTTTAGTTATTTGAGAATAAATTTCGGGAGCACGAGATTCTGAAGGCAGGTTTCATGCACAAAGTTGTGGTTCTGGAATAGTTTATTTGGAGGACCTTCTGTAAACAATAGAAGTGCCTGATTATAACTACACATATTCCAATATCACAGTCACAGGATCAAGTCCTACTCCACCTGTAGTGCACAGAAGAATGTAAACTGAATTCATAGAAGCACAAATGCAATTGCAACAAGATCTTGACACAACGAAAACAGTAATGAATATCTTTCACTTCAATTGCCCAAGCTGTCCCCCACGTTAATGCAGTATCAAGGCTGCTTGAGCCCTTGAGCTGTCTTTGTTGTCACAATTGTCTCTGATCAGCGGAGTTGATTGATGGAGTGCCACATGATAGCATGGAATCTGTGTGCTGTGGGAGGGAGTGCTAGAAAATGTGGCTGTGTGTGGCATTCCTTGCTTCAATTGTATTTCACACTAAATCATCATCCAGCACCACTGGATAAATAGCTATCTATCCATACCGCACCCTTGCATGACAATAAACTGTGAAAATGAATGTAGTTCAAACCAGCTGTTAAGGGATGGAAAGGATTTTGGGGAATTTATGCTTTGCAAAGTTACATTAAAAGCTGATAAAATAATATTTAACTCTAATAAGGATTATTTTTCTCATCGTGTTGATTGTACTTATGTTGGGTATACCCAAGAAATATGAATGCTAAGTTTTATAAATTATCTCCATAACTATATTTAATTGGGAGAAAAGTGCAATTTTCTTTACAAACTTCTGCTGGTGTTAAGTTGGATAAATGATTCTTATTTCAAACTGTTAACACCAAGAGGCCAATACATCAAAAATGGTTAATGTTGTTGGAGACCAATCTGCTCCACCTCAGGACATCACTGCGAGAGTTCTTCATGGTTGTGGTACTAGACCCTCAGTTGTTTTACCAATTATCTTCCCTGCATTACATGGTGCTAGATCCACTGTTGTTTGTCATTTATATAAATTATTTGGATGAGAATATAGTTGCGCATCACACCAGAATTGGCCGTATAGGAGACAATGAAGACGGTTATCTAAGATTACAACGGGATCTTGATCAGCTGGGCCAATGACCGAGGAGTGGCAGATGGAGTTTAATTTAAATAAATGCAAGATGTTGCATTTTGGTAAGAAAAACAAGGGCAGGACCTACACATTCAACGGTAGGGCTCTGAGGAGTGTTGTCAACAGAGAGACCAAGGGGTTCAGGTATATAATTCCTACAAAGTGGCATCTTAGGTAGACAGGGTGGTGAAGAAAGCGTTTGTCATGCTTTCCTTCATTGAGTATAGGATTCAGGATGCCATGTTGCGGTTGTACAGGACATTGGTGAGATCACTTTTAGACTACTGTGTAAAATTCTGTTCGCCCTACTATAGGAAGGATATTACTAAATTGGATAGGGTTCAGAAAAGATTTGCAAGGATGCCACCGGGACTGGAAGGTTTGAGTTTTAAGGAGAGGCTGGATAGGGGTGGCACGGTGGCTTAGTGGTTAGCGCTGCTGCCTCACAGTGCCAGGGACCTGGCTTCAATTCCACCCAATCGCGACTGTCTGTGTGGAGTTTGCACATTCTCCCCGTGTCTGCGTGGGTTTCCTCTGGGTGCTCTGGTTTCCTCCCACAGTCCATAAATGTGCAGGTTAGGTCGATTGGCCGTGCTAAATTGTCCATAGTGCCCAGGGGTGTTTAGGTTAGGGGGGTGGGTCTGGGTGGGATGTTCTATGGGTCAGTGTGGACTTGTTGGGCCGAAGGGCCTGTTTCCACACTGTAGGTGTTCTATTCTAAACTGTGACTCTTTCCCTGGAGCTTAGTAGGCTAGGTGTAACCTTATAGAGGTTTATAAAACCATGAGGGGCATCAATAAGATGAATAGCAAAGGTCCTTTCCCTAGGGTAGGGGAGGTCAAAACTAGAGGACATAATTTTAAGGTGGAGGAGAAAGATTTAAAAGGGACTTGAGGGGCATTTTTTTCACACATACGGTGGTTTGTATCTGGATTTGATTTGATATATTGTAGTCACATGTACCCAAGTACAGTGAAAAGCTTAGTTTTGCAAGCAGTACAGGCAGATAACAGCAAACATGGATATATAGATCATAGAGTGTTTAGACAGAGCGAGGCATACAAGGTTACAGCTGCCCAGGAGGTTCACAAAACAAAATCAACATTAGCAAGATCAACACTATTTGAAGTTAGAGATATCCATTCAGCAAAATAATAACAGCGGGGAAGAAACTTGTCTTGAACTTGTTGGTGCATGTGTTCAAGCTTCTGGATCTTCTGCCTGATGGAAGAGGTTGGAAGAGAGCATTATTGGGGTGGAAAGGGTCTTTCTCGATATTGGCTACCTTTCTGCAGCAACGAGAAGTGGAAATGGAATCCATGGATGGGAGGTTGGCTTCCACGATGGTCTGGGCTGTGCACACAACTTTCTGTAGTTTCTTATGGACCAGGGCAGAGCAGTTGCCGTACCAGGCCATCATGCACTCGGATAAAATACTTTCAATGGTGCATGTGTAAGAGTTGGTGAGGGTCCTTATGGACATGCTGAATTTCCTAAGCTGCCTGAGGAAGAAGAGGCATTGTGCCTTCTTGACCGTTGCATCTATGTGAGAGGTCCAGGACAAATGGTCAGTTATCGTCACTCCTAGAAACTTGACACTCTCGACCTTCCCTACCTCAGCTCCATTGATGTAGATAGGGGCATGTCCTCCTCCTTTCTTCCTGAAGTCAATGATCAGTTCCTTTGTTTTGCCAACATTGAGAGAGATTGTTATCATTGCACCAAGACACCAAGCACTCTGTCTCCTTCCTGCATTCTGACTCATTGTTGTTTGATATTCACAGTGGTGTCATCAGCAAACTTGTAGATGGCATTCATGCGGAATTTGGTTACACCGTCGTGGGTGTACAGGGAGTACAACAGAGGCCTGACAAAGCATCCTCGTGGGGCGCCAGTGTTGAGGATTATCATGGGGGAGGTGCAGCTGCCTATCTTCACTGATTGTGGTCTGTGGGTGAGGAAGCTGAGGATCAAGTTGCAGTGGGCAGAGCCGAGACCGAGACCCCAGAGTTTTGAGATTAGTCTGGTAGGGATTATAGTGTTGAAGGCAGAGCTGTAGTCGATGAGTAGGAGTCTGACGTACATGACCTTGTTATCCAGGTGTTCCAGGGATGAGTGTAGGGCTAGGGAAATGGTGCCCACTGTGGACCTGTTTTGCCAGTAGGCAAACTGCAGGAATTGAGGCAGGCTGGGAGGCTAGAGTTGCTTTGGGCCATGGCCAGCCTCTCATGATTATGGACATCAGGGAAACTGGGCGGTAGTCAGGAAGGCCCATTGCATGTGTTTTCCTAGGTCTTCTTGAAGCAGGTAGGGACTTTGGCTTGTAGGATGGAGAGGTTGGAGATGTCAGTGAATACCTCCACCAGGTCCACACAGGAATGAACTTCCAGAGGAAGCGGTAGATACAACTTTAAAAGGACACTTGTCAATGTACATGAATAGGGAAGGTTTAGAGGGATATGGGCCAAATGCAGACAAGTGGAACTAGTTTAGTTTGGGAAACCTGGTCGGGGTGGATGAGTTGTACCAAAGGGTCTGTTTCTATGCTGTATGACTCTTTGATTCTATTAGGTCAGAGAGATGGTTGCTGAATAATAGATTATTTAGAATCATTCCAAACAGATTCTGTTTAAGTTTAATTTCTTCCCCAAAGTCATAATTAAATCAATGTGGTTTTGGAGAACTTCATTGTGGTTCTGCTGTGCAAAGTTTGGACCATCTGGACTTCAGCACCTTCCATGGATTTCATATTAGCTCCATTTTTGGATGTCCTCCACACAGCAGTCTCTGCAACAATGGTGAGCTGAGGAATTTCCTTGATGTTTTCATATATTCCAGGTCAGGATTGAGGGAAATAACTTCTACTGACAGGAAATTTGGATTAGTCTTCTGCCATAAAATTGTTACTCTCCAACCTCCTATAACCTTGTTGATTTTCATCCTTCTTGTAATCTCCTTAGCAAGTCCTAGGCATTCTCATTTGAAAAGAAAAGTTTGTATTCCTGTAGTGCCTTTCATAACCACAGGATGCCCAAAAGCACTTTACAGACAATTAACTACAGGCACCAACTACTTTGAGCATTACTGAGTAAAGCACATGGAAGCCAAGCACAAGCTGGAGATCTCCAGCTACTGTCGCTGGGCTATTAGTTGGTGCTTCAGCATATGGCTAATCCCCAAGCAAACCAGGGCCGGATTTTCTGGGCTGAGCCACTAAGGATGTTGCTTTATGGAGGTGCCTGTCCCATATCCACATCATGTAGAATGAGGGTGCTGCAGGAAGGCTTGTCTCTGTATATGCTCCTTAAATGAAGTCAGCAGCCTTCTTAAGTCTGCTTACTGCACTGCACCTAGATGGTTGAAGAAGGAGTATAACTTTGCTAGTATTTCAGTTTTGGATAGTTGGGTATTAGGGGGTTCAGTGTGGGCCTCACTTACATCTCCTTCTAATTCAGTTTTGTTGTCCCCTTGTCTGCTAGGTTAGAGATAATGGGACAAACCATTATCTTCTTTTCCCCTGCTCAGCCAGTGGTATTTTAGATATTTGCAAATTGACCTGTTCAGAGACCTTATTACACACTGCTGGAGGAGGTGAGACTTGAACCTGGGCCTCCTTGGCCAAGAGGAAGGGACAATATCTTTGTGCCACAAGCGCCCTTGGCAATGTTATTGCTTTATCATGTTGCTATAACATAGCCTTTGTTTTTTTCCCTTATCTGGCATCTCTCTTAGATAGTTTACTTCCTCAAGCTTCTGAGCTACTCTTGTACAGGCCACTCACCTGGGCTTTTAAGTGTTCACCTAATATAGGTAGAAGCACTAACACATGGTCAGCTGGCTGAAAGATTCCGATATGGATACGTTTGTCTGTTTCTCCATCATTGTCTGGGTGATTTTCAAGTGTTCTTCAGCCGTAGCACAGGCTTGTGAAAGTTGCTCTTGGAATTCTGCTGTATAGTTTAACCTGGGGAGTTACACCTTCTGTTCTGGAAACGTCTCATGGAAGAGCTTCAGAGGTCCTCACACTTAGTGCCTGTAACAAAGCAGCAGACACATTGGGTGAGTCCCTGATTATGAACGTAAGAAAATCAAGTCCTTTATCCTGGTCATTGGGTTACTCATGGCAGTATTTTCGTACCATTCTAGCGCCCATTGTGACTGCGGGATACACTGAACACATTCATTGGGTCCCACACTGAGTTACCCATAACTTCCCGGAACAATTTGGAGGTGAAATTTGGGCCCTGAACTCAGTGGCAGACCAGACTGGATGAAGAATTGGATAAATTTCCACACTGTTTTGTTAGAGAATGGTTGTCAGGGAAACAGCCTGCGTGAAATGAGTAACCACATCCATGACGGGAAAAATATCTGTTTTGGACAGGGGTCCCACAACAGTCTACTAACATATTGATGAATGGTTTTTCCAAAAGCGGGCACAGGAATCATAGCTGGAGGATTTATAACAGATTGGGGGTTTCCCCACAATGCGGCAGGTATAGCAATTTCTGCAAAATCTTATGACATTCTTGTGGAGCTGTGGCCATTAAAACTGCTGGGTGATGCAGACTTAACTTGTCCATGTCCCAGCGTGCCCAGCTGCTGGAATCTCGTGAGCTTGCTGCAGTATTTCCCCAACAGTACTTTGGCAGCGCCAGTAACTGGTGGTCACTGTCCACTCCTCCATTCAGGTCAGTGAGGGAGGGTCTCCATTTTCTCACCAAGGCCTCGCTTTTAATATAGTAACATTCAGGGTCTACTCTGGCTCATCTTCATTGTGAACAGTCTGAGCCAGTATTTTCAACAGTGGGTCAAGTCTCCTGAGAAAGGTTTCAGGTAACCTGAAAACAGGGTGATCTGTTTGCAGTCCCACCTCAGGCTCCAATGGATGGGCTTGTCTAGCCATAGACTACATGACCACACAGACAGCAAAAATGCCAGACACTTTCTCCTGAAGCTGTTCCTTCTCCCTGATCTTGGCAGGATTCTCAAACACCAGTGGGGTGATATTATCTTTAACCTGAGGGGCAGGTTGAACCCATCCACAGGCAGAGTGAGGATGACTCCCATGGTGACTGTTCCTGCTACATCGCTGTAGTCCAGGTTCACCCAGTAAAAGGGAATGGGTGTGAACCCTCCTTCAATCCTTTTGATCAGCACCTTGGCACTCACTACATTCTCTGGTGGGACAGTCACGTCTTTTCCCAGCAGTAAAGTTTTGGCTGGCCCTGTCTTCACAGGCTTGTTTATCTCACTCAGAGGAAATGTGGCCATCCTTCCATACAAAATACTCAGGGATTTCTTTAACCTCAGTCACAATTGCAAGAGTGCCACTGTAAGGATTTACACTGCATTCAGGGAGCATAGCCTACTCTGCTCTGCTCTCTGATGACCCCCATGACGTGATAAATGTCATTGCTATTTCCCTCTCGCCTCCAGACATGTCCTAGCTTTCAGCAGTTAAAACACACAAGTTTCTTGGCCTCAATTTTCATCTCAGCACCACACTTTCTGACCTGAGGAAGGATCCCAGAATTTCTCTCTCTCCCGGGAGTGCCCAGTTTCCTATCACTCTCTCCACCCCTACCCTTTCCATTTGGTTTGTGATGACCTGGGGCAGGTTTATTCTGCAACAGGGGTTTGTGAATTCAACACGTAAGTTTATGGATGAGCTTATAATTATTAGACAGTGTGGCTGCCTGCCTAGATCCAGTCGCTCTCTGTAGTTCTGGGTGCATTCTTATTGGGAAGAGGATGGAGTTTTTGTACTTCTTAAAGAGGATTAATTCATGGAGGCTTTCATAAGTGCCACTGGTTAAATGGAAGCTGCTTAAAATTCCAAGTACATCTGGAATTGTCCGTATGACCATTTCTTGAGGTGCATAATTTCTGATGGTGGATCTGCACCACTAGCTGGTACACACTCATAGAAAGCATTTTTGCTGCCTCATAACCAGTAGCACTTTCCTCATGTAAGAAGGAGTAAGCCTCATGAACATTTCCTGAAAGCTTATTCAGCAATAATAAGGACCAGTACTAAGTCTGTTACTTTAATTGCTGTACTAACCACTTGAAAGAGATTTTAAAAAAGCCTCCACCTCTGCCTCATCAAACCTAAGGATTAAAGGGGGAAACTAAATTGCTGTCGCCCTTAAATTTGAGCCAGTCACCTTTTCATGGAAATTCATGCTCCTCAAATCAAGCTGACTTTGTTCAAATTCCTTTTCCTGCCATTTATCCTGAAATTCTCTCTCTTCGCTCCTTGCCTATTTCTCTGTATCTATCTTTCTTCTGTCTCTTTTCCTTTCCTCTCTCTCTTGCTTTTTCTTCTCATTTTGATGAAATTCTATTTTCCTTTGATCCAATTTTAACCTTGCTAATGGTACTTCATCATCCTCAGTTTCCACCTGTAAACCATTAGCCACCTTTTTAAAATTTTAGTTTCCTGACTTTCAGGTGAAATTCTAATCCTAAATGCCTTGCTACATCTTTTAGCTGTTCCAGGGGTAGAACTATGAAATGCTCAAAATAACTTCCCTCTGATTGAGATAGGAATATACTGGCAACAAATGTGGACATTCCTGTACTGCAGCAATGCAAACTCAAGAAAACTTCCTGCAGTTTTTTTTTAAATCTTGGTTTCAAAGTGACAATTTCCCAACTCAAATTATTTGATTTTTCTGTGTGGGTTCAAATCATGGGCATGAGACCAGAATTTTTGAAACCAGTCCCTGAGAAAAGTTCCCAATTTCTTCTGCTCTGTTTGGTTACTTCCAAATCATTAAGCTCCCATGTGAGGATGGATGAACTGGCTCCCTTCATTAGCTTCCTTCTTTAGTTGGACACAACAAGGGTGATTTAAGAAGGATTTCATCCCTGGTAGATGCATTTCTCCGAATCCAAATGAATGTAAGTTTTAATAGGACACAATTTTTTAAAAAAATGCATATTAGTCTCTGAATCATTCATGAAGTGTAGACAGTTACAGCCACCACATTGGGTGGTACTGCACACATTAATAATGATTGTTGAAGACTCAATTTTGAGATCTTTTTCTTATTTGCTGCTTGACTGAAATTATTTTGTCCTAGCTCCTTTCAACAACAGCTGGCTGGCATCTCTGAGAGTGGTAGAGGTTCTTTTCCTGTTTTACCTGTGGTTTCGAGGTGTTTAATGGCTGTTCTCAAGCTGTGAACTTCTCAGCACATAAATCCACACACTAATATTCAGGCCACTAACAGACTAAGATTGCAGATAACAAGGTGTAGAGCTGGATGAACACAGCAGGCCAAGCAGCATCAGAGGAGCAGGAAAGCTGACGTTTCGGGTCTGGGCCCTTTTCTGAAGAAGGGTCTAGGCCCGAAACGTCAGCTTTCCTGCTCCTCTGATGCTGCTTGGCCTGCTGTGTTCATCCAGCTCTACACCCAAATATCTCAGATTCTCCAGCATCGGCAGTTCCTACTATCTCAGACTAAGATTGCAGTTAGCTTTTAACCCCTTTTTTTGTATGTCTGTGGAAGGTTAAAACACCAACATGACTGAAGGAAATAGTTTTCTGTTGAGGTGGTGGTGGGTGGTCAGTCTCTCCTTTTCTCTTTAGTCTTTCTGTTTGAAGTTTCCCTTTCTGTACAAATGTTATAATCCACACAGGACTCTGCCAGACTGCTGCAGCATTTACACCCAAAGCTATATTTTGGCAGTAGCAGCCATTTCTTTTTTTAAAAGAATCCCACATTGGAAGTAAAATCCATAAGTAATTTGGGGTTCGATCCATCATTGTGACACTATTCAGTTCAATATTTTTCACCTGTGACACCTTTGAGATCAAGCATGGGGTGAAACAGGACTGTGCCTTAGCCCCATTTCTAGTGTTCTCTTTTTGTCTTTCTGATCTATTCCTTCCCTGCCGACATGGAAAGATTGTGCCTCCACATGTGATCGGACAAGAAATGTTTCAATCTATCTAAACTGAAAACCAAGACAACAGTGTAGCATATCCTGATCAGGGAATGTGTGTGTGTGTTGATAATTCTGTACTATTTTCCCAGAAAGAAGACAACCTCCAAAGGTTCATGGATCAACTGTACCATGCCTGTGTCGTTCTCTCCTTCCCCGTCAAAACTGTGGTTATCAGATTTGGTCTTGTGTTTCTGCCTATGACCAAGTTCAACAACACACCACTGGTAGCAATCAAAATCCTATTGCCTTGGATTCTATCCTTTGCTGAAGACTTCAGAATACATATTGGAAAGGCAGCCATCAATTTTGACTGACTGACAAAATAGGCATGTGAAAGCAACAATCTGACCCTAAGGATGAAGATACTTATCACAAAGTCTATACCCTCAGCATATCGCTGGAAGCCAGCAAAGTTGGAAAGTTACACCTACCAAGAAAAAAAACTCAATGAATTAGAATTAGAATTAGAATTTATTGTCATGTGTATTCAAGTATATGAGTGCAGTGAGAAATGTATAAAGTTGCCATTCTCTGGCACTATCTCATTTACAAAACCAGAAATTAAAAAAAAGCAGAAAGAAAAAAACCCCAAAAGATAAGAAAAACATCCAAATCTTAAAATCTAAGTCTTATCTCCGTTAAGGTGTTTGGAACCACCGATGCAGGTGCCTGGGCCTAACTACGGCCTGGAGTCTCGGTCAACCTGCAAGTCTCGCATCGAATGCCAGGAGAAGCTGTGTCCGCCGTTGCTGCCTCACTCCACTAGGTGGCTGCCACTAATCCATACATGGCACACTCTCACTGCCGTGCCAACGCCGCTGATTAACCTGCCACAAAAGGCTTTAAATAGAAGAAAGACAAAAAAAGAAGGAAAAAGAAAGAAAGAGCAAAAGTAAAAAGAAGAAAGGAAGAAAGCAGATGGGAGCAGATGCGCCCGCCCTGCTACTCCACCACCATCACTGATGATGACTTCCACTTCTGGTGATTATCACACATCCCTGCTTTCACATTGAAAGACAAAGTCACCCATGAAATAGTCCTATCCAGAAAGGAAGGTTTTGCTTCTTATTAATGTGCACAGGATGAAAGATTGCTGTTTTCTGAGGATATGCCAAATAGGAACATACCTTGTGCCAAGAGACCAGCACAACTCAAAGTTCTTGATTCAAGGATGCTGTCAAAATAATTGTGAAAGCACTCAACATCATGCATGGCAAGTGAGAAACTGTAGCTGATGATCGATGTAAAAGGTAGCATGGTCTACATGCAGGACTTTGCCACATGACAGCATGTGATTAAAGAAACATTAAAAAGTATGCCAATCAAGTTGACAGCAGAGGTCATTCACCACCACCAGCTAGGGACATTTCCATGGTAGGATGTTGTAACAGACTTTGTCTTTCCAAATCAGCTTGCTCAGTCATCATTAGAAGTACAACAGACAATCTTATTTGACATCAAAGTTCTGACACTGCAAATTCATTCTCTCTCATAGATGGACTGATTCCAACCAGCTCTTCACATCAAGTCTGGTACAGTTTACTGTCACTTGAGAGCAAACATTGCAGCATTCCTTAAGAACTGCATTGGAAAATCTGCCTAGATGTTTATGCTCACGCAGTTGGGGCCTTGGAAGCAGAACTTTCTGAATCAGAGGCAAAAGTGCCTGAACTGAGCCACAGCTATGTGACATTATGCCAGGAGTCTTGGTGAGATATTTGGGGGAGGGAGTTTGTCTTCTCAAGAAGTCCCACAGCATCTTGTGTCATTCAGACATTTATAAGACACTAGCAGGGAGCTTTCCACTGGAATCAAGGACCACAGGCTATCAGACCTGTTTGATGACAGTTGGCAGCCTGTCCTGTCATTTTAGTGTAAATCGGGAGGCAGTGACTGCCCCCAGTATGACACCTGCACAATACTTCAGATCGATGAAAGACACAGCCACAGATGAAAAGGAGCTCATTGGATTGCAGAATGGAGGGGCTTCAGCACCAAGGGCAGGTTTTCACTCTCAGTAGGACACAGCCCACCTTTCTAATGCTGGATCACTCAGCCGAACTGCTGAGTGCTTTTTGATGAGGAACCTCCCTGGTTCCCTGCAAGGAAACATGCTACATTTCACTTGGTGTGCTCCATGCATAGCAAACCACCTGCCTGTCATTGGGGTAAGCTCTTAAGTAGAAATTCATTGCACCTTTAGGGGCCTCAATTGACAGAGGGGCAAAAAGCCATCTATGGCTGTTCCTGGCCCATACTTAAAAGGGGTGAAGGTGGGAAGGTCACAGAATCCCCATCTGTCATCCTCCCACCCAGTTAAATTATACCATCGTTACAGTGCAGAAACAGGCCATTCGGCCCATACTGACTCTCTGAAAAGCATCCCACCCATGTCCATCCCCCTACCCTATCACTCTTCATTCCCCTTAGCTAATCCACCTGCCCTGAACATCCCAGGACACTATGGACAATTTAGCATGGCCAATCCATCCAACCTGCATATCTTTGGACTGTGGGAAGAAACCCACGCAGACACGGGGAGAATATGTAAATTCCATACAGGCACTCACCCAAGGTTAGAAACAAACCTGGGTCCCTGGCACTGTGAGGCAGCGGTGCTAACGACTGAGCCACCATGCCACCCATCAAACCTGCCACAGAACAACATACCATCCAATGTGAGAAAAATGTACGGCAGCTGTATTTTTCTGTCTTTACAGTCCTTTCGCTGTGCATGGGAAGTGAGAATTCTAACTTGTAGCTACTTCTAGCATCAGCTGAGGCAGGTGCAAGTAAAGAGATTCTGAGCACGAAGAGTGTACAAAGCATCAGTAGAGGGTCCTGGTAGCAGGAAAAGTATCATGCAGCATCTTTGTTTCTGCTTTATACAGTCCAGGACTTCCTTCTTGCAACTTCTGAATGTTATAGATCATTTGAAAATGGACAACTTCTGTCCTTTAAACTACCATTAATTCCCACAAATTTATTTATGTTCCCCATACTTGCCTTTAATTTCCTCCATAAATGCACACTGGCCTCTCTCAATGAATTCTTCCAGCAGCAATACTCCATCCCAACCTGAGGGAAAAACAGTGAAAACACAGCAATATTTGGAAATGAATGTACTGATCAGACTGCTCCTTTGTTTTAAGCTATACATACCAATTGAACTAATGTGTATTATTCTCAAATTTTATTTTTTCTTCCTTACAGTGTCCCAGTATAAGCCTCATCAGTGGCTTACTCCTTAATTTTCTTCTTTTCTCTATCCAGATGCCCATGCCTGGTAGACCTTCTTCCCTAATCAATTCCATATTATCACTTCAAACCTTTCTGTACAATTATTCTTTCACCTCTTTGAATTTTCTTTTGGATATCAATGGGGAAACAGATGTACCAATCTAAGGTTTTAGAGTAGATTTGTAGCTCGGGTTGTGGATGTTGTAGTTGGTTGGCTCACCGAGCTGGTTTGTTGTTCCGCAGACGTTTCATTACCGTGCTGGGTAACATCATCAGTGCAGCCTCCGATGAAATGCTATTGTGTTTACCCGCCTGTTATTTAAACTCTGGTGTCCATTGAGCTGGATTACTTCACTTCCGGTTTTCCTTCGCAATGGAGTGTATACGGGGTCTAGCTCTATGTGTTTATTGATGGCTTTCTTAGTGGTGTACCAGGCTTCTAGGAATTCCTGTGCTTGTCTCTGCTTTGCCTGTTCCAGGATCTTGGTGTTGTCCCAATCGATTTGGTCGTTTTCCTTATCCATGTGGATGGAGATGAGTGAGTATTGGTCATGTCTTTTTGTTGCCAGTTGATGTTTGTGTACCCTTGTGGTTAATTTCCTTCCTGTTTGTCCAATGTAGTGTTTGTCGCAGTCTTTGCAGGGAATCTTGTATATGATATTGGTCCTGTCCACAGTGGGCAGTGGGTCTTTGGTCCGGTTGAGCAGTTGGCGTAGGGTTGATGTGGGTTTGTGTGCTACTCTGATGCCCAGTGGTTGTAGGAGTCTTGTGGTCAGTTCAGATGTGTTCCTGATGTAAGGTAGCATGATGAGTGTGTCGGGACGTGCAGTATCTTCCTGGTGTTGTTCATGTAATAGGCATCTTCTGACCCAGTTTTTCGGGTATCCATTGTCTTTGAATACCTGGAAGAGGTATTCTTCTTCTTCTCGGCGTAGTTCTGTGTTGCTGCAATGTGTTTGTTGCCCGTTTAAATAGTGTTTGCATGCAGCTTCGTTTGTGTGTGTTAGGGTGGTTGCTGTTGAAATTCAGTACTTGGTCAGTGTGTGTGGCTTTCCTGTGTACCTTTGTTAGGAAATCCCCGTTAGTCCTGCGCTCTACCATGACGTCCAGGAATGGGAGATGTTCGTTCTTCTCCTCTTCTCTGGTGAATCTGATTCCAGTGAGGGTGTTGTTTATTAGTTTCTGTGTCTCCTCTAGTTTGGTCCGTTTAATAATGACGAAGGTGTCATCCACGTAGCATTTCCATAGTTTTGGGCGAATTAGCAGAAGGCCATACTTTCAAGTCTCTGCGTCACCACTTCAGCTATTAGTCCGGAGATAAGTGATCCCATGGGTGTCCCGTTGATCTGTTCATATATTTGGCTGTTAAAGGTGAAGTGGGTGGTGAGGCATAGGTCCAGCAGCTTCAGCATGTTGTCTGTGGAGATGGTGTAACTGGGGTCTTGTTCTTGTTTTAGTCGTGTTGTCAATGTTTCTCTTGCTAGTGGTATGTCTATTGATGTGAATAGGGCAGTAACGTCAAATGATACCGTGATCTCGCCGCCATCTATTCTTATGTCTTTGATGGAATTGACGAACTCCTGGGCTGAGTGGATTCAATGGGGTGACTTGCTGACGAGGTACTTTAGTTTTCTTTGTAGCTCCTCGGCTAATCTATGTGATGGAGTGCCTGGTAGGGAGACTAAGGGTCTAAGGGGTACTTCCGGTCTGTGTACCTTCGGGAGGCCGTAGAATTGGGGACTTGTTAGTTCCTTCTGAAGAAGTCTGTTTTGTTAATTTGTCCGGTCTGTTTGAATCTCTTTAGTGTGTTGAGAATCTTGTTGCCCAGTTGTGGTGTCGAGTCTGTCTGTACTTGCCAGTATGTGTTCTCGTCAGCTAGTAGTGCATGTGCTTTGGAGAGGTAGTCCCATTTATTTAGTACTGTCATGCGCCCTTTGTCTGCTGGTAGTATTGTGATGTTCTTGTCCTTTTTCAGTCCTTGGAGGGCTTTCCTTTCAGATGTGTTGAGAGTGTTGAGTTCACTTTTTCTGGTCAGTGTCAGGATCATTGTCTGTCTTATGGCTCGCTGTGTTTCTTCATTGATGCTGTTGGTCTTCAGTGTGGCTTCCAGTGGCATCAGAATAGCACACAAACCCATATCAACCCTACGCCAACTGCTCAACCGGACCAAAGACCCACTACCCACTATGGACAGGACCAATGTTATATACAAGATTCCCTGCAAAGACTGCGACAAACACTACATTGGACAAACAGGAAGGAAATTAACCACAAGGGTACACGAACATCAGCTGGCAACAAAAAGACTCGGCCAATACTCACTCATTTCCATCCACATGGATAAGGAAAACCACCAAATCGATTGGGACAACACCAAGATCCTGGGACAGGCAAAGCAGAGACAAGCACAGGAATTCCTAGAAGCCTGGTACTCCACTAAGAAAACCATCAATAAACACATAGACCTAGACCCCATACACACTCCATTGCGAAGGAAAACCAGAAGTGAGGTAATCCAGCTCAATGGACACCAGCGTTTAAATGACTGGCAGGGAAACATAACAATGCGTCAACAGGGGTTGCATTGATGATGTTACCCAGCAGGGTAATGAAATGTCTACGGAATAATGAACCAGCTTGGCGAGCCAACCAACCACAACATTTACCAATCTGATAAGTAGCTGAAAGTTGGGTCTGAGCTACTTCAGATGTCATTCTGGTTGATTCATTAGACATTTGGAATTGGCAAGATTCATTGCAATTCAAGATTTAATTTGTTTTGTGAATTGCTGCTCTACACTTGCAGGACAAGTCAAATATCAAATCATCTAAAATCTCCAGATCCCTTTTAACTTTTATTGGTTTTGACACCAATCATGGGGTACTTCTTCGTCAGTTCTCTGCCCAAATGCAGCTCTAAACCACAGTGCTGCAAGAGATACGGTAAGGAGGCAGGTTCCAAATCCACTCTAGCTAGAAGAATGATCAAATCCTGTGCTGGTGACACCAACCTGATCCCCACCAGCTGTCCAGCCAAATAAACCAACCGGCAGCAAACACCAAATACACCCCACCCCAACAACACCCAACACCCAGTTCTAACACCTCTAATAAATCGTTTTTGCCTTCTAGCCTTCAGGAAATTTACTACCAATATCTAAGATTAATCTTGAGTCTAAATGTTTGAACTTAAATTGTAACCTTTCATTATCAACTTTATCAAATGTTTTTATGGAGGTCTAGGTACATTATAATTTCCATAGTCCTCAGATGTCGATCAATGAGATTTTCCTCTATGGACCCATTTTAGTAACTGTTGACCATATTTTTCATTTGGATCATTCCTGAATAACAATTTTATTACTGAAGAATAATTAATATCTCTGTAGTTTTTTCAATATATATCTGCTTTGCTGTCCTTTTTGAGAGTAACAAATTCCCAGTGTTTATTGACTCGCTCATATTGATCTTTAATGTATCACCAATCTCGTTCCTTGTCTCTGTTTATACTCTATGATAACTGTGATCTCTCCTGACAACTGAATGATTTTTAACCCTATATTTTCTATCATTGTAACAGTCACTTTGGCAAACATAGAAATTTGGAAAGCTGGTGGTGTGAGTTAAGACATTTTCTGGTACACTGTGTTACAAAGTTGTGTAAAGCAATCATGAATTTGAAGGCAGGAAGCTAGAATTTGTTTGTAAAAATGATAGGCTGTAAAGTGCTTTCCTAAGCTTAGAAATTTATACAGAAAATGTGTTTGAGCAGCAGAAGGGAGCACAGACAGTTCTGAAATTGAAACATGTATCAATTGGCTGTGTGATTAGAAACCTTAGGCTTGCTTTGATGTTTTGGCAACTAGCCAGAATCAGCCAATTAATTTGAACCAAGCACTTAATGATTGAAAGCCAATTGAGTTTAAATCTGATCATTTTGACAACCTCAGACCAATGCTATTGTAAGAAAATTAATAAGTCATCCAAGGTATATAAGGAGAGGGTTTTTGAAAATCAGTGTGAGAGCAGCCATCTAAGAATAAGCATTTAGCTGTCACAAGAAATAGCTAAGCTCTCTAAGAAGTACCATCTATCCATAAAAGGTACCATGGCAATTCTAACTAAGAATCTTCACAGAAGACTTCACAGAGAAAACATCCCTGATAGCCAGATCAGTGGAAGAAAAGTGTTTATGACTTGAGAACAGCAAAAGAAAGGCATGTAGACTTTGAGAGACTAAGTTTTAATTTATTTTCTTATTACTTGGATTTATATAAGTGGGGAATAATTAGGGAGGGAATAATTAGTAGTTAAGGGGGAATTGTTCAGCTTGTTAATAATTCTGTTAATTTGTTCACTGTAATGATAAAATAAATAACTCGTTACTAGTAACTTATAAAGTGAAATCAGGGATTTTCTTTCATTTAACCTCCCCTTCTCCATAACTGTTTTACAGATTAGGCGAGGTGAGGCGAGCTTGTCTGGGTGTTGCAGGTTTAATTATTGGAAGGGGACCTCTATTCCCACCATAACAGATTGGGGGCTTGTGTTTCAATTTTAATTATCAGAGGGATTTGACCTTCCCTTCCTAACAGACTGGGGGCTCAAGTCTTGGATCTGACCAATGTATGTACAGGATCTGAATGGATTTGGACAGATTCAAACAGGCATGGGGATTAGTGCCCTAGATCTTTAAACAAAACTTTGGTGAGAAAAATCTGTTTAATTTTGGTTACTTGTGGTCGGTTAAATCAAAAGTCAGGGAAATAGCTCTTAACATTGCTAAAGAGGTTCGGAGATTTGAAGATGCTTCCCAAATTTGCCAAGAAAGTTTAGAAAAATAGAATCGGGTTTAACTAGGGACAAGAAAAATTCTGAAATTGTTAAGGAGTTAGTCAAGCATTTAGGTATACCAGAGAAACAGGAAAGTGCATTGGAGCTAGAAAAGATTAAATTGCAAATAAGACAACTGGAGTTAGCGAATGAAAGGCAATTGAAACACTTTGAATTACGGTTAAAAGCAGAGGAAAAGCAAAAAGAAAAAATATTCACATTGAAAAAATGAAGTTGGAACTAGAAGTCAGAAGTCTTCAAATGGCAGAAGGCAAAGTACAAGATAGAAGAGAGGATGAGCAAACACATCGTAGCCAATTGCCAGGTAGGGATATATACAAATATGTCAAAATATTACCAAAATTCAATGAAAACGATGTAGAAGCCTTTTTCATTTCCTTTAAGAAATTGGCTAACCAGATGAACTGGCCAGAGACTGTGTGGGTAATGTTAATTCAGACCAATTTGGTAGGCAGGGCTGGTATGGTGCTTGCAATGCAGTCAGGGGAGGTGTCAGGAGACTATGAAGGGGTGAAACAGGCTATTTTGAATGCCTATGAATTGGTACCAGAAGCATATAGACAACAGTTCAGAAAAAAAAAGGAACCAAGTGAGACTTACGTTGAGTTTGAAAGAATTAAACACAGCAACTTCGACAGATGGGTGAGAGCATTAAAGATAAGAAAGACATATGAGGACCTTTGAGAGATTATTCTGCTGGAGGAGTTCAAAACTCACTTCCAGAAATGATAAAAACTCATGTTGAGGAACAGAAAGTTAAAAACAGCGAGAAGAGCTACTGAGATGGTGGATAAATACGCATTCATGCATAAATCGAAATTTAGCTACTGACAGCAATTTCATTCCGTGAGGAATAAAAATTGGGAGAAAGGGAGATCCTTCAATGAAAAGCAAAAAGTAGATCACACTGGGAACAGTTTACCACTGGCGAAAAAAGAAAACCAAGAGGGTGATAAGGAGGTGAAAGCCCTCAGGTGTCACCACTGTAATGGAGTGGCATGCGTAAAGTCACAGTGCTGGTGGTTTAAGAAAGGCACTGGGAAAAAAGGATGTGGTAAAAGAGGCTAAACCAGTGGGATTAGTAGAGGTAGTGAAGGAAATCCTGAAAAAGGTTAAGGAGCTGCAGGAGAGTGCATAGCCTACTCACGGGTTGGATAGTGAGTTGGTGCCCGATCTCTACAAAGACTTCTCCTTTGTGGGTAAGATTTACTCGGGAAGAACAGGGGGAGAAGGTAAAAACATTAAAATATTGAAAGATATGGGAGCTAACCAGTCTCTAATAGTAAGAGATGAAAGTATTTGCACTCGTGAAATGTTACCTGAGAGAGTGGTAATCTGTGGAATAAATGGAGAGAGAATTGGCAATCCACTGTGAAAGATTAGGTTAGAAAGTCCAATGAAGACTGGGAAAGTGACAATGGGAGTGATTGAAAGAGTGTCTACTTCAGGAATACAGTTTGTTCTTGGAAATGACCTAGCAGGATCAAAGGTGGGAGTGACACCCCTCGTAGTGAAGAAGCTGAAGGAAAACCAGGGAACTGAGGATTTAAAAGAAAAATACTCTGGAATTTTTCCAGACTGTGTGGTAACGAGGTCCCACATTCATAAGTTAAAGCAAGAAGGAAAAACCAAAGAGAGAGACAAGGGAGTTGAGGTCCAGTTAGCTGACATCCTGTTTGATGAAAAGGTAAAAGAATAATTTGAAAAGGTAGAGGATCAGGCAGAGGTATTTGGTTTTGAAAGATTAATGGAATTACACCAAAAAGATGAGACAATAAAATATTTTTTCATAAAACCTACTCAGAAAAGGAATCAGAATGTATTCCTGAATGCTATTATCTAAAGGATAGAATCCTAAGGCGAAAATGGAGAGGCAGGTTAGTATAGAGGAGAAAGGGGCGGAAGTTCATGAGATTGTGTTGCCGGTAGAATACAAACAGGAAGTATTGCAGCTAGCAATGAATTACCTGGAAGAGGTCATCTAGGAGTGAGGCTAAGATACAAAAGCATTTCTATTGGCCTGGATTACATAAGGATGTGGTTGTATTTTGCTGTACCTGACATGTATCAAATGGTAAGAAAGCCACAGGCAGTAATAAAACCAACGTCTTTGATGCCAATTCCCACATTTGAAGAACCTTTCATGTGGATTATTATTGATTGTGTAGGTCCCCTCCCTAAAACCAAAAGTGAAAACCAGGATTTTCTAAAAATAATGGATGTGTCTACTAGATTTCCGGAGGCAATTCCATGACAGAATGTGAAGGCAAAGCAGATTGTGAAGGAGTTGCTTGCTTTCTTTACCCATTATGGACTACTAAGGGACATTCAGTCAGACCAAGTGCCCAGTTTTACTGCCAAACTATTTAAGGAGGTCATGGATAGTTTAGGCATACAACACTTTAAATCAATTGTGTACCATCCTGAATCCCAGGAGCATTGGAAAGGTGACATCAGCTCCTAAAGGCCATGCTGAGGGCTTATTGCCAAGATTACCCAAATGATTGGGATAAAGGCATCCCATTTATATTATTTGCCATTAGCGATGCCCCAAATGAATTGACTCAGTTTACTCCGTTTGAGTTGATATTAGAACACAAAGTAAGAGGGCCTTTAAAATTAATTAAGGAAAAGTTGATACATCTGAAGTCAGAGTCTCACAGTTGGATTAAGTATCTGAGGTGAGAGAAAGATTAAACAGACTAGGTAATTAGCTAGATAACATCTAAGGGTGGCACAGCATCTAACTCAGCAAGAAGCAGATAACTATACAATTTGCCCATGGGGATAAAGTATTGGTGCTGTTACCAGTGGTAGGAGATTTCTTCAAAGCAAGGTTTAGTGTTACTTATCAGATTGAGAAGAAGCTGAGTCAGGTGAATGATCTGGTAAACATGCCAGGTAGGAAAATAACTTTATCGGGTATGTCATGTGAATATGCTGAAACCTTACTATGAAAGGGACCGGAGAAACAGGTATTAGTCACTGCCCTTCAGAGAGAGGAATCAAATCCAGATGATTTGGATTTTGATGTGTCTTAAAATAAGTTAAATAATGAGGAAGTCCTTGGAGAATGGGATAGGATAGTGAGCTATCTGTCTTAGGAACAGAGAGCTGAATTGAAAGGCTTGTTGCAGCGATATGAGGACACATGTAGGAATAGGATGGGGAGGACTAATATCACACTACATGAGGTCGACATAGGGAATGCTGTCCCAATAAAACAACACCCCTACAGCCTTCATCCTCTCAAAGCTGCACAGGTACAGAAGGAAGTGGAAGTGATGCTCCAAGAAGACATCATCGAGCAAAGTCAAAGTGAGTGGAGGTCACCAATCGTGTTGGTTCCAAAACTTGATGGTACTCAATGATTCTGCATGAATTATCAGAAGGTCAACACCATAACTAAATCAGACTCATACCCAATTCCAAGGCTGGAAGACTCATGGAAAAAGTTGGACAAGCCAAATACATCATAAAGTTAGACTTACTTTGTGGTTACTGGCAAGTACCTTTGTCAGAGAGAGTGAAAGAAGTTTCTGCATTTGTAACCACAATTGGGCTGTAGCAATTTAAATTAATGCCTTTACAATGAAGAATGCACCAGCCACATTTCAAAGACTTATGAACAGAGTTGTGGCAGGATTGACTAATTGTGCCATCTATGTAGATGACTTAGTGATCTTTAGCCACTCATAGAAAGATCACATGGTGCATTTGACAGAACTCTTTGAAAGACTATGAGTGGACAAGCTGGTTATAAGTTTAGCAAAAATCAAATTTGCGAAGGCAGAGGTGATGCTCTTGGGACACAACATCGGTCACGGAAGGATGCCCCAAGGAACATGAAGAGAAAGGCCATCAAGAAATTTCCAAGACCATCCTTGAAGAATTATGTGCTTCGATTTTTGGGACTGAGCGGATTCTACCGGAAGTTTGTACCAAACTTTAGTAGTGTGGTGGCAATGCTGATGGATTTGCAAAGAAGAACAATGCCAGGAGGCATTTAAGAATTTAAAAGCTGTGTTAACCAGCGCACCAGTTTTAGCCACACCAAATTTCTTGAAACCCTTTAAGGTTGCTATCAACGCCAGCGATGTAGGTTTTGGAGCTGTGTTGATGCAGTAGGATGGGGATGATGGTGGAATTGAAAGACCAAGTGGTTATTTTTCAAAGAAACTCAAAACCCACCAGAGAAAATACTCCACCATTGAAAAGAGTTATTGAGTTTGGCACTGGCCTTACAACATTTTAATGTTTATGTTACAAACAATGTTTTAGAGACTGTTGGGTATACAGACCATAACTCTCTCAACCTTTTCGGAAAGATTTCAGGACAAAAATATGAGGCTATTTCATTGGAGTCTCATGTTACAGGCTTTTAATTTACATATTGTACATGTTATGGGTCATAAAAATGTCACTGCAGATGCATTATGGCGGGTTTAAAAGAAAATGAGTAAATGAGATAGAACTGGTATGGTCCAATGTTATATATTTATACAGAATTATTATGTAAGGTGTAACTTTAGGTTACTGACCTATGTATCTTGTGATATTGGTGTTAAGATTTAAAGAAAAAGATGAAGCTACCGTTTCATAAAAATGGTTCATTTTTTCCTTAAGGGGGGAGGTGTTACAAAATAGTGTAGAGCAATCATGAATTGGAAGGCAGGAAGCTAGAATTTGTTTGTAATAATGATAGGAGGTAAAGTGCTTTTCAAAGCTTAGAAATTTATACAGAAAATGTGTCTAAGCAGTTGAAGGGGGAACAGACAGTTCTGAAATTGAAACATGTATCAATTAGCTGTGTGATTGGAAACCTTAGGCTTGTTTTGATGTTTTGGCAACTAGCCAGAATCAGCCAACTAATTTAAACCAAGCACTTAGTGATAGAAAGCCAATTGAATCTAAATCTGATGGTTTTGACAACCTTGGACCAATGCTATTGTAAGAAAATTGATATGTCATCCAAGGTATATAAGGAGAGGGTTTTTGAAAATCGGTGTGAGAATGAACTGTCATCCGAGAAATAAGCATTTAGCAGTCACAAGAAACCGCTAAGCTCTCTAAGAAAGGATGATCTCTCCATAAAGGTACAATGGCACTTGTCGATAAGAGTCCTTACAGAAGACTTCACAGAGAAAGCATCCCTGATAGTCAGATCAGCGGAAGAAAGAAGTTTGTGACTTGAGAACATCGAAAAAAGGCTCTGAGAAACTGAGTTTTAATTTATTTTCTTATTACTTGGATTTATGTAAGTGTGACTTATGCTTATTGAAACAGTGTACCAGTAGAATTTAAATCAGTTAGGGAATAGTTAGTAGTTAAGGGGGAATTGGTCAGTTTGTTAATAATTCTGTTAATTTGTTCACTGTAATGATAAAATAAATAAATTGTTACTTGTTACTTATAAAGTGAATATCAGGGATTTTCTTTCATTTAACCTCCCCTTCTCCATGACTGTTTTACAGATTAGGCGAGGTGAGGCGAGCTTGTCTGGGTGCTGCAGGTTTAATTATCGGAAGGGGACCTCTACTCTCACCATAACAGATTGGGGGCTTGTGTTTCAATTTTAATTATCAGAGAGGTTCAACCTCCCTTTCCTAACACACTGCATCTGTTTCAGGAGAAAATCTACCAAGTTGTAGGATCTTGTTCCATGGGCTGCACGCGGGATTGGGTGAGTCGCACCAGGATGCAGATCAGAGATGGCTATAGGGAATGCCAAGTGCCACATGGATCTCTGTGATTTTGTTCCAGTTGTTTGCTTATGTTTGTGACCCTTCAGCCCTCAACCCCATAACCATTCTTCATTCCATCATGTGCTAACTCAAGCCCCTCCACCTCGGTGATTACCCAGACCTGGTATAGCCCCATTAACTTAATGTTAACTTATTACAACCCATAGCCCACTCACTCAATGGACTCCTATTGCCCCATGCCAATATAATGTTAGCTCATGCCAACCCATCCACTACCCTCAATCTTTGTACTATCATTGCAAACTCACCCAGTATCTACCAGGTCAGATCCTAGGAGCCACCTGGAGGTGAAATAAAATAAAGGCCTAAGTATCAATTACAGCTTTTACATTTAAAAAAAAACATGAAATCCCATTTAAATGTTTTGAATCTCCTCAAGTGCTTAATTTTTTGAAAAAACAAATTAACATATATTAATAATTCTGCTTCGATCGAACTGTGAACTTAGAACTCTCCTGTTGTGGAAGTTATACCTTATGGAAAATAATGAAATCTTCACAATGACATAATGATAACCCTTATGGAAATTGCAACAATCAACCATTGAAAATAGAGCATTTTTCACCTTTGATTGCTACAGGCAACAATACACAACTTACATTGGGCTGGAGTTTGAAATCACTTCATGTCAAAGACGTTTTTTGCTCTTCAAGAATATTCGATTGATTAGAATAGATTGATTAGATTTTTGGCTTCAAAAATCTATGAATAATATATCTTTTCTGATTAGTTTCATACATGCCATCATTGCTGTAGAGTTCATTGGTTCTTTACATAGTGTACACTGGGTAAATGGGCATGAGTTGGCATGAAGGATATTAAGGACCTTAGGGAGTAGGTGGGACATAATTTAACAGTTATTTGACATGGGGCCTATAAGGCATATTGGGTCAGCTGGGGGTGCATGGGTTGGCATGGAGAGGAGTGACTAACACCTTTAGAAATTACATGAGAACAGGTTCCTGAAAACACACCATGGTTTATGAATCCTCTGAGATCCATGAACCACAAGTCATCAAAATTTGGCCGAAATTGCAGGCGCACTGTGCCGATCCCTGTGATAGAACCAGCCAGATCAGGGGTGTAAGAACTGGGTTTCTTGCCCCCAACCTTGTCCCAGGCACTGCGAACCTGGATAAAAACCGAGAGGACTGTGGATGCTGTAAATCAGGAACAAAAACAAAGTTGCTGGAAAAACTCAGCAGGTCTGGCAGCATCCATGAAGGAAAAAACAGTGTTAACGTTTCGGGTCCGGTGACCCTTCCTCAGAACTGGGGAAGGATCACCGGACCCTAAATGTTAACACTGCAATCCTGGAATTCAGTCCCACCTGTTATTTAGAAATGTCTTCAAAGATCTGCTGATTCTGCAAAAATCCAGCCCTATATAACATTGTTAAGCTTCAGTTTTATTTTTGTTTCAATAGAATTATTTGTTTGCACCATTTCCTGCATTTCTATTTTTGCCAGCTGCTTGGAAAATGGCCTTCACATCTGTGATGAATTGTAAGTCAAGAGAGTTATTGATGAACAATAGGTGTCTGTTACAGGGATTATTTGTTGTTTGTAGAACTGCTTGGAGTTAGGGATGGAAGAGGCCAGAATTTAGCAGCGACATGGTTTAACTCCCTTTGCATTCCAAAATTCGGCCATCCCACGTGTCTGGGAATTTGTGTGTGTTGCTGCAGCTGTCCTTGATAATATCAGGTCCTTCTGCTCTTACCCACGTGTCACTTCTCCTCCTCTAAGCATGCGCTGTAGTCAGCACCTTCTTCATCCTTGCACAGCAGCTCCCATTGCTTTACAATGTTGTGCAAGACAGAGCAGATCATTAACTAGGCTGAAGGGTGCACCCAGATTTCATCAGGTACCTTGCTCATTCACATCTTTCTTCACTTTGGCAAACATAAGCAACCTGTGAGATATAGGTCAGCAGAGTGCAAGGTTCTGCAAATATTTTCCATGAATTCCAGAAAGAAGCCAGAGGCATGACTTTGAAAGCCACTGGCAAAACTTCCCCACTTAGTTCACTAAAGAACAGACCATCTTCTGGGGGCTGCCAAGGTCAGTGAGTACCAGAGACTAGACGGAACCAAGGATAGTACTTCCTACAAGTTGCACCACTCTGTCCTGTAGAGTAAAGAGAAGGCTGCTGTTTTGTCTGGTGCTTTTGGAAGCTGGTAGCCACCATGTTCTTCACCTGATGTCCGAGCAGCACTGCCTGAGCACCATTCATGATGAACTGAGATTTAACATTTGGGAAATGTAGACCACAGCCAAAAACACCCAAAGGTAGTAGAAGTGAACAGCTAACCTAGTGGAAATCATCTCCAAAATATTGAGAATTACCTCCAATTTAGTAAAAGCTCACCCTTAGAACAAGTCCTGTGAGCAAAAGTCTTTCATTCAACCAAGAAAGCAAAAGTGAGGTCCAATAATTTAAGTTTAAATTTGTTTAGCACCCTCTGATCCAGCTGTCTTATTAGCTTGATATCACTGGTAAATTTAAGGAAACTTGGGAAACCCATGCAAACATATTCAAAGTTCAAATCCTGAGTGCAAGGTGCCATCAATGACCACTTTATGTGTTATAATTGCCAGCTTACCGCTTCCTCGTGGAGCTGAACACACTGAAGTTAAAGGAGGAAGTCAGCAGGTGCATGTTGGATTTCCAAAGCAGCATTTGTTTCAGTCCTTTCAACCAGCTGTCTAATCCAATATGCACTCAGGCTAAAACTGCCCCCTTCAATATCTTCTGGGTTAGGCCTTGAAGTGCAAAAAAGTGGTCACGGATAAGGATACTGAACACATACTTGTATTATTTTCATATCATGTGGTCCTGCTCAAAAGGGTGTTATGTGGTCTCTGACTTTGGATATTGCTTAAGAAGAATTGTCACTGAGCATTATTACCATGATTTCTATAGGTTGAAATTTTGCTAATTGTGGTAGCATTGCTTTATACTACAGATTTTATAATATTGAATGAAGAAGTCGATCTTACTCCTTTCGAACTCTATCTCATTTTACACATATGAGTAATTGTGTCCAATATTTTCCTTATTTTCATTTGTAACAGCTTAGCATTAAATGGATTACGATGCACCCTAGAATGGCAGCACTAGTTTTCAGTTCCCTTCGCTTTATACCAGTATATGAGTGAAGAGGCATAAGGTATCAGTAAGGAATTACGTGTCCCAAATAACCCTTCATATTTTGGAAACTGGATCAAAATAAGTTTTGCTACCAAGTCATGCTACAAGATGTTTATTGCTTTCAAAGAGTCATTGTAAGTGTTATAAAACTGCTTATTCTTAACTTTTTCCTAAATTTTGCTTCTGGTAATCTTGGGTCTTAATGAACTAGATAAACAAGCTTTTAGCCTGTCAGGGTGGAATTTATGTGTCAGACAGAGAGATCAAAAGTATGTTGTGATAAATCATATTATTCCTGTTGCACATATCACTAATAAGCATGTTCATTCATCATCCAAGGCACACAAAATATTTTATGCATAAGGTGATGTTCATAGAGACGGTCAGAAATCACTCGTTATAGTCCAACAGGTTTATTTGAAAACACAAACTTTCTGAGCTTCACTCCTTCTTCGGGTGTTAGTGAGAGAGGTAGTATCAGACACAGAATTTATAAGTAAAAGATCAAAGCGTCACACCACTGATGAGGATGTATTAAACAAACCTAAGCTGCTGTTAAATCTTCAATCAGTTAGAAGGTTTTAATTAATTAATACATATATGCTTTTGTACTATGGCAGGGATGACCAAAAATGAACCTCCTTGACAGAGGAGCTGCCCTTGCTCTTGACTGTTTAGGCATTAAATGTATAAATGGCCACACCAGCTCAGTCAACAGTTTGCCAAACATACACTGCCTGCTGCAATGTGGACCTTTCACGGCAGAACCCGAATGGGAAAATTATAATAAACAGAGAGTGACAAGTGTTAGTAGGTGGAATATTTAATGATGAGATTTTATTGTGTGAATGTTCTATGGCAAATATGTAGGGGGTACAATGGAGGACCACCAGATTAATCTCTGGGATGGTAGGATTATCTATTGGAGGGGTTATTTAATGTTGGGAGATAGAGGAAATTGTGTCTCCATTCTCAAGAGTTTTGAAAAATGTAGTGATCTCATTGAAACTTACAAAACTCTTCAGTGTTAGGATGGATGTAGATCGAATGTTTCCCCTGACAGATGATTCTAGAAATGGGGAACATGAGTTGAAAATATTCTTAGATGATTGCTTGGTCTCGCATGTTCCATCCTCCTTAAACTCAGCCTATGTAAAGTTCTGCTGATCATATCCCAGTTTGCACTAAGTCCTACTTACTCTTCACTCTGTATTTATTGACCTGTGAAACCTCCTGGTCCAGCAAATTGTAAATTTCAATTCTCAACCTGTAATCCAATCATTCCATTTCTCCCTATATCTGCAACATCTTCAAGAGCTATTACACTCTGGAAACGCTGTGTTCCTCCCATGCTGGCCTGCCACATATTCCTAATTTCTTTGCTCTATTATTTATGGCTATGCCTTTGACTATCTAGACTCTAGCTCTGGGATTTTCTCTTTAAACATTGCCATCTCCTTACGTCTGTCTTCTCCTCTATGAAAATCTTTTAAACCTACACTTTCAACCAAATTTTTGGTGCAGACCTGAATATCACCTCTTTAGCTGATATAGCATTTTGTCTGATAATGACTGTAAAATTGTCTTGGATGTTTTATTAAAGATTTAAATGAAATTTGTTATTGTTGTTATGCAGAAGAATTTTGTAGTCAAATTAATTGTCTAAAAATTTAATATTGGTATTCCGACAGCATAACAAAGGCTTGTTTTCGTGTATTGCTATCCAGGGAGAAAAATGTCCCAAGGTACTTCACAGCAGAATGGCAAAATAGGCAAGGTTAGGAAGGGAGTCCAAAGGGTCAAAAGATCTAAACGACCAGTTTATGACGATCTTAAATGTGGAAAGTGAGAGGTACAGAGGGCAGGGAATTTACAGGTGGAATTTTTTGGATATGACACCTGGATAGCTGTGGCTCTGATGCTGGAGTTAAAGGAGAGGAGATGCTCAAGATAATGATGGAAGTTACAAAGACTGGGGACATTAGAATTGGAATTGGCTTTTGTATTTCCAATAGTGACTGAAGGAAATTACATTTCGCTCAAATCACACACAACCTCCACCAACTGAAGTGACAAAGGTAACATGCACATAGGGACACCATAATGTGTGACTTCCCTACCAAATCACACATCATAGAACCCCTACAGCGCAGATAGAGGTCATTCAGCCCATCGAGTCTGCACTGAACCTCCAAAGAGCATCCTACCCAATCCCAGACCTCCCTATCCCTCTTACCCTGCATTTACCACAGCTAACCCACCTAGCCTGCGCATGCCTGGACACTACAGGACACTACATGGCCACCTAACCTGCACATCTTTGGACTGTGGGAAGAAACTGGCAGAAACCCACACAGTCATGGGGAGAAAGTACAAACTCCCCACAGACAGTCACCTGAGGCTGGAATCAAATCTGGGTCCCTGTGGCTGACCACTGCTAGCCACTGAGCCACTATGCCACCCAGCTATTCAATCTAGATACATACCATCATAGCATCATGGTCACTGGGTCAAAATACTGGAATTCCCTATTGTGGGGGTCTTCCAGAAACTCAAGATTAAAGTGTACTACCACCTTTCTAAAGCTGGCTAGTGATGGGCAGTAAGTACTAGTTTTGGAACATCTTGAAAATGATTTTTAAAAAACAAAAACAGTGAGACATTCGGAGAAGTTGCTTGATGAGGTGGAGAGGTAAAAGCTGACCCAAACAAGTCAGTGACAAGGCTACAGAAATCATTTATTCCCACATTAACTTTTTGAGAAGTTAATGAGGACAAAATACATCCAGGTTCCCTGCTGAAATTCTCAGCCACAGATTCATACTTGACAATAACCATGATGAAAAACAGATGTTACCATATGCAAACTGATACTGCTCATGTGCAGGGCACTTCAATTATTTTTAATAATAAACACTGTGTGTAAATGAATCACAAGCCCCAGCATTAAAGCTGAATACAACATGGGATGCCATTAAAATGATGTAACAAGGGGTGTACTCAATTCAGTGGTTTCAATATAGTTAATATAACGTGAAATTCTGTAGTTAATAAAACACAGATTATTGTGTGTTTGCTAATTATACCAGATTTCAATTGAATGCTGCAAGGTTTAGCTAATGATATTGTGGTCTTGCTCTTTCTTATGCTTTCAATAAATATGTGTCATCTGTTACTATAAGGGTTTTGGTTTGATTTAGGGTTAGAATAGCTGACCACATTTATCTATAATTATACATCTATGCCTTCATGTTCATCACTTATTTTTGACTTCCTGGGTGCAGCAACACAGAAGATAGGCTTGTGCTTTATGAGTATAATTGGTGTTTTGATTTGAAAGCATTCATTGCACCAACATTGAAATGAGCTTTGTTCAGCTCTAAATAAGTGGGGGTAAAATTATTCTACTGGCAATTAGAGGATGCTTGACAGGGATCCTCCAAGTTTTGCCATACAACTGTACAACATGTGTCTACTGATGTACATCACATTAAGCTTGGTTAAGATTTAGCATTTCATTTAGCTACTGCAGTTTTCTTTTCACCTCTCACCATTACCAATCCCAAACATCACACACCACACCACTTCACTGCCAATAGCAACTCTTGTTGTGATACAGGCACTGGTGATCCTTCAGAATCTCATCCAATTGCTATTTTTCATATATGAAACTAAACAAGAATTTCAGCAGGTTCTTCAACTTTGCAACAGGAATGGGTGAACCGTAAGGAATGAAATGGATGGACATTATGGGGGATATCACAGTTATCACACACTTTAAGCTAGATTAATAAGACGGAGATCTTGAACAGGAACTTTAGATAATTGTTTCCTTTCTCCAACCTACAATAAACTGAGGTTCATAATGGTCTCACAGCTGCTCTGCTTGAAATATCTCAAATCAGATAGATTAAGGATTGAAGCTAGGCCCTGTATAACTCAGTGACTCAGTGCTACACTGATACAGGAAATCCAGGTATGACCTTCGTAAGGCCACTAGAGATGCCAATAAGTGATACCAAACTAAGCTTGAGACTCAGACCAAGCAAATAAACACCCATCATTTGTGGCAAAGCTTACATGACATAACAGGCTACAAAGTGAAGGTGAACAGAATCATGGACAACAGTACAACCCATACCCCGACAAGCTCGCTTTGAACTGAAGGCCAGTGAAACAATGCCACCTATCCTAACAGTTGGGATGCACCTGTACCACTGTGCCACAGCCACAGATGTCAGGTCAGCCTTCTTGACAGTGAACCCGTGGAAAGCGACTGGCCTGGATGGAATCCCCAGCTGTGCATTCAGATCCTGTGTGGACCACCTGGGCGGAGTATTCGCAGACATCTTTAACCCCTTCTTACTACGATCTGAATTCCCATCGTCCCAGTGCCAAAAAATCATGCAGCGTGCCTCAATGACTACCGCTTGCTTGATCTGACTTCCATAATTATGAGGTGCTTTGAGAGGTTAGTCATAGCTCACATCAACTCCAACCTACCAAATTGCCTTGATTCTTTGCAATTTACCTATCGGTGCAACAGGTCCACAACAGACACCATCTCCCTGGCCCTACACTCATCCCTGGGACATCCAATAACAAGGATACCTACATCAAGCTCCTACTTATTGACTACAGTTTTGCCTTCAATACTATAATTCCAAATAAACTCATCTCTGAACTCCAAGACCTAAGTTTTGGCTTCCCCCTCTGTAACTGGATCCTTGACTTCCTGACCCATAGAACAGAATCGGTAAGAATAGGTAACAACACCTCCTTTACATTACCTTCGATTGCTGTGTCCCACAAGGCTGCATACTCAGCCCCCTTATACAGTCCTTATACATTCACGACTGTGTGGCCAAATTTTGTCCCAGCTCCATTTACAAGTTTGCTGACAACACTACCGTTGTTGGTCAGACCTCAAACAAAGATAAAACAGAATACAGGAAAGAGATCGAGTGCTTAGCAGTATGGTATAAAGACAATACTCTCTCCATCAACGTCATCAAAATGACGGAGCTGTTCATTGACTTCAGAAAGAGGAGTGGAGGGTGTGCTCCTGTCTGCATCAATGGTGCTGAGGTGGTGATTGTTGAGAGTGTCAAGTTCCTGTGAGTGACGATCACCAACAATCTGTCCTGGTCCACCCACATTGACACGATGATTGAAAGAGCACAACAACAACTCTACTTCATCAGGAGGTTAAGGAAATTTGCCATTTCCACAAGGACTCTTACCAAATTTTATAGATGCACCACAGAAAGCGTCCTATCTAGACCCACCACAGCATGGTTTGGCAACTGGTCCTCCCATGACTGCAAGAAACTACAGGGACACATCAACACAGCCCAGTCCATCACTCAAACTAGCCTCCCATCCATTGACTCCATCTATAGTTCCTGCTGCCTCAGGAAAGCAACCAACATAATCAAAGACCCCTCCCACATCGATTATACTCTCTTCCACCCTCTTCTGTATGGCAGAAGATATAAAAGTTTGAATACTGCACCACCCAAAGGGAATGGAGAATGCAGGCAGTGATTTCAATACTTCTCATAAATGGCCCAGTTAAGTTGGAATCTGAGAACTTTACATTTCTTGATCACATGCTATGATAGCGATGATAACCTCTTGAAGGTATACCGCATACTAACTGTGAGATGTAACACAACAGATGTGTAAATGGGTTCCCCATTGCCTGCAAACTAGCAGAGAACCCGTCATTACAGTCCCACTGATTACTTCTAATATCTTGTGAAATTTTCATCATTTTATGTTAGACATGTCTATTTTTTAAAAAAATAAATCCTACATTCTGCACAGTTGCAATAGCAATTTGCATAATGCACCATCTGTTTTCCATCATGATGGTTGTCAGACATGTGTCTACACTGGAATTACAGCAACAAACAAATGTTTTTTTCAGTTAATTGTTCACATTGTTAACAGTGAGTGTTGATTTTCAGGAAATTAAATGCATACCTGATATAGAGAAATTTAGGTGAAGTTCCCTGTGGCACAATCCTTTGTAGTTAATCTAGGATAACACTCATCAGTGTCTCCTGGTACTAATCCTACTGATCTCAGTGGAGGCTCCTAATTAAAATGGAATATGAGAAGTAAATGCAACTGCAGGTTTATCACTTGCCTCATATATCTGGAGCTTGAGTCACCTCTACACCATTTGATGAGTTATCCAGTTCCCTGTTCCAGACTCTGACCATATCACCGCATTCCCATTGGTAAAGAGCATAATTAAGAATTTCCTTTTAAAAATAATCCCTTTCTTGAGGGCCACTGTCATATTCTTCCATCTGAAAACCACATTGCCTCAAGTTAGTTGGTGGACTGACTTTCACAGATATAATAGTTCCTTATTAAGCTAGACAAGTAGCAAGTCACTGCAGAAGGGAGATTCTAGCCTTCACAAAGTATGCAAAAACCATCAGAAACAGTTGTGAATCAATGAAAATTGTTAAAATTAGAGGCCTGAAATTCAGGGGCAGCGTTTAACCACAGCTGTGCAAGTGTAATGAAATGGAACTCCACCTACTCAAATTCACAAATGCTGACTTCATCTCAAATTCTACAGATAGGGTCATTTCAGTTATTGGAATGAAAAGGGAAGAGAACCTTCTAATAGAGATGGCAGTATAATTTTAACAGGTAATAAATCCTTTCAGATTAATAGCCTTTGGCTTCCAGACTTTTGGACCTCGTTTGGACATTTGCTAGCACTCATTTGACCCCTGTTCCCCTATGACCTATAAACGATATACTGGGAATTTCCCATTAACCTTAGGAACTTCCCCAACATGTTTTTCTGCCACGGATTTATCTTTCACTCACCAGAATTTCTGACATTTGCAAATGGGGAGAATCCAAATTCTTAGCATTGAAGTAGAAATATCTATCTTCTGTCTTTCTGCATTGTAGGATTTCTGGATTTGGCTTGGTGTTATTAATTCATTGGCAAAAAATTCACTTCTAAAATACTGCAGGGTGACTTACAATTTAAATAATTGTCTTGAGAGTGAAGAAAGCTTGCTACTGCTGATTTAATTCAACACGCGCTCTGAATTAAGTACCATTCTACAGTTCCTTAGCTTTTGCTGATACTTGTTGATCAAATCCAACATGTTTCAGATCAGCATGGTTGTTAATTTGCATGATAGAAAAATCACATGTAAGCTGCAAAGGCCATTCAGAGCTGTAAGGGTTAACAAGCATGATATGCAATGCTCTATATGAAGGTTTGATTTCCTTAAATGGTCCCAAAATAGTGATATACCAGAAATAATGAGCTATTTCAGCTGTGGTGTAAGGTCTTAAACACAGGTGTAGCAATAAACAACTGCACCTCCCAGTCGCGAACCATTTCAACTTCCCCTCCCATTCCTCAGATGACATGTCCGTCCTGGGCCTCCTGCAATGCCACAACGATGCCACTCGAAGGTTGCAGGAACAGCAACTCATATTCCGCTTGGGAACCCTGCAGCCCAATGGTATCAATGTGGATTTCACAAGCTTCAAAATATCCCCTCCCCCTACCGCATCCCAAAACCAGTCCAGCTCATCCCCGCCTCCCTAACCTGTTCTTCCTCCCACCTATAGCCTCCTCCCACCTCAAGCCGCACCCCCATCTCCGACCTACTAACCTCATCCCGCCCCCTTGACCTGTCCGTCCTCCCTGGATTGACCTATCCCCTCCCTAACTCCCCACCTACACTCACCTTTACTGGCTCCATCCCCGCCCCTTTGACCTGTCTGTTTCCTCTCCACCTATCTTCTCCTCTATCCATCTTCTATCCGCCTCCCCCTCTCTCCCTATTTATTTCAGAACCCCCTTCCCCTCCCCCATTTCTGAAGAAGGGTCTAGGCCCGAAAAGTCAGCCTTCCTGCTCCTATGATGCTGCTTGGCCTGCTGTGTTCATCCAGCCCTACACCTTGTTATCTCTGTAATTCTTGTATGGTGCTTTACATAATTGACTATAGAAGTATAACAAAACATCAATTTTACTAGCAATTAATGATATCCCTTGATTTAATACTAGGAAAATGTAACTGACTCCAAAGTCCAAGTATCCAAGCCAAATCTTCATTCAACTCTTGGCTGAAGGAAACTTGTGATGTATTGCAGGTGTGTGTGTCCAAATAGGCACTATTTAAGGGTACAGTTTTGAAAACCTTAATGTTCTCCATTTTGTCTTCAAACAGAAGGACAAAATACCTGAACAAGGATCCGCTCCCAGATTATCCACGTTACCCAGGCCAATGCCTGTTGGTATGTGTTATGAAGGAGAAACACTGAGACCGAGCATAGATTTCCTTGTGCCATCATGAACAAAGAGGATGTGAAATGGCCATTGACTTCCCTAGGGCGAAGGAGTAAAGAGGTGTTCTTATCTGAAATTGTTGGGTTCTGTGTGAATTTTGCAAAGCTGCTACAGAACATGGATGTTTTTTCAACTCCTTCCCTAACACCATGGAGAAACAAGGAAATATTCAGTCAGGTAACTGAAATTTTGGTCAAAGAAGTAGGTTCTTTTGTCTCAAAGGAGAAAAGCAATTGGTAAAGAGGCAGAGGGTATGGGGAGGATATTTCAAAGCTTGGGGACTGGGCAATAGAAGGCAGAGCTACCCATGGTGGAGCAACTAAAATGGAGAAACATTTGTCAAGCAAGATAACAAAAGTTTTGTTTGATCCTGATCAATTTATTTCACTTAGTAAATGAAAATGTTAGTGAAAAATGAGAAATAGATATGTAGACAGTCTTGACGCTTTGAGAATGATCAAATGAGGTGTAGAAATTGTTTGATTCATGGAATTAAACAGCAACCTTTAGCAGAAGAAGAAGATACACTTTCTTTACAATGAATGCAGAAAATTGTGTATCTGTGGAAAATTTCCAAAGATCTGCTGCTCTTTTTGGGAATTGCGTTATGAGAATTCCTTCACAATGGTTAAAGCACATATGATCTTTTTCTTTCTGTGAGAGGTAAAATATAACATGATTTTACTGCTCTCAAATACAATTTTTTTCAATAAGAATAATTTTGGTATTTTCTGCTCCTAACAATGGACAGTGTCCTTACTGTGAGTGTGAAGTTGGAAAATCTGTGTCCATTTCTAATTATAATGCCACACATGAAATATGCTGCAGATCTTCATGTGACAATTAATGGTTAAAAAAAACATGATAACAAATTAACAAATTAAAGGAGGGAAGGTGACTTAGAACTGCAAGCCTTTACACCTTTATGATTTGTGTTGGCATGCATACTTGCCAAATAATTTAAAATTTTATATAACATTTCTTCTTTTCATTTTTGTTGAAGGTAAACCTGGGAAGGTATTTTCAGAGACAACAAAATGCAAAGCTGGATGAACACAGCAGGCCAAGCAGCATCATAGGAGCAGTAAGGCTGACGTTTCGGGCCGAGATGAAATTTTCTAATGAAGGGTCTAGGCCCGAAACGTGCCTTCCTGCTGCTGTGATGCTGCTTGGCCTGCTGTGTTCATCCAGCTCTGCACCTT
>NC_063341.1:37249229-37275847 GCF_021869965.1 Rhincodon typus | reverse complement strand
CGAAACATCAGCTTTCCTGCTCCTCTGCTGCTGCCTGGCCTGCTGTGTTCCTCCAGCTCCACACTGTGTTATCTCTGACTCCAGTATCTGCAGTTCTTACTATCCCTGACCTATTATCCAGGTACCAGTTTCATGAAGCATAAGAAAGCATAAGAAATGGCAATGCAGTTGAATGGATTGAGGCCATAAGATCATAAGATATAGGTGCAGAATTAGGCCATTCAATCATGGCTGATGTGCCCCTTTACCCCATTGTCTTGCCTTCTTAATGTGACCCTTGATCCCCTTACCAATCAAGAACCAATCTCTGTTTTAAATACACCCCATGACTTGGCCTCGTCAGCCCTCTGTGACAATGGGTTCCATGGATTAGCCACCCTCTGGCTGAAGAAATTCCTCTGCTACTCAGTTCTAAAAAGTCATCCCTTCACTCTGAGGCAGTGCCTCAGGCCCTAGTCTCTGCTTTTAGTGGATACATCTTCTCCAAGTCCACTCTATTCATGTTTCTCAGTAATCTGTAAGTTTAAATCAAAACTCCCTCATCCTTCTAAACTCCATAGAGTACAGACCCAGAGTCCTGAACTGCTTCTCATATGATAAGCCCTTCATTCCTGATATCATTCTTGTAAACCTCCTCTTGACTCCTTTTGGTACCAGTACATCCTTCCATAGACATGGGGCCCAAACCTGCTCACAATATTCCAAATGCAGTCTGACCAGAGCCTTGTGCAGCCTCAGCAGTACATCTCTGTTCTTTCATTCTAGCCCTCTTGAAATGAATGCTAACATTGTGTTTGTCTTCCTGACTGCCAACTGAACCTGCATGTTAACCTCAAGAGAATCCTGAACGAGGACTCCAAAATCCTTTTGTGCTTCAGATTTCCAAAGCCTTTACCCATTTAGAAAATAGTCTATGCCTCTATTCTTCTGACCAAAGTGCACAAGCTCACACTTTCCCACATTGTATTCCATCTGCCACTTTGCCAACTCTCCCAGCCTGTTCAAATTCTTCCGCAGCCTCACCGCTTCTTCAACATTACCCGTCCCTCCACCTATCTTTGTGTCATCTGCAAATTTAGCAACAGTGACCTTAGTTCCTTCATCCAGATTGTTGATGTACAACGTGAACAGTTGACCCAGAAAGGACGCCTGCGGAACTCCACTAGTCTCTGGCTGCCATCCTGTAAAAGACCCTTTTATCCCCACTCTCTGCCTTCTGCCAGTCAGCCAATCCTCTATCCATGCCAGTACCTTGCCCCTAACACACTGGGCTCTTATCTTATTTCACAGCCTCCTGTGTGGCACCTTGTTAGAAGCCTTCTGGAAACCCAAATAAGTCATATTCAATGTATTTCCTTTCTTTAATGTACTCGTTTACCTCTTCAAAGAATTCCAACAGATTTGAGAGGCATGACCTTGACAAAGTCATGCTGACTCAGCCCTATTTTACCAGCCACTTTCAAATACTGCAAAATTTCTTCCTATTAATGGGCTCTAAAATCTTATTAGGTCAGACCAACAAACCTATAGTTAACTGTCTTCTGCTTCCCTCTCTTCTCAAACAGGAGTGTTACCATAGCCATTTTCCAGTCCTCTGGGAGCCAAACTCCAGTGATTCCTCCTTGGATTTTTAGCTCCCAACCCTGATCCCTTTGCAGCCACATCTGATGCCTACAACATTATATCAGCCAATTTCAATCTGCACTACAAGCTCATTCACCTTGTTTCATATACTGCATGTATTTAAGGACCACACCTCAGTCCTGTATTGAATGCCACCACCTGCTCCCTCCTGCTCCCTGACTTCGCATAGTTGTCTCCTTGACTGCTGTGCCTGAAGTTAGAACAAAGAATAAAGAACAAAGATCAATACAGCATAGGAACAGGCCCTTTGGCCCTCCAAGCCTGCGCTGACACATTTTGCCCTTCTGTACTAAAATTGTCTTCACTTACAGGATCCCTCTATTCTCTTCCTCTTCATGTATTCATTCAGGTGCTTCTTGAATGCTGCTATTGTGCCTGCTTCCACCACCTCCCCTGGCAGCGCGTTCCAGGCACTCACCACCCTTTGTATGAAAAACTTGCCTCGCACATCTATTTTAACCTTCCCCCATCACCACCCCCCCGGCACCTTGAACCTGTGTCCCTTAGTAATTGACCCCCCACCCTGAGAAAAAGCCTCACGCTTTCCACTCTATCCATGCCATTCACAATCTTACAAAACTTCCATCAGGTCATCTCCCACTCTCCTGCATTCCAGTGAAAACAAACTTAGTCAATCCAACCTTTTTTCACAGCTAAAATCTCCCATACCAGGCAACATCCTGGTAAACCCTTTCTACACCCCCTCCAAAGCATCCACATCCTTCTGGTAGTGTGGTGACCAGACTGTGCACAATATTCCAAGTGTGGTCTAACTAAAGTTCTATAAAGCTGCGGCATAACTTGTCTATCCTTATATTCCAACGAAGACAAGCGTGTCATAGGCCTTTCTTTACTACCTGATCTATCTGCGCTGCCACATTCAGTGATCTGTGGACCTGCACACCCAGATCCGTCTGCATATCAATACTCCTAAGAGTTCTGCCATTTACTGTATAATTTCCACCTGTACTTGACCTTCTAAAGAGGCATCACTTCACATTTGTCTGGATTAAACACCATCTGCCATTTTTGTGCCCATGCCTCCAGCTGATCTATATCCTGCTGTACCCTCTGACAATTCTCCTCACTATCCACAACTTCACCAATCTTCGTATCATCTGCAACCTTACTAATTAGACCATCTACATTTTTCTCCAAATTAATTACGTAGAGCACGAACAGAAGAGGTCCCAGCACTGATCCCTGTGGAACACCGCCAGTCGCAAGCCTCTATTCTGAAAAGCATCCTTCCACTGCTACCCTCTGTCTTCTAAGCCAGTTTTGTATCCATCTTGCCAGTTCACCCAATACCATGTGACTTCATCTTTTGTACTAGTCTGCCATTGGATTCCTGATCCTTTCCATAATCTCTGTCCTTTCACTTGACCTGGAAACTTTAATAACCTCTGCTAGGCCCTCCCACCCATTAACTTTTTCCATAATTTCCCATGCAACTGAACCCAGTCATCAAGCAGGCAACACAGCCTTTGAGACTCTTGATTCTGGCCACAGAGAACAATGTCTATTCCCTTGACTATACTATCCTTGATTACAAGTACATTTCTGTTTTCTCTCCCCTCTTGAATGTCTCCCTGTACCATGGTGCTATGGCCCAAGGCATGGTATATGCAGATGCAGATTCTGGGACAACGGATGAATGGACAGTGCACAACAGTCACCAAACAGGAGTATTCTCTCACAGTTCAGGAACACTCAGCAGCAAGAACATTCAGCTTCCGATGTTCGGGTAAGCGTCCTCCAAGGCAGCTTTTGAGATATACAACAACGCAGAATCGCTGAGCAGAAACTGATAGCCAAGCTCTGTACCCATGAAGACAGCCTCAACCGTGATCTTGGATTCGTGTCGCACTACATGTAACCCCACCACACTGTTCTGTATTTGTAAAATCTTTCTTACTGTCCTGTTTTGACGCCATCACCTAGATAACTTGTTATGATCTCTCTAACTTAATTAGTTAATACAGTTTTGGATTACTTGTTACTTTGGTTAGACCCTTGGCATACAACTTTTATTCCCACCATGTTATTCTAGCTGTTTAGTTTGTCTCCAGCACCACTTATTTTTGATTTTTTGTAATTATCTTTCTGCCTCAATTAATCGGATTATAGGTCATCCCTTTGCTTGTTATTCAGCTGTTGAAACTTTACTCACACCATTTGACACTTTTGATCACCTGCAGAGACCTATTATTCAGCCTACCAACAATCCACTCACACCATTTGTGTGATCATCCTCCAGGCCTTCTGAAATCATTCTCAAAGTTACTTTGAATGGGCCTCTTCAGCTTTATTGTGTGTGGAACTGCTTGAAATACCCATTGCGCATGTTCTGATAAAATGGAATCCCAGAACCCTGATTTGCATGTTCAGAGGGCTCAACAACCAGGTGGGTGGTCTGGCCATCTTTCAAAATGCTGCTCAAAATTTCAAAATTCAGCTCTCTCTTGATTTTAATAAGTAATTATGGTAATTCATTTTCTATTGAGGCCATTACACATCTATGAATGCCAGATGATAGGAAAGAATATTGGCTTCCCTGAGGTCTGTCCCTTGCCAAATGCAATGTAAAACTTGAAAAGAACCCTACTGTTGATTGGATAATTTTAACATTGGTTTGATCAGTCCATGAATATCACAGAAACACAAATACATCTCTTAATTGGCTGCTGGAAAAGATACGGGCCTCCAAAAGCTTATTAAAACACCAGAGAGCCTGAATGCAAACGGAGCCACAAGACTCCCAGGAAATGCAATTCCAACTCTCTCATGTGAGACCAAGTAATGGATGGTAATTTAAATAGTTGTTTCATATGTTTTTAAATCTTTCCATTTGATGCTATTGTTCCAACCACAGCTGCCAGCTGCTTATAACTGCCATGATGAAAAGTGGGTGTAAAGTACATTAAAAGGCATTCCATGTTCTTAGTGGGTGCTTTTTTCCATTGCCTATCAGCAAAGTCAGATGTTAATTTGCTTGTTCTACTATCCCAAGTGTCCTAAACCTCTGAGTGAGTGAATTAGTCGAAGTGCTTTACTCTTTCCAATTAGGATACCTTAGATTTTGAGTTTAATTCAATTGCATTCCTTGCTAAATTCCAGGCCTGTTCCAATAGTGTGTGAACCACAGAACACTTACTGGATGATAGTGTTCAGCGAATTACATACATTGGCAATATAATTCGTGTATTCGAGACACACAATGGTTATAGTCTGTTATATTTAGGTTTTGCTAAAAAGATTGAGAAACTTGTGGTCTAATGAGACTGTGTATTACTGGTACTCTTGCACATTTCATCTGAAAAATATACAAATACTAATGGGTCACTGGTCCATTCACGCAATTACTTTTAGATGGAAGGGTTAATTTGTGACATTTTTTTAACCACACAGAAAATCCACAGGGGAACCCCACAAACCTACAGCTGTGTGGTTTATCAGAAGAAATTACTATATTTTCATTTCTCAATCCTAAATGTCTTGATTGTTAATTGTTCTGAATTAAAACTGTTATTTGTGTGAAGAAAGTTTGTTGTAGATTTATAATCAATAGTAGAGAATGTAAATTGTTCAAAAACGTCATGTTATTTTTTCCAGTGCAGAAGGCAAAGAACCCCCCTCAGTTTTCAGATGCCAACCAAGCTGTTGCTTACTTTGTAGCATATGTTGCTAAGAGATCGTGCTGTTTTTGCTTATTTTTCTCCCTCAGGGACATTTCACAACCCTGTGTATTATAGAATGCTCTTTGTTACACATCTGTTTTAAATTTTCTCTTTTGAGGCAGACCACTGTTCCTGACCTGGTCTGTAAAGTGTGATATTGTATTCCCAAATCAGTGCATATGCAAGCTGTCTTTGAAGTAATTTAGAATTGTATAAATAAATAAGGAGGTTGTGATCAAGATCAGAAAATTCTGAGGCTAATTATTGAGTTCAGAGAGGGCATATGAGATATTGTCCATTGATGCATAGTCGTGGCTTGTATTATTTTATTTAGATCGTTCTTTAACCGATTGTGTTGTTATAATTTGGAGAGACAGAGTAACTGCTTTTCTGCCAAACTTTTAGTGTCGTCATTCTGATCTCCCAATCAGGCTGAGATGATTGCATATTGTGAGTGACCCATTTTTGATGTCACATTTAAGTCTGCCCACTGATGTTCCTCATAGGCACCAACAGAATTAGGTTAGACTTCACAACTAAATAAAAGGAGCACTGTTTTTGTGTAAAACCATTACACATTTAGCGCAAGGCTGAATGTTACATTGAAATACATTGGCAACATGCATTTATTTTGTACTTTAAAGATGCAAATACATGCTAAATGACTTCAAAAATTCAAAAATTTAAAGCTGAACGTTAAAGCAAAAAACGGGCTATTAGGAGAAGCAAACTTGAGTATGACTGAAACGTGGTTTTAAAAGGGGATTTGGAGGAAAGGGTAGTGGAAAGACATAGAACATGTGATCTAGCTAACTAAAGATATGATCGCCAATGGAGTTGCCAAAAACAAAGACGGGAAAATGACGGTATGTTCAACTGTTGATCCACTTGCCTGTTTGGTCATGTATTGTCATTGGCTTCAAAATGCTGAGATATGACCCTGGTTTGTAAACACTTATTTGAAAGCCTATTATTAGGAAGTCATCCAGTCGAAACACAGCTCAGCCTTAAACTGGAGGCGATATAGATTTGGAACAAACATAACATACAATGTTAGTTCTGCTCTCCTTTCAAATTCAAAAACAAAAACAGAAATTGCTGGAAAATCTCAGCAGGTCTGGCAGCATCTGTGGAGAGAAATCATAGTTAATGTTTCAGGTCCAGTGACCCTTCCTCAGAACCCCTTTCAAATTCACTTATTAACCGGACACTCAGGTTTGGATATGTTTTAATATGAATGAAATACTCTTGTTTTGTTATCTAATAAAACATCAAAGATAAAGATAAATGAGTTGATGTTAGTTTGAGGTAAATTGTTTTTTGCTGGGGCAAGAAAACAATTTTTAGGTAAACATGCTTTTTTTTCCTTTTTCTCTCCACTGCAGTAAAAGATTACCTCCTGGTGTAGTTGCATTCAATAGAGGCTAACAGCCCTCCTGTATCTTAGTACAGTGGTTATTCTCGACAACTGAACCTGGACAGCATGATTCAGCAGCTTAAGTCATCCTCGGGGTCACAGGCACTGAGCTGAATTTTGTTTTCTCCTACATACCTACTTTTCTGAATTGGCAACCAAGTTCCAAAGGTACATTTTTTTGACAAAACAAACAGAAATTGTGTGCTGCTCTCCTTTTAAATTCAAAAACAAAAACAGAAATTGCTCAAAAATCTCAGCAAGCCTGGCAGCATCTGTGAAAAGCGTTAACATCTTGAGTCCATTGACACTTCTTCTGAACAGGTAGTAGGCCAATACTATAACAAAAGTTTCAAATAGTGGCAGATTGGGAAGGCCTTCCATGGGCATGGACTTAATCTAGATGGAGGGGACAGGCAGCTCATTTACCATCCCCCCATAGAACATTGAACGGTACAGCATGGAATGGACCCTTTGGCCCATAATGTTGTGCAGAAAATGATGCCAAATTAAACTAATCCCTTCTGCTTGCCCCTGGTCTATAACCCTCCATTTCTTGCATATTCATGGGCTTATCTATAAGCCCCTTATGTGCCTCCATTGTATCTGCTTCCACCACCATTCCTATCTGATTGAATTCCCAGCATCACAATGGGGAGGTTCGTTAAATACCTACTTGTTAAAACTAGTTCACCCAGGTTGTCCAAAGCAAAAACAAGACTATTTAGTCATTTTTCGCTTAAAATATTTGTGGGATCTTGTTGCTGCTGATTTTCATAGCATCATAGAATCATAGAATCCTTACAGTGTGGATTATCTTAATCCACAAAATTATGTTTTGTTGACATAATAACTGTTTCTAAGGAATGTAATAACATACCATATGAATACTACTTTCTCCTTTCTCTTTCACTGTGTACCAGTGTGGACAGCTGTGTATATTGGTTACAAAAGGTCCTCTCGGGGCAGTCAATCCAAACCTTTCCTCTGGTGGCTCATAATGTCTCCAGAGGACTATGTGTTGCTTCTGGAATATAGCAGAGTTGTCTTTGTAGGCCGGGCTGAAACACATGACGTAAGTTAACAACGAGAAGAGAACCCCAGCTGCAGATTATGTTGGAAGAAAGTGTGTAAAAATAGCTCACTAAAGGCCCTTAAAGTGCAAACTATTTTTCAGGAAGCACAAGCTTCATATTTTAGTGCAAGAATTTAATTTAAAAAGAGGAAATTGGAAGAAATCAGGATTGCAGTATATGATGAAACATCAACGTTACTGCTCCTCCCTCCCCCAAAGTGAGTGTTCAAATCGAAAAGGGATGTGGACAACTGCAGGAAGTGAATTAATGACCTCAACAATTTGAAAGGCTGAACATAATACAAGAGATGGCTGGGTTAAATTTCCTCAACAACTTGTTTTATGTAGCACCCCTAATATAATAAAACATCCTAAATGCTTCTAAAACAAAATATGTTTCTGCATTCATATTAGGAATCATTAAGACAGATGGCCAGTGATTTCTGTCAAAGAGGTAGAGAATGTCTTAAAGGAGTAAAACAAGGGTACATTAGATTAAGAGATAGAGGAAAGAAATTCCAGAGCTTAGAGCTGAAAACAAAGCAACCAATGGTGAAGTGATTAAAGATGGACATGTTCAAGAGCTTGGATGAACACAGGCAACTTACACAGTCATGTGTCTGGTGAAGATAGGGATAAAAAGGCCTTGGAAGGTTTGAAAATGAGGAAAAGGAGTCTAACTATTTTTAAGAGGTAGCCACTTTTGGGCAAATGGTTCATTTAATGATTTTATATCTGATGAGGAGGATGAAGATAACAATGGAAATGGATGAGTGAATGTTAAATTCCAATATTCCAGGGCATACCATATCAGAAGAAGGATAACTCTGAGAATATTACATCATCACACGTGAGATCCTTCGGGTGGTTAGCTTGCTATCCTATGAGTATATGGAGTTGTCAAGTGGATATCAACTCTTCAGAATTGCAGTTTACTCCATCTCTCCTCTCAACAGCCACACCTCTTGAAACAATAGATAATTGAAAGCAATTTTTCTCTACAGATATAGAGCATGACAACTTTGACCACAACAAAAAGAGAAATTGCTGGAAAAGCTCAGCAGATCTGGCAGCAACTGTAGAGAAATATCAGAGTTAATGTTTTGCATCTAGAGGCCCTTCCTCAGAACTTGGATCTGAATTGTTTTGGGAGTCACCTAAATCTACTCCAATAGCATTCAATTTTCTCCTCTCTTCTGTGGCAAGTATCTCACCTCCTGACCCTCAAATCCTGTCTACCATCTACAAGGCGCAAGTCAGGAGGAATGGAATATTCCCCATTTAGCTGGATGAATGCAGCTCCAACAACACTCAAGGAGCTTGATGCCATCCAGGACAAAGCCTCCATTCCCACCACCACCAACACTTAGTAGCAGCAGTGTGTACTATCTGCAAGATGCCTTGCAAAAGTTCACCAAAGATCCTTAGACAGAACCTTCCAAAATCCCAAGAACTTCTATCTGGAAGGACAAGGGCAGCAGATACAAGGAATCACCACCAACTGCAAGATCCCCTCCAAGCCACTCACTATCCTGACTTGGAAATATATTGCTGTTCCTTCACTGTTGCTGGATCAAAATCCTAGAATTCACTCTCTAAGGGTCTACCTACAGCACATGGACTTCAGCTGTTCAAGGAGGCAGCTCACCACCATTTTTGTGAGGGCAACTAGAAATGGGCAATAAATGCTGGCCTAGACAATGACACTCATGCCCCATGAATCAATAATAAAACAAATTATTCATAACACTGCCAATGTTCTGGCAGCAGATGGAAAATCCTGGTGTATTTTTCCTGCTGATCCAGGGCCAACAAAGGTAGTTTAACATAATCAACACCAGGGCTACTTGGTATCATCCTGAGTGGACAAACAGGCAAATCTGGCTCCTATTCACATTGGTATGCTTTTACTCATACCGCACTATAAATAGTAGAATGTTTCAGACACTTTCCAGAACAAGGATTATATCATGTTCCACTGGAGATCTGGTGATGCAGCTAACATTGAGAAAGGAGCCTATCCCATTACCATCTGGTAAAATACCATTTGTGACAGTTCCCTATAGATAATGGAGTTCAAGGGCAATGGGAGATCTTAAGCAGCTTGACATCATTCCATAGATTTACTTTTCCACTGGACATGTTGGTATAGGTTCCTGAGGAAAAACTTATTGATGTCAATAAAGGGAGCTCAGGGACTGTAAGTACACAATAACAATTAATATTCCGATGAGAGTATAAATGCCTGTTGAAATAACAAAAAATGTAACATGATAGGCCTTCTGAGGGGCCTAAAGTACTTACCTTCAGAATATGTGGACCTTTTAACAGCCTACAGGTCTGTTTAAGGTCCTTATACCTCCATTAAACTTGCTGGAAACCTGATAGTAATTTTAACTACGCACCGAGAAAAGGTCTGGTCAGTTGTCAGACATTGCATTTCAAACCTACCATGGGAGAATTCTGAACCACCTTTAGCAAATGAAAGCCTCTATTTTTAAGGAGAAAAAATCCAGCTGTGCAGTGTTACACCCAAATCTGAGGTGAGCTTCCTCAACTTGTTACAATTCCAGGTGGGATACCTGAATCGTTTCCAATGAAGAGGGATGAATTGGCTTCTCTTCTTTTCTCATATGCCCCCTTGATTGGTCACAAGATGATGCTTACTATTGAGTGCGAGCATCATCATCCTCTCATTATCTTTGTAGTCTCAAGATAACACAGTCTCAGTCTGTTTTGATTTTCCTTTTGCCTATTTGAAGGGTTTTATTTGATGTTTCCTTTGCATTGTTAGATGTGACTTTCTACAGGTCTCTCTCTCTCCAGACAGCTGCTTAACATTACATCCCGAGCTACTTTTAGCTGCATTAGTCCTTTTATAAAAAATGCATTTTGGAGTTACAAATTAAAAATATCTATCATACTTGAGGATTCTAGTCTATGTTCATAACAATAGACTATATTTTTATAACTACAAAATGTAGACAAAAGGGTTTGAACAGTTACTTCAGAAGTCGAACAAAATTTCAATCTTTAATCAAGGACAACAAGAAACTAAATGGAAAAATGGATGATAGGATAAACCAAGCAAACTGTGTTTTTAACTTTTTATCTAGTCATATGATATTTAGATTAGTAGTTTAAGACTGTCCAAGCATAACAGTGTACCAGCTTAAAACAAATAGATCCATGGACAGAAGATTTATCCTGTACGTGCTAACAATGTGATTAGTTTCACAGAGTGGAGTGCTAGTTGTCCTGAAGGAAATATTGTTGATTGGTACAGTGGTGTTATAGGCACATTGAGAAAACTATTCTTTCCAGGGTACCCATGGCTACACCTTTGAATTGATCATCCTCCGCAATTTCCATTACCTCCAGAAGGGTGCCACCACCAAACACATCTTCACCTCCCTTCCACTCTCAGCATTGTACAGGACTGTTCCCTCTGTGACACCCTGGACCACTCCTCCATCACTCCTAACGCTTCTTCACTCCCCCATGTCATCTTCCATGTAATCGCAAAAGGTGTAACACTTGCCTATTCACCTCCTCCCACCTCTCTGTCCAAGGCCCCAAACAGACCTTCAGGTGAAACAGCATTTTAGTTGTGCTTCTTTCAATCTAGTCTACTGTATTTGCTGCTTACATTGTGGTCTCCTTTACATTGGCGAGATCAAACGCAGACTGGCTGACCGTTTTACAGAACACCTTCATTTTGTCCATAGGAATGACACCAACTTCCCAGTTGCTTACCATTTTCAATAAACCACCTTGCTCTCATTCTGACCTGCGCCTGCTATAATGTTTCACTGAAGTACAACAAATGCAACCTCGAAGAACAACACCTATCTGTAGCCTCAAAGTCTCACCATTGAATTCAATAACTTCCGAAACTGACTGCTTTAAGGCTACCCTCCATTTTTCTTACATTCTCTTCTGCAACCACCCCCTGCTTATTGCACAGCCACGTCGTGTTTGTATCTTGTTTACTTTGTATGCAGTAGCAAGGACTTATTCTCGCCCTTTCACACCATTTTTATGTCATTTTTACATTTTCTCTCTTCTCCAATAGTTATAACCCTTTGCCTTTTGCATTTCATCTTAATACCATCCACTATCTTGCTCCTAACCTATCACTGTCAAAAGTATATAAAATACTATTTTCCAAATCTTTAAGTTCTCTAGATGAATCAGTACTAGACTCAAAACATTAGCTGTTTCTCTCTCCATAGATGCTACAGACCTGTTGACCTTCTCCAGTGTTCTGTGTTTGATTCAGATTTCCAGCATCCACAGTATTTTATTTTTATGCAACTAATGTTATTTGGGACGAGTTACAAAATTCTAACAATCAGGCTAACATTTTTTCTGTATAGTAAATAAATAAGATACACTAATTGAACAATAGAATTAACTACAAATACAGAATATCTGGTTAACTGTTAATGCTTTGGAAATTTAGAATCCACATATTTGTGACAAATTATGCCTTGCATCAGGAGTGAAGCAAAAAAGAGATGGGAATGAAAACTGGATATGAATTCACTTTGCATGTGTTTGTGTCATCAGATGAGGAGAAACTGTTCCTGCTTTCAAACAGATCAAGAACCAAGAGGCACAGATTTAAATTGATCTTCATAAGAAGTAAATGCAAAGTATGAAAATCTTTTTCACATTGAATCTTGTTAGGATATGGATTGTGCTGCCTGGAACTGCCACGGCGGCAGGTGCAATTGAAGTATTCAAGGGGCAGCAGATGATTATTTGGATAACAATAATGTGCTAGGTTCTGGGGAACTAACAGGAGATTGGCATTAGTTAATGGTTCTCATTTGAAGAGCCAATGCAGACACAGTGGACCAAACGGCTTCCTTCTGTGTTGTAACACCTCTGTTTTGCCTAATCCCATTGTAATAAACTGTTGATATTTTGTCAAGCAATGTACAGATGTAACAGTGACTGAACTGGTGCCAATTCTCATTCAGCAAACAGGATACTTGCCAGCAGTAGGCTGAGACAGACAATATTAATGTTGTTGCTTTTTAAGCCAGTTTGAGAAACTGGGACTAAATGAAGCGATAAATGAGGGTACACTGTGCAGCAACTCTTTGAAAAAGATTTTTAATTGAGTCCAAATTTCTCATGTTTAAGACATATGTTTGGTAATGACTTTAGTTATTTTTAATGTAGAGTTTTTTTCAGTAACCTTAAACAGCTGTGATGGGAATCTGTTGCCACTTTAGATCTTCTATCAAAATATTCAGACCATAAACACTGAAAATATAGAACCAAACTAATGTAGAGGATGTATCTTCTCTGTAATTCACCATTCAAAGTAAAATTCTCATTTGGATCTCCAATGTGATTTCAACTGACACGATGTCAGAAGTGCCCACAGAGCTGAGTGCTGGTGTGGGCACAGTTTCCAAACTGAATTTCCGGATGTCATCCCAGGATACTGTCTCCTCAGGATAATTTGGAATTTTCAAAAGACGAGCTGCAGGGAGAGAGTAAAACCTACTCATCACTAATTGTCAGTCCGTTAAGCTCCATTATGAACTTCTTAAAGGGCCTGTCCATTGAAGCATGTGATTTTTAAGGTTTATTTTGATAAACAAAATAAACCTGATACATTTAATAACCAGATGACAAGATCATTGCAGAGACATTGGAAAGTTCATTTGACTCAGGGGAAGACTGAATTTTAATGGATCACCTAGCATTAGGTCCAGTGCTTTAACATTTCTGTGTTTACATGGCCATTTCCCATTTGGTCCTGGCCTTCTGATTAGATCATTTCACTGCTCTCTTTAGCAAAGCAGTGATAACACCCTATATGACTGCTCACTACATTTGTTGCCAGTGCCAGGGAGGTAACTCCTGCCTCATGGAGGCACTTGGTGCCACTGGCTGGACCTCAAATTAGTTTGGTGCACAATTACAGCATTAGTTTTGAAAATTGTCACTAGAGCCCTGTTATTGGAGCCCAGTGTTGGGTTACAGTCTTGATCCAGACTTGAAAATCCAGCCCCTAATCTCAATGCCTGATATCTTCTGAGGTCTCCTAAAATTGATGTTCTTTGTCCTTCTGGCTCATGCGGTATTCTAAGGCAGTGTTTTGAGGTTGCGGAAGATAACCCAAAGATAGTCTAATTACATAACTCACTGAATTAAGATAGCACTTTAAACACAGAGCTGTCTCAGGTATTCTTCATCCTAATGTTTAAATTTTCATATTGGCATTTACGCAGCAGAGGACGATCTACTTTTTGACTATCTTGCTGAAGAGACTGATAATGGAAAGTTAAAACAAAGAACAGGGATGCAGGAAATCTGAGACACAAACAAAAAGTGCTGGAAAAACTCAGCAGATCTGGCAGCATCTGTAGTGAGAGGAACAGTGTTAATGTTTTGAGTCCAGTGACCCTTTGTCAGATAATGGGAGGTCATCTGTGATCTTTGTTACCCAACCCAATTTATCAAGTTCAGACAAGACTCTTTGAAGTGACATTAACATAACAGCACCAGAGCCTGAAGATTACTGGAAGATTTTTCAAGATACCAGGTTACAACATTGAGCAGGCATCTGCGTCTACAACTCCCCCAATGTTTGCATGATTAACAGTAAAATCCATAATCCACAAAAATGCAGAATCTGCTGTTTGTAAGCCTTAAGTCCTCCTTCTCTCTGCAGATGGAGAAAAATCTGACAACTATAAACCACAGAGACATTATTCCAGCTGCCACTGGTAATCATGTGATTGTTATTATTCAATCTCATTCAAACAACATAAGGCATGAATTTTGGATTTTATTTAAAGTATCTTTTATAGGAATGGAACGTAAACTTACTATATTCAAGTGGCCAGTTAGAAAATGCAACATTTTAGGGACCTCAAGGGACATTGCGAACGAAAACCCAAAAGTTAAATATGTTTGTATTGAGTAGAATTATTTAGTGGTAGCGTGTTCTATGTAAAAGATAGCTTGTAAAGCATGGAACATTGAAGATTGATTTAACAGTCCTGTATTTCTTGGTACCTCACGTTAAATGCAGCCCTATTTAATATTGTAGGCAGAGATTGTTTTTGAAAAGCATACTGATTTCCATTACTTTTACTCAAAAATGATATTATATACCTCAATAATGAAAAAAAGCAGAAGTCATTTTAAAGCTATTTTCAGAAAGTTCTATTTGGTAGTAATGAACTAGCTTCTATTAAAGCACTTAGATTGTTGAACATATGTAATGACTTAAATCACATTTCGTTGTAGCCTACATTTAATTGGAAGAGAGATTATACGCTTACAACAGTACAACATCTGACTCATTGTGAATAGTGCCATTTTAGATCACTGGCACAGTAATTAAAAAAAACAGTTTTTAGTTATATGTTGCCTTTAGGTAAGTAAAGTATCCCAAGATTATGATAGGTGACGAAAAGTTTACTCAAGTTTTGAAAATCTCATCCTGGTTTGCAAATCCCATCATGGCCTCTCCTCCATACCTCTCCAGTTATACAACTTATGGCTGCAACTGCAGGTGATGGCAACGGTTGTCAGTCACAAGGTGGTTGGTGTGTCCGGGTAGAACTTTGGCAGTCGGTGGCATCATAATAGCAGCTAGGGGCCCAATGTGGCACCCAAGCAGGATTCTGGTGGCTGTAGTGAGGCAGCTAGTGAGCCCGGATGATGATCGGCAGTGAGACGGAGGTGCAGGGATTGAGAGATTGAGCCCAATGTAAGACAGCGAGGATGCCGTTTGGCAGCAAGACAGCACGGCAGAGGCCCTGGGATTGAGGGAAAAAGTCCTCATGGGGAAGCTCAGCATGGAGCAACTGTAGGCCCATAGCTAAAGAAGGACTGTAATTTGGAGTTTTAACTTGATTTCTTGTTTACCACTTTGTACTGACAAGAATTGTAACATTGAACTGCTAATTTATTTCTTTATTTTTCTTCTTTTTAGCCTAAGATTTTGTACCTAGGTACTTTCTGTGTAAGATGGTACCATGAATGGTGACATTGTAAATTTTTCACTGTATTCCTGTATCTCTGTACTTGAGTCCTTATGACAATAAAATCTAATCTTAAAAATTCTTATTGTACAGGGTAATGGTTCTGAAAGTGGTAATGCTAGAACCTCGACAGTGCAAAAGGAGGTCATTTGGCTTAGCGAGTCCCCACTGACCCTCCGAAGACAGTCCCACTCAGATGAAGACCCCTACCATATAACGTTGCAATTACCATGGCTAACTCACCTATACTATACATCCCCGAACTTTATGGACAATTTCAAATTGGCCAATCCACCTAAGATGCAATAAGATCAGATGAAGTCATAGTGTTTGGGTGGGGAAGAAGGAATCTCACATAATGCACTGATGGAGACAGATGAGCCATCTCTGGCCCCTGACAAACTTTGCAAGTATTCCTAACTAGTCAATGTACCTCGTACCTATTGCTGTCTTGCAATAAGCTACATCTTGCGGTGTGAGGCAAGTGCCTGTATTTGTCAAGACTTGTTAAGGCCATGAGACACTGCTGGGCCCTCAGAGGCTGGCACAATAATTGCTGGTAGTGATAGTTTGATTTAATTTTGGTAGGTTTCCATCGACCGCTTGACTTTTTATTACAGCTCCCCACCAGGATTGCTTAAACCACGATTGTTATTTTAAAAGAGTAAAGGGCTGATGGGAGCTTTCTAGCCCAGCCACAAGTGGCCACAAGTGCCAGTGGTTGCTACCACAACATAGAACATAGACCAATTCAGCACAAGAATGGGCCCTTCAGCCCACAATATCGTGCCAAACATGACACCAAGTTAAACTAATCCCTTCTGCCGGCCTTTGGTCCATATCCCTCCAGTCCTTGCATATTCATGTGGTTATCTAAAAGTCTCTTAAACGTCCCTATCATATTTGCCTCTACCACCAACCCTGGCAGTGCGTTCCAGACTCCAACCACTCTCTGTGTAAAAAACCTGTCCCTCACATCTCCTTTGAATTTGCCCTCTCTCACCCTAAATGCTGGCCCCGTAGTTTGAGACATTTCAACTCTGGGAAAAAGATTCTGACTGTCAACCCTATCTATGCATCTCATAATTTTGAAGACTTCAATCAAGTCTCCTCTCGGCCTTTGCTGCTCCAGAGAAAACAAACTGAGTTTTTCTAGCCTCTCATATCCCCTAATCCACGCAGCATCCTGATAAACCTCTTCTGCACCCTCTCCAAAGCCTCCACATTCCTTCCCGTAATGTGGCGACTAGAATTGAACACAATACTCTAAGTGTGGCCTAACCAAAGTCTTATATCTTGACATCCTGACTCTTGTACTCAATTCCCTGACCAAAAAAGGCAAGCATGCCATTCACTTTCTTTACCACCCTATCTACTTGTGTAACCACTTTCAGGGAGCTGTGGACTTGAACACCAAGATCCCTCTGTACACCAATGTTGTTCAGGGTCCTGCCATGAACTATATACTTTTCCTTAACATTTTTGTCTCCCAAAGTGCAGCACTTTATACTTACCCGGATTAAACTCCATCTGCCATTTCTCCACCCATATCTGCCACTGATCTATATCCTGCTGTATCATTTAACAACCTTCCACACAATCCGCAGCTCCACCGATCTTTGTATCGTCTGCAAACTTCCTAACCCACCCATCTACATTTTCATCCAAGTAATTTATAAAAATCACAAACAGCAGAGGTCCCATACAGATCCCTGAGGAATACCACTAGTCACAGACCTCCAGCCTGAAAAACAGCCTTTCACCACTACCCTCTGTCTTCTATGGGGAAGCCAATTATGAATCCACGTAGCTAAGTCACTGTGGATCCCATGTATCTTAATTTTCTGGATGAGCCTACCATGAGGGGCCTTGTCGAAAGCCTTACTAAAATCTATGTAGACAACATCCACTGCTCTACCCTCATCAATCACCTTTGTCATCTGCTCAAAAAAATTCAATCAAGTTAGTAAGACATGACCTGTTCCTGCACAAAACCATGTTGACTATCCCTAATTAGGCCACGCTTTTCCAAAAGTGTATAAATCCTATCCCTAATAATTTGGTCCAATAGCTTCCCAACTACTGATGTGATACTCATCTGGTCTATAGTTTCCCGGATTGTCCCTAATTCCCTTCTTGAACAGAGGAGCAACATTAGTTACTTGCCAGTTCTCCAGGACCTGTCCAGTGGCTAGCGAGGATACAAAGATCTTGGTCAAGGCCCCAACAATCACCTCTTTTGCCTCTCTCTATAACCCGGGGTAGGTACCCTAGCGGCCTGGGGCCTTATTCACTTTAATGCTCTTCAAGAGACCCAATACCACTTCCTTCTTGATCTCAAAATGCCCTAGCATATTTGCATGCTCCACACAAATCTCACTATCCTCCATATCCTTCTCCTGGGTGAATACTGGCGCAAAGTACTCATTTAGTACCACACCCACATCCTTTGCCTCTAAGCACAATTTCCCTCCTTTATCCTTGAGTGCTTCTACCTTCTTCCTAGTTATCCTCTTGTTTTTGATGTATGTATAGAATGCTTTGGGATTCTCTTTGTCCCTAATTCCCTGCTCGAGTTCTTTCCTGCTTTCTTTATATTCCTCATGGGTCCTGTCTGACTTTAGCTTCCTAAGCCTTACATAAACTTCTGTTTACTTTTGGACTAAATTCACAACTTCCCTCGTTACCCAAGGGTCCCTTATCTTGCCATCCTCGTCTTCCTCCTCACTGGAACATTTTGGTCCTAAACTCTCATCAGCAGGTCTTTAGACAGTTCCCACATGTCAAATGTGGGAACATGCCTGATAACAGCTCCTCCCAGTTAACAGTCCCTAGCTCCTGCCTAATTTGCCCTCCCACCTTGCCACAAGATTCTGACATCCTTGTTCGTAGCTATCTTAAAACTTAAGGAGTTATGATTTCAAAACGTTCTCCCACTGAAAGGTCAGTCACCTGGTCAGGCTCATTAGCTAATAGAAGGTCCAATATGGCCCCTCCTGTCATTGGACTGTCCACATACCGTTCCAAGAATCCCTCTTGGATGCACTTAACAAACTCTGCCCTGTCTGAGCTTCTTGCTCTAAAGGAGTCCCAGTCAATATGACAACTCTGTTTTTAATTGCATCTCTCTATAATCTCAGTGGCTGTTTGGTGTGGCGAAGGGGTTGCTATAGTATAATCCTATCAGAGTGATTGCATTCTTTATTTTTGAGCTGTTACCCATATTGCCTCGATAGATGAGCCCTCCAATATGTTCTGAGTGCAGTTGTAACATTCTCCCTAATTTGTAATGCAACTCCTCCACCTCTTTTACCTTAAATATCATCTAAAACAATGAAACCCAGGAATGTTGAGCAGCCAGTCCTGTCTCTCTCTCAAACAAGTCTGTGTAATGACCACAACATCATTGTCCTATGTACTGATCCAGGCTCTAAGCTCACCTGCCTTACCTGTAATACTCCTTGCATTGAATTAAACACATTTCAGCCCATTGGCACCATTGTGTTCATTTACCTGGCTCTACCTGTCCTTTCTTTCTGATTTACTGATCCTAAAATCTACCTTCCCCTCAATCCCTTCACTTGCTGATCCGCTGCTCTGGTTCCGTAGCCTCCTGCCACTCTAGTTCAAACCCTCCTGCGTAGCACTAGCAAACCTCCCTGTGAGGATATTGAATCTCTCCAGTTTAGGTGCAACCGGTCCCTCTTGTACAGGTCATGCCTACCCCAGAAGACGTCCCAATGATCCACGAAACTGAAACCCTGCCCCCTGCACCATCTCCTTAGCCACACATTCATCTCTCTTATTTTTCTATTACTTGCCTCACTAGCATGTGGTGCTGCTAGTAACCCAGAGATTACTACGTGTGAGGTCCTGCTTTACAGCCTCTTTCCTAACTCCCTGTACTCACTCCACAGGACCTCATCCCTCTTTCTACCTATGTCATTGGAATCAATGTGCATGACTTCTGGTTGCTTACCCTCCACTGTAAGAATTTCATGTAGCCGCTCAGAGACTTTCTTGACCTTGGCACCAGGGAGGGAACACACCATCCTGGAGCCTCGAACATGGCCACAGAAATGCCTGTCTGTGCCCATAACTAGCGAGTCTCCTACCACTATTGCTCACTTGGATCTTGCCCGACTCTGGTCTACAGCAGAGGCAGTTGTGGTGCCACAGGCCTGGCTGCTGCTGTTATACTCCACTGAGAGGTTATCGTTCCCATCAGTATCCAAAACATTATACCTATTAGAGAGGGAATAGCCACAGGAGACTCCTCCACTACCTGCCTCCCTCTCCTGGCAGTCACTCATCTACATGAGTGAACCTGTGATGTGACCACCTCCCTATAACTAGTGTTTATCACGGACTATGTCCACAGGAAGTATGAGTGCCATACTCAATTGGATGGTCTTCCTCCTGCTTATCATGGGGGGAGGGTTCTTCCTCGCTCTGCTGATCAGTCGTGGTGAATGAGCCGGCTTCTCCCAGAATGCTCCTCAGCTATGTCTCTCTGTTGTCCTCTATTGTCACAAAATATGACATGGCGACCAGTGGTGGGGATTAAAACATAGAAACATCAATAATAGGGGCACGAGAAGTTCATTTGGTTCCTTAACCTGCTCAACTACTGAATACAATCATGGCTGATCATCCAGCTCGATATCCTAATCCCACGCTCTCTCCATATCCCTTGATCCCTTTAGCCAGAAGAGCTATATGTACCTCCTCCTTGAAAACACGCAATGTTTTGGCCTCAACCATTTACTGTGATAGTGAATTCCACAGGCTCACCACTCTTGGGTGAAGAAATTTATCCTCATCTCAGACTTAATATGTTTACCCCTTATCCTTCAACTATGAGCCCTGGTTCTGGACTCCCCCACCATTGGGAACATCCTTCCTACTCTAACATGTCTAGTTCTGTTTAAATTTTATAGGTTTCCATATAGTCCATGAGTAAAGGAGTTGGGAAGTCATGTTGAGGTTGTACAGGACATTGGTGAAGCCACTTCTAGAATATTGTGTCCAGTTCTGGTTGCCCAGTTATAGGAAGGATATTATTAAGCTGGAGAGAGATCAGAAGAGATTTACCAGGATGTTGCCAGGTAGGGAAGGTCTGAGTTATAGGTAAAGGCTGGATGGGCTTGGATTTTTTTCACTGGTTCATAGGAGGTTGAGAGGCAACCTTATAGAAGTTCATTAAATAATGAGGAGTATAGATATAGTAGGAACTGCAGATGCTGGAGAATCCGAGACAACAAGGTGCAGGGCAGTATAGATAGTTGTCTTTTCCCTAGGATGGAGGATTTCAAGACTAGGCGGCACATTTTTAAGGTGAAAGGAGAAAGATTTAAAAAAGAAATAAGGGACAATTTTTTTTACACAGAGGGTGGTTTGCATGTGGAATGAACTTCCTCAGGAAGTGGTGAATGTGGGTACAATTACAACATTTAAAAGACATATGGATAAGTATATGAATAGGAAAGTTTTGAAGAGATATGGGCCAGGAGCAGGCAGGTGGGAATAGTTTAGTTTGGGATTATGTTCGGCATGGATAGGTTAGACCAAAGGGTCTGTTTCCGTGCTGTATGACTCTATGAGATACCCTCTCATTTTTCTAAATTCCAGGGAACACAATCCTAACTGACACAATTCCTCTTCAACATCTCCTCAGTCTCTCCTCTACGTCAGTCCTGCCATCCCAGGAGTCGGTCTGGTAAATCTTTGCTGCACTTTATAGCAAAAGCATCCTTCCTCAGATAAGAAGATCAAAATTACACATAATATTCCAGTTGTGGCCTCACCAATGTCCTGCCTAATAGCAGCAAGATGTTCCTTTCCTGTATTCGAATCCTGTTGCTATGAAGAGAAAAGCACAGTTTGCTATATTTACTGCCTGCTGCACCTGCATGCTTACTTTCAGTGACTGTTGCTCAAACACTGTAGGGTAGCAAAGGAGAAAAAATATAATCCATTTGACCCAGGAGGAAAATAAAATTCAGAATAAAGGTGAGTTTACCGCTTTTGTAACATTATCATATTAAGAAGACACAGTTAGCCAGCAGCTGAAAGCATGCAAATAGTCAAGGATCAGCAATAGGGCGGCACGGTGGCACAGTGGTTAGCACTGCTGCCTCACAACGCCAGGGATCTGGGTTTGATTCCAGCCTTGGGCGACTGTCTGTGTGGGTTTCCTTCGGATGCTCTGGTTTCCTCCCACAGTCCAAAGATGCGCAGGGTATGTGGATTGGCCATGCTAAATTTCCCATAGTGTTCAGGGAGGTGTAGATTAGGTGGGTTATAGGGGGATGGGTCTAGGTGGGATGCTCTGAGGTTTGGTGTGGACTTGTTGGGCCAAAGGGCCTGTTTCCACACTGTAGGGATTCTATACCTAACACCTAAGGAAGTTGCAGCTGTGCACAAGCAGCACCTCGGAAGAAATCTTCTTTCTCAAAAAGTGTTAGGAGTTGCAAGAAAAACAGTGTGGGGTAGGGAAAGTTACAGAGATGTAACAGAAGAAGGATCTGTGGGAATGTTTTGGAGCTCCATGACTAAAATTAGAAATTGCTATGGACAAGGGGAAAATATTTCAAAATAAGAGCAGAATATACCAGGCTGGGAAGGATAGGAAAACTTACTCAAAATAAAGGTTGCCACCACCACGAGCAGGCTCCAGAGACACCACTACAGCAGATCCACCAACAGCCAGAATATTAAATTATACTGAGGCATTAGAATCAGAAAAGTCAGAGTACATTTAAGTGGCTAAAGAGCGATGCTTTTTCAAAAAACGTTAACATTTTTTATGGAAGAAAATAGTCAGAAGATATTTTAGATTATGATAAGTTTGGGCCATTCAAAGTTTAAATCGTAGTTTTAGTGGGAAGACTTGTTCTGGTTGCAGCCATTAAGGTTTATTTCAAACAAATGGACATGGCAATGTGCAATGTGTTTTAGTTGTAAAAGGCAGGGAACCATCAATGGGGAAACAGGAAATTCCCATCTTGACTGCAGAAGGCGGGACAACCTCCAGCAGGCAGGAAACCACCATTTTGCTTTAAAATAAGAGTATTAAATCCATCAAGCAGTATACAGAAACAGCGTGTAGTAGAACTTGAAACTCTAGAAGAAGTATTACAGCCACTTATCAACCTACATTGGGATATTGTCCAGGTCTTGCTGCATATGAGCACGAGCTATTTCAGTGTTAGAGGAGCTACAAATGCTGCTGAACTTTATGCAATCATCAGTGAACATTTCCACTTCTAACCTTATGCGAGAGGGCAGGTAACTGATGAAGCAGCTAAAGATAATTGGACCTAGGACACTATGCTGAGAAACCCCTGCATTGATGCTTCAGGACTGAGGCAACCAACAACCCTAAACACCTTCCTTTTTGCTAGGTGTGACTAACTAAGGGAGGATAGATGTGATGAGGTTGTTTCTCCTTGTGGGAGAGTCTAAGACTGGACCACACAAATTTCTGAGTAAAATTTTATAATAGAGGTAGGAGGAATTCTTTCTTTCAGTGGGTACTCAACCTATAACAAGAGGCTGTTGAGGTTGGGTCATTTAAGTATATTCAAGGTTGAGTTAGACAGATTTTTAATCAGTAAGGGAATCAAGGGTTATGGGGATAGGGCAGGAAAGTGGAGTTAATGACTATCAGATTAGCCATGATCTCATTAAATGGCAGATAAAACTCAATGGGAGGAATGGCTTACTTCTTTTCCAATGCCTGACTAATCGTCTTATGATCTTGTGGTTAGTGTAGAGTTTCGCCCTGATTAGCAGTGATTTAATTTTGCTCAGGCTCTTTGATGGCATACTTGGTTAAATGTTGCATTAATGTCAAAGGCAGCCACTTTCACTTCACCTCTGAAGTTCACCTCTTTTTCTTTATTCTATGTTAGGACCAAGGCAGTAACAAGGTCAGAAGTTGGGAGACCCTGATGGAACCCAAACTGAGTATCACTAAGTTATTTTTCTCAGCAAGTACCACTTGACTGCACTGTTGTCTAACCTTTCCATCACTTAGCTGTTGGTTGATTATACTCCAATAGTGCGGTAATTGGTCAGTTCTGACTTCTCCTGCTTCTTGAGGATAGGACATACAAGGGTAATTCTCTGCATTTGCAGGTAGATGCCAGTATAGTAGCTGTACTGAAAAGTGACTGGTTCTGGAGCATAAATCTTCAGTACTATTGCTGGAATATTCTGTTGGCCCATAGTCTTTGCAGTACCCAGTGCCTCCAAACATTTATTGATATCATGTGGAGTGAATCAAGTTGGCTGAAGATTGGGATCAGTGATTCTGGGGATCTCTGGAGAGGCCAAGATGGATCACCCAATTAATACTTCTAGCTGAAGTCTGATGCAAATGCATCAGTCCTATCTTTTGTGCTGCCCCCATCATTGGCAGCATGGATATTTGTGAAGACTCTTCTTCCAGTTAATGTTAATTGCCCACAATTAATGACCGTATGTACCAATTTTACAAATCTTAGCCCAATCAAGGTGGTTGTTGGATCACTGAGGTTTGTCCATTTTGTAATGCTTATGCTGTTTGGTTTGCAAGTAGCCCTGTGTTGTAGCTTCACTATTAGCCACCTCATTTTTTAGAATGCCTATTGCTGGTTTTAGCATGGTAGTAATAGTAGAGAGTAGATATGATGGACATAAGATAACAGATCATGGTTGAAGACAATTTTGTTGTTGTTGATAGCCCATAACTCCTCATGGGTGCTCAGTTTTGAGTTGTTTTGTTTGAAGTCTATCAAGGTGGTAATGCTGCACAACATGATGGAAAGTGTCCTCAATTTGAAGACAGGACTTAATCACCACATAACTGTGTGATGGTCACGCCTTCCAAAGCAACTTTGAGCAGGTGCACCTGTGATAGGTAGGTGGGTGAGGATGAAGTCAAGTGAGTGTTCTGGTAAAATTGAATAGTTTGCAAGACCATTTCAATACCAAGACAACGAAGTGTCAACGATGTTTCTGTAAATTTAGATGCATGCGCAGGCAAGACCAGGTAAAGACAGCAGATTTCCTTTCCTAAAGAATATTAGAGAAGCAGAAGGTTTTTATACCATTTAATGAGGTTGATACAAGACCAGATTTTTATTTCCAGATTTTTTGTACTGTACTCAAATTTCACCATCTGTCTTGGTGGGATTTGAACATACGTTCCCAGAGCATTAGCGTGGGTTGCTGGCTTTTTCCCACAATTGGCTGCTGCTAGATTCTGGAGCTGCCCTGCTGCAGCTAGGGACAGATCTTACTGCTCTGGGGTCAAAACTCTGGAAGGATGACTGTCTGTCTATCAGCCACTCAGCTACCTGGTTGCCTGGCGATCCAATGGGCTTTCTTATTTCAATAGGCCTTTTGAAAATTTCCCTTCTGAAAATGCTTCCATTTTTGGACTCAGGCCAAGATTTTCCTATTTTTAGACTGTCTTTGATTAAGCTTTGAGTCATTTCTCCTAATCTTGAGGCATTTGAATTTGTTAAAGGTCTCATATAAGTTAAAGGATTACAAATCTAAAAATTCCACTGACAAATTATCAGAACTTTCTTCAATATTGTTGGAACATCGCTACCATCTCTCAGTTAGGTTAGTGACATTCAGTTAAACAGATAAACTTCTTGCATAGGTACTGCCACACTGTAGATACAAATTCAGTTTAAAAGTTTATAGCACAGGATCTGCAGTGCCATAACTGGTGGCCATTCCGCAGTTGTTAGTCCAATGCTAAATGTTCTATTCCAGGCCAGATATATCTATTACACCTGGACTCCCTCAATGCTGTCTCCCATCATTCTCCAATCACTCAGTATTAATGGGATCCCTACTCCATTATTTTTCTTGAGTTGACCTTGCATTAAGGTCACACATCTTACCTTGACATGGAAATATGAAAAGACCCATTTTACTTAGGTGTTGCCTTTATTCTATTCTTTCCCCAAAAGCTCCACAAAAGCAAGACATTTTAGCAGTCAACTACACTGTGCTAGTAACTGAAATTCTATCCTCTTCAGACTCGATACAGACCCAGTGCTGTGGGCTATAAGAAGTATTTCAATATTGAATTAAGAAATTTTGCATATGGGAAAAGATCAGTTCAGTCAGGCACTGCACAAGTGCACTGAAACCTCAAATAATGTTATTGTTCCCATACAACAGCTAGGAAATTAGGGCAGAATTTTATAAGGGCCTGAAGGATGCGCGCTATGGCAAGGTTTGTAGTGGTGGAGGGAGAGGGCTGGGTAGTCAGATGGAGGTGGTGGAGGGAAAGGGCTGGGCAGTGAGGTGGTGCTGGTACAGAGAGAGAGCTGGGCAGTGAGGATGTGGTGGAGGGAGAGGGTTGGGCAGTGAGGCGGTGGTGGAGGGAAAGGGCTAGGCAGTGAGGTGGTGGTGGTACAGAGAGAGAACTGGGCAGTGAGGTGGTGGTGGTACAGAGAGAGAGATGGGCAGTGAGGAGGTGGTGGAGGGAGAGAGCTGGGCAGTGAGGTGGTGGTGGTACAGAGAGAGAGCTGGGCAGTGAGGTGGTGGTGGTACAGAGAGAGAGCTGGGCAGTGAGGTGGTGGTGGTACAGAGAGAGAGCTGGACAGTGAGGTGGTGGTGGTACAGAGAGAGAGCTGGGCAGTGAGGTGGTGGTACAGAGAGAGAGCTGGGCAGTGAGGTGGTGGTGGAGGGAGAGGGTTGGACAGTGAGATGGTGGTGGAGGGAGAGGGTTGGGCAGTGAGGTGGTGGTGGAGGGAGAGGGCTGGGCAGTGAGGTGG
>NC_063341.1:37214812-37249219 GCF_021869965.1 Rhincodon typus | reverse complement strand
AGTGAGGTGGTGGTGGAGGGAGAGGGCTGGGCAGTGAGGTGGTGGTGATGGTGGTGGTGGTGGTGGTGGTGGTGCTGGAGAGGACTGGGCCACATCCTCATGTGTATGGGCTGAAGTCACTTCCTAGGAATGTAGTGACATTAGCGACAAATACACAAATACTTCCTGCGATGAACTGGCATCACAGGGAGGGCTGTTTTGAAATTTGGGATTGTCACCATGCTCCTTCCGCTATTTCTGAAATTCCATCTAGCTCTACAACGTTCAGAAATACCTGCTCTTTTCCAGCTCTGGCTTCTTGCTAGTCACTGATTGGAATCTGCCCACTATTGTCTTCAAATGCCCTAATTTCCTCCTTGCACCTCTGTTTTACATTTCTTCCTTCTTTTCGATGCTCTTTAGAAGCCTACCTCTTTGATCCACCTATTAGTTCTCTATTTCAGTATCTCCTTACGTGGCTTTGTGTCAGATTTTGTTTGAAATGTTCCTATGATACGGCATGGCACATTATGCTCTATTAACCTTACTATGTAAACACAGGTTGCTGTCATTGTTCATGTCAGAGTCTTGCTGAATAAAAAGCTGTGTTGGGGTAGTGTACATTGGAGGGATCTTGCTTTGAGGCATTATGGGTGGAGCTCAGGAATAGGAAAGGGTGAAATCACAATGTTAGCAGTTTTCTATAGACCTCCCAAAAGCCGACAGGAGACAGAGGAACTGACATGTAGTCAGATACTGGTAAAATGTGAAAAGAGCAGGGTAGTTGTGGTGGGTGACTACAACTTTCCTCTTATTGACTGGGAATCCTTTAGAGCCAGGGGCTCGGATGGAGAACAATTTGTTAGTTGCATCCAGGAGAGCTTTTTGAGGCAGTATTTTGACAATCCAACCAGAGAGGAGGCCATACTAGACTTGGTCCTAGGGAATGAGCCAGGGCAGGTGATTGATGTTTCAGTAGGAGAGCATTTCAGGCTTAGTGACCAAAACTCCATAAGGTTTCGAGTTGTCATGGAAAGGGACAAGAGTGGCCCTCGGGTGAGGGTACTTAATTGGGCAAGAGCCAACTACACCAAGTTAGACAGGAACTGGAGAATGTGGATTGAAAGCAGTTATTTGAGGGCAAATCTACCTCTGGAATGTGGGAGGCTTTTAAAGACCAATTGATTAAAGTGCAGAACATGCATGTCCCTGTAAAACAAAAGATAGGAATGGCAGGATTCAGGAACCATTGATGAGAAGGGAAATTGTAAGGTTAGTCAAAAGAAAAAGGGAAGCGTACAACAAGTCTAAGCAGCTACAAACTGATGAAGTCCTGGAGGAGTACAGAGAAATTAGGAAGGAACTTAAATGCGCAATTAAGAAGGCAAAAAGGACCATGAAATGTCTTTAGCAAACAGGGTCAGGGAAAATCCCAAGGCTTTTTATACATACGTTAGGAGAAAGAGGGTAACAAGGGACAGAGTAGACCCACTCAAGGACGAAGAAGGGAAGTTATACTTAGAGCCACAGGAAGTGGGGGAGATCCTGAATGTATACTTTGTATCAGTTTTCACCAAATAGAAGGACATGACTAATGTTGAAGTCAGGGATGAGTGTGCAAATACTCTAGAGGATGTCAACATATTGAAAGAGGAAGTTTTGGGAATCTCAAAATGCATTAAGATAGACAAGTCCCTGGGACCAGATGGGATCTACCCCTGGCTACTCAGAGAGGCAAGGGGGGAAATAGCTGGGGCATTGACAGATATCTTCACATCCTGGTTGACCACAGGTGAAGTTCCAGAGGACTGGAGATTAGCAAATGTTGTTTCCTTTTTAAGAAAAGGTGCAGAGATAATTCGGGAAATTATAGGTCAGTGAGCTTGATGTCTGAGATGGGGAAGCTCTTTGAGAAGATACTGAGCGACAGGATATATACACATTTGGAGGAAAATAGACTAGTTAGCAACAGGCAGCATGATTTTGTCTGGGGAAGGTCACGTCTCACCAACCTGATTGAATTTTTTGAAGAAGTAACGAGGTTAATTGATGAGGAAAGGGCTGTGGATGTAGTTTATATGGACTTTAGTAAGGCATTTGATAAAGTCTCACATGGCAGGTTGGTACAAAAACTAAAATCACAAGGGATTCGGGGTTGCCTGGCTATATGGATTGAAAACTGGCTTGGTCATAGAAGACAGAGGGTAGCAGTGGAAGGATGTTTTTTCAGAATGGAAACCGGTAACTAGTGGTACTCCACGGGGATCAGTCTTAGGTCCTTTGTTGTTTGTAGTATTTATAAATGACCTGGAGAAAAATGTGGATGGTCTGATAAGCAAGTTTGCTGTTGACGTAAAGATTGGTGGAGTTATTGATAGTGTCGATGATTGTGAAAGGATACAAAATGATATAGATAGATTGTCGACTTGGGCACAGAAATGGCAGATGGAATTTAATCCAGACAAATGAGAGGTGATGTATTTTGGAGGATCAAGTTTAGGTCTGAATTATATTGCAAATTGGAGAACCCTTAGGAACACTAACATTCACATGGATCTGGGTGTGCAGGTCCACAGTTCCCTGAAAGTGGTAACACAGGTAGCCAAGGTGATTAAGAAGGCATATGGCATGCTTGCCTTCGTCGCCTGGGGCGTGGAGTTCAAGAGTTGGCAAGACATGTTGCAGCTATATAAAACCCTTGTTAGGCTGCACTTGGAGTATTGTGTACAATTTTGGTCACCACACTACCAGAAGGATGTGGAAGCTTTGGAGAGAGTGCAGAGAAAGTTCGCCAAGATGTTGCCTGGTCTCCAGGGCATTGACTAAGAGGAAAGGTTAAAAAGACTAGGTTTGTTTTCACTGGAGAGACGGCGGCTAAGAGGAGACCCTATAGAGGTCTACAAAATTATGAGAGCCATAGATAGGGTGGATACTCAGAGGCTTTTTCCCAGGGTTGAAGTTTCAATTACAAGGGGGCAAAGATTCAAGGTCAGAGGGGGAAAGTTTAAGGAAGATGTGCGAGGGAAGTTTTTCACACCAGACAGTGGTAGCAGTCTGGAATGTACAACCAGAAGAGGTGGTAGAAGTGGGCACATTGAAGACATTTAAGAGGCGCCTAGATGGGTACATGAATAGGGAGGGAATAGAGGGAGGATCTAAAAATGACAGGTTTGTTTTTAGATTAATTAGGGCATGATGGTTGGCACAGGCTTGGAGGGCCGAAGGGCCTGTCCCTGTGCTGTACTTTTTCATTTGTTCATTTATTCAAAAAGGCTATGTACTTCATTCTGTTCAATGACAGCTGTCTATTTCCTTCTTGTGTTTCCATATTTTCAATGATAAGTTGCACCATTTGTATGAAAAATTAATCTTGGCAAATGAGGAACTGACAGTATTTGCTGGATTTGTGACTCCAACATGACTCAACACTATCCAATATGTTTTTGCATGAGAGAATCAAGGACAACGATGTGAGCCTCATGGCCAATATTCAATTACTAAACATTTTCACTGACTTTTCTAGATGAGTTTCAGATTTTCATATTATTTCTCCAATAATCATTGAATCATACAGCACAGAAGAGGTCCTTCAGCCCATCTGACAAAAAGCTACTCTAAATCTGCATTAGTACCACTTTCCAGCACTTGGCCCAAAGCCTCAAATGTTATATTTCAATGCTCATCAAAGTACTTTTTAAAGCCTATGAGGTTTCCTGCCTCAGCTACCTTCCCAGACAGTGCATTTCAGATTCCCACTGGGTGAAAAAAAATGACTTCAGACTACAGACAGTTATACTTTTTAGTCTTATCGCTACCAGAAGGATATAGAGTGCATCTATCCAAGAAAATATCACCTATTGTATACTAAGGTAGCTATTTGAGTAGGTCTAAAAGTAGGTTGCTTTTACCAAAGTGGTGATCAGAAACTCTATGTACAAACTATTGTAAATAACATGAATAAAGGCATTAATGGGCTTTGAAGTGATCAAATAACTTGCGTTTCATTTTATGGCTTCCGAATATACAGTTCCTGTTATTTGCAGTAACCAGGATATCCTCTCCTTTTCACCTGGGGAACTGCATGTCTCACATAAGAAAGACTTGGAGAGAATAGTAGGTAGAAATAAAAGATTTTGCATAAAAAGGAATATTTTAAGCTGGGCAAGAGACAATACTGGAAATACCAGTGCACTCTTCATCTTGTCAGTTGAAAGGGAAGATTCTCATTTCAGCATAATAAATACTTAGATTACAAGAACTTGTTTCATATGTAAAATTCTAGGTAGAATTTGTGTTTGTGTATAAAATCCCCACAGGGTATTATAATTCTGGGCCTTCGTGTCAGACTTCCTACTTCTTTGTAATGCCCAGCCAAGCAGTAACACTACTAAACAGAAACAGAAAGCTGAAGTGCAATCAGGCATCAAGATCAGTTTGAGGGAAATTTTCATCATAGTCTGCTCCACATCAAAAACCTTCTGGTGGAGACAGCTGGTGTCAGATGGAAAAGAGGGAATGACTTACTAGTTTCAAAATAAACAACAATAAGCTATATTTAAAATAAATTCAGCACGTGAAAATGACTTATTTATTTGAGTAATGCCAATTCTAACCTGTGTCTGAATATTTGTTTTTTTTAAGGGAAAACAGACTGTGTAGACAAAAACTGAGCAATTTGTTTGAAAGCCTGCTTTAAAGATTTTATTGACGTGACTTATTGAGAACTCAATACCAATTCAGCTCAAGTGCTAGTAAGTAGATGAAACACTGTTCAGTACACGTTGTGAATAGTGTGCCTTTGAGACTTCTATTTATCTGATAGCTGGTGCAATAATCCAGTTCAGGGAATGAATGATAATGTGGAGCTGTGCTATTTATGTTGCTGACTCTCAGTATAGCATTGTCATATCTATGCATGATTGAAGGAGTTTTGTTTTAAAACCACTGATGAAAACAATGCACACATATGGTTCACAAAGTCACACATTAATTGATAGGTGTACTGTTCAGATGCAATGCACCTGTGTGTAGGCAAAATTATTATTTTTTTGTGTGTTGTTATATTTGAATTGGCAGAAAGAAAAAAGAAAAACTGCATTTTCAATGCATCTGCTATTACTGTGTTAATACCTGCTGACGATGTGAAAATAACCTCTGACATGCAATTGGGCAAGATTGAGATATTCAATTGATGTTTTGGAATAAATTATATTAAAATGACTTTTCACCCATTGTAGTTGTGGAAACCCTTTGCAATGTGAGAATTCAGACCGTCATGTCAGGTATCTTGGTCCAAACAATTAAAATACTTCCACTGTATAGGGGACAGATTGAAAAGTTTCTTACTAATATTTTTAACAGAACATTCAATGATGTAAAAAATGGGATTTCCCTCATTCTCATTCATTTGAGAATCATGCCATTATTTACTGCAATGTTACTTACATTGCCAATCTCACTTTCTGAATTGGGAAATTCCACACTTAGTGTAAACAGTATTCTTGAGTGCTTGCACCTAACATTCATAGAATCATAGAATCCCTACAGTAAAGAAACAGGTCCTTTGGCCCAACAAGTCCACACCAAACCTCAGAGCATCCCACCCAGACCCATCTCCCTATAACCTACCTAATCTACACCTCCCTGAACACTACGGGCAATTTAGCATGGCCAATCCACCTAACCTACACAGCTTTGGACTGTGGGAAGAAACCAGAGCACCCGGAGGAAACCCATGCAGACACGGGGAGAATGTGTAAACTGCACACAGACAGTCGCCAGAGGCTGGAATCAAACCTGGGTCCCTGGCGCTGTGAGGCAGCAGTGCTACCTACTGTGCCATCATACATTCTTTAATTGATTGTTGGGTTCTAGACAAGTAAGGTAAAGGAGCCTTCAAGAAAGTAACATAAATTTGCCTCAATGTCTTATTTGATAAAGGGAAAACATAAAAAGACACTTAAAAGGTTCTGGTAGCAGGCTGGCAAGGATGGCAGTGGAGTTGGTGGAGCATAAGGGATCATGGGGAGGAAGGGCCATCAGGCATTTAAGAGGAATCTGGTTGAAAGGTGGTGAAGTGCAATCGGAGTTGGAAAGGAGACCAGGGTGGTGATTGAAGGTTTAAGAGGGAGCCATGGGGCTGATCAGAGATCATTAATAATTAAGGTGAAGAAATGAAATGGGATGAGCAGAAGCAGGAATTCAAACATTTTGTTAGGTTACTGGTTGGATGTAATCTTGGGACATGTTTCTAGATTGTAGCTGGTTATGAGACTACTTGCATTAAGATAAAGTCAATCTTGGTGAGGGAAAACTTCAACACAAATTTGGACCTTTTATTTGCATTTGTGATGGGTTTAAACTGTCATTCACGAATAGGTAAAGGACAAGTCTTGTTTTTTGCTGCCAGTATGGTGGGTTGGTGGGAAACATGCTTTCGCATATGTGGCCACATTGGTATCTTAATAGTCTAAGTAGTACTCAAAAAATGAGAGAGCCTGGTCAAATTTCTAGGCTCTATTAACTTCAATTGTAAAAAAGCGCCTTGAATGACAAACATCTAAAAAAGAAAAATTGGCCTATTTGGGTTCACAATGTCCTTGTACTGGAAAAGTATCTTCCATGTGTCTTTGCTATGGTGAAAAACACTTTTGGAGAATTATCTCCTCCTGCAGCTGAATGCTACTGTCTTCAGTTTGAACTTATTTTACTGAGTACATAGCAAATATGCTCACCTGAGGCCAAAAGGGTCCTTCTTTAAATCATTAACGTTGATTCAACAATTTTTGATCAGAACGATGGACCCCATTTTGTTTCGTGTATTTTTTCCATTGATTTTTCTTTTTTCTTGTTTGTGTCTTTCTTTTGCATTTGGACAGCTGCTATCAACTCAGATATCAGGTAGACATACCTTTTGTTTCTTTATTTGTCCCATTACCACTTCCTTTGGTTTTTGTATCATGAAATATTCTATCATTTAGACAGTCTTGTTTCCACTCAAACATGAACATTCTCTTTAACTCTTTTTCCTTCCTCCTCTTTCATGTGCTCAAAATCTAGACGTTTCTAATTTTCTTCAATTCTGTTAAAAGGTCACAGATCAAAAACTTTAGCTCAGTTTTTCTGTCATTAACACTAGGCATGTTCACTACACAATCAGTGAATTGTAGATTGATATAACTCTTGTAGTCCTCTTTTAATATTTAATGATTTAAATTAAAACAAATCAGCCATCAAACTTCTTGTGTTATCAAATAAAAATGTATTACAACTGATTACTGAAGGTTCCTTGGGATAAAGAGATAAACGTTTTAACAAGAAATTAGATAGCACTGTAAAAACAATTACTGATATGACAAAAGAATATAAATAAGAAGAAAGCCCCAATAATCCTCCACGGTTTACTTTTGGGTCCTGTTATTTAACTTCCTTATTACTATAATTTCAGACATCATGCTCGTAACAAAATCTACTGTCATCTAAAAGTTATAGCAAAATTAAATACAAACATCTTTTGTGATGTGCTTATATGATTTGATTAGATCTCTCCACCAGACTCTTCCTGAATCTGTGTGTCAATTTTGAGTTCAATAGAGGTAATTTATGCTTATCAATAAAGAAAAGGAGGGGAATGTAAGCTCCACCATGTTGTACACCATTATTTATTTTAAATGCCACTTTCAAACTCGATACTAAGAGACGCATCAGAGCATCTTGGCATGATTGCCCATCTGATCTCTCTTATTTTCTTACACATACATTCCTGGTCTCTATTGTGCTCATCCTCCTGTCAAAATGGTTAAAGCTAGGACCCATTGAGTGTTTATCATAGACTTTAGACCAACATTCTCTCATTCAATAACACACTGTATTGGTGTTTCACAATGTTGTATCACTGCAGCTATCAACTAAAAAGTTCTCAAGGGATATCTGCTGACAGAGAGACAAGCATCTGGCTCAGGATAAAAATTGTTGTAGATGTTGATTGATGTAAAGTAGTATCATAAAAAATGCAATGTTGTATGGGAAGTTTCAGGGTCATACATGAGAATTGGAATAGTTTAGCAAGCACCACCAACAGCAACCAAGGTTTCATAAAATACAGCTAATTGATGGCCAGAATCTGCACAGGAATATTTCCCTTCCAAAAATGAATACTTGCTATGGGATTATGTGCTGATCAGAGACCAACTAAACTTCATACAGTAGCTTTAGGGGTAAAGGACTTCACCAACAATTCGTTCTGAAGATGCTGCAAATGTGTAAACAGAAAGTTCTGTTAGCAAGTCAGACCATGGTGGAGAGGAAGCAAAACAAGATCTCAGGCATAACATTTAAAATCTGTTCCAATGTGGAGCAATGCTTGAAACAGGCTCTTATCACTCCTCTCCATATTTGTTTAGTGTTTACAGCAGTTTTAGTTCTGGTTATTATTCACATTCTGAAGAATAAAATATAAATTTAAGGCTGAAATAGGTAGATTCTTGGTCAGTTGGGGAATCAAGAGTTCTCGGGGAAATGCAGGAAAGTGGACATGAGGAATGTTGGATTATCCATGATCCTATTGAATGGCAGAGCAGTCTTGAGGGGCTAAACTGCATCCTCCTGTTCATATTTCTTATGATCTTATGGTCATTAGATGCTACTTAGAGTGAAAATGATGACATTTTTAGTGTTTGTGCCATTGCAATGGCTGTTGCACATTGCCAATCATTTAAAAAGTGGGAAAGGTTCAGTTAATTCAATTGCATTAAGTTCCAGACCATTCATGTTAAATATTGAGTCAAAATACATGTGCATTGTAATTAATAACATCATCTCTTGCTTAAGGTTGAGTGAATGTCCCTCCTACATGTTCCCACATATTTCAAACCTGCTCTTTGAATTATCAACCTTTCTGTAACAACTATTATGCTAATCTAAAATGTCAAATACAGCTGGTAAAGTTTAGAAACTGCTCCTGAATACTTTAACTGTTTGAGTACCAGCTTTTATTATCAGCTAACCTTTTCAGTATTATTTAAAACTGTAAAAAAAGACAACTGTTTTTTTCACACATTTGAATGATGCAACATTCAATTTTCTTAAATTTTGGAATTCTATTTCTGTATTTTAATTTTTGCATTTTAATTAAACTTTCAGTCTGCATTGCTCATAGAAACAAGGAAGTTTGACATTTTGCCATATCGTATCTTTCATCACCAGGCAATAAATTCAGCTTGTAGTCTGACCAGCTACTGCACACTTAGATTTGTTTTGTCTTTGACCAGGATTCCTCTCTGTAGATGTTAATGTTTGTAATGGGCACCTACAAATCCTGGTCTATTGTCTGCTGTTCAAGTTAGAATCTAGTTCATCTTTCAGCATGGGAAAAGTTTGTATACACCGACAACAAAGTATGATATATATTAAAAATCAATTGAAAAATTACCGACACTCATCATTTTCCCAATAAATAGCTAATAAACTCATTTCCCTATAGTATATTATGGCCTCCCATGATGAATCAGGCGGTGCATCTGCTGCTCAGTGTGAAGCTGAGCTGTACAAACCAAGCTCTAATCCTTGCTCTATTTTGAGCTGGCTATTAGCTGTAGGATTGACGAAGGGTTTCGGCCCGAAATGTTGACTTTCCTACTCCTCGATGCTGTCTTTTCCAGCCTCACACCGATAGGTTTCTGCTAAATAAAAACCGAAAGAACTGCGGATGCTGTAAATCAGGAACAAAAGCAAAGTTGCTGGAAAGGCTCAGCAGGTCTGGCAGCATCTGTGAAGAAAAGAAACAGAGTTAACATTTCAGGTCCGGTGATCCTTCCCGTTCTGAGGAAGGGTCACCGGACCCGAAACATTAACTCTGTATTTTTTCACAGATGCTGCCAGACCTGCTGAGCTTTTCGAGCAACTTTGTTTTTATTTGGAGATAGTAGGAACTGCCGATGCTGGAGAACAAGGTGTAGAGCTGGATGAACACAGCAGGCCAAGCAGCATTAGAGGAGCAGGAAAGCTGACGTTTCAGGTCTGGACCCTTCTTCAGAAATAAATAGAGAGGGGGAGGCGGATGGAAGATGGATAAAGGAGCAGATAGGTGGAGAGGAGACAGACAGGTCAAGGAGGCGGGGATGGAGCCAGTAAAGGTGAGTGTAGGTGGGGAGTTAGAGTGGGGGGTTGGTCAGTCCAGGGAAGATGGACAGGTCAGGGAGGCGGAGATGAGGCTGGTAGGTAGGAGGTGGGGGTGGGGGTTAAGGCGGGAGGAGTGGATAAATGGGAGAAAGGACGGACAGGTTAGGGAGTCAGGGACAAGCTGGGCTGATTTTGGGATGTGGTCAGGGGTGGGGAGATTTTGAAGCTTGTGAAGTCCACATTGATACTATTGGGCTGCAGGGTTCCCAAGCGAAATATGAGGTGCTGTTCCTGCAACCTTTGGGTGACATCGTTGTGGCACTGGCGGAGGCCCAGGATGGACATGTCATCCAAGGAATGGGAGGGGGAGTTGAATTGGTTCGCAACTTCACCATCCCCCCAGACCTCCCCCTCACCGAGGACAAACGGTCAGTCCTCAGTAAGGGACTCACCTTTATCCCCCTCCACCCAAACATCAACGAATACCGCTCACACTTGGACATTGAACAGTTTTTCTGCCACCTCCACCTCCGCGCTTACTTCTTTAATCGTGCGCCTAACCCTCCCTCTACTGACCCCTTCTCCCGCCTCCAACACACCCCCTCCTCCTGGTCACGACCCCAAGGCCTCCTACCCTCCCTTGACCTCTTCATCTCCAACTGCCATCGTGACATCAATCACCTCAACCTCTCCACCCCTCTCACCCACTCCAACCTCTCCCCCACGGAACGTGCCCCCCTCCACTCCTTCCGCTCCAATCCCAACCTACAGAAGAACTACAGAAGCTCAAACAATCTGCTAAACTAAGGATTCTAAAACAGATTGTTCAACTCCCAAAGTCAACATTACCAGTAACCTACATTACAACTACTGCAATGGTCAAACTTTCACTTGTTACAAACAATTCAGACACTGATCATGTTTTCGTAACTTTTATCTTTTTTGGACTTGGCTGTTATTTTTAATATGTGTGTGGGTTGCATTCCTAATTTGTCTTACCTTCAGTAAATATTAAACGAAGTATTTACTACTCAAGAAAGCCTGGTTAAACTCAAGAAGCTTGACACCATTCAGCACAAAGCAGCCCACTGATTGGCCCTACATCCACGAACATCCACTTCCTCCACCGCCAATGCTCAGCAGCATCAGTATGTACAATCTACAAGATATATTGCAGAAATTCACCAAAGATCCCCAGACAGCACCTTCCAAACACACGACCACTTCCTTCTAGAAGGACAAAGGCAGCAGATACATGGGAACACCACCACCTTCAAGTTCCCCTCCAAGCCACTCACCATCCTGACTTGGAACTATATCACCATTCCTTCACTGTTGCTGGGTCAATATTCTGGAATTCCCTCCCTAATGGCATTGTGGGTCAACCTAAAGCAGGTGTAAGGCAGCTCACCACCACCTTCTCAAGGGCAACTGGGGACAGGCAACACAATGTTGATGTTTCGGACCCGAAACATTGACTTTCCTCCTCCTCTGATGCTGCCTCACCTGCTATGTTCCTCATTGTGTTGATTCTGACTCCAGCAGTTCTTGCTATCTCCTAGGGACAGGCAATAAATTCTGGCCAGCCAGCAACACCCACATCACACAAATGAATGAAAAAAATTGGTTCCTTTTAAAATGTTAGTTAATTTGGGTCTTGGAGAAACAAAATCACAAATTGCTGGAAGAACTTGGCATCTTTAACTGAAGATGGGTAACTGGACCCAAAACATTAACTCTGCTTTTTCTCCACAGATGCTGCCAGACCTGCTGAGTATTTCTAGCAATTTATGATTTTATTTCAGATTTTTAACATCTGCAGTTCTTTGGTTTTTTTTGAGAGAGATGACTGCTGGTGTTTTAACCTGAGGGTCACCACACTTCAGGCGAGGGAAGAAGTTAAGAAGGAGGGACCTTTATGGTAACCCCAGCTGGTATGGGGATTAAACCCACACTGTTGGCATCATTCTTCATCACAAACCAGTTATCCAGCCAACTGAGCTGGAAAGCAGAAAAATGGGACTGCTGTAGGTCGTGCTATACTTTTAGCAGTATAGATTTGATGCGCTGAAGGGTGTTTTCTGTACTGTATGATCCAATGATTCTAAACCCCAATCCATAATAGTGTTAGTATGATAATAGAAAACAACTATACAACTATCTGCTGGTCTGAAGCTCAATGACCCACAGTAAAGCATGTTATTTAAATATTCTGTGACTTCTTATCTCCCAAACCATTAAAGTTTACCAATATACTGAAATATAAATACTAAAGGAGTGCATTTCAGGGCAGAAATGGATGTATGTGAAGAAGTCAGCAAGGTCTTGTAGACAGAAACACGAGTGTATGAGTTGATTACAGTGAAGTTGGATTGTGCTTGGACAGCCCCACTGTTGGTTTGGCAGATTTATTGCCAGTGGTGGTTGACAGCAGTAGATGATCTGTAGTACATTCAATGCTAGTATTGATGGATGTTACAGCTGTCTAGACAGCTCTGTCACAATGCTTTGAGTATCATTAAGAGAATGCTTTCTTCTGCTTCATCTATCAAAGTATCCCCTATTTTGTGCATTTGACAAAGGGGAGTTGGGGAGAGGTGTTGTCCCCCACATCTAGACATATCCAAACATCATTCTCACCTTTTTGGCCTGGAAACCAATGGCGTTTCTGAGGATAGGCAGAATGGGGTGTGGGGGAGGAGGTGGGTGAGAGTTGTGCAGGGGGGATGCCAGTTGCCATGTACAAGTGTCTATACAGAGTCACGGGTGAAAACTGGGTGGAAGTGGAGAGCCAGCTGGAATTATCCATCCAGGCATGATGGAAGATGTAGGTGATTCCTGCATAAGGGACTACCTCTAATACACACCCCATATCATTAGCCAGAGTCTAGTTATGTAGAGTCTGGCATTGTCCCTGACAATATTCTTCCATTCTCAATTTTATTGGTAAGTGCTTGGCTCTTGCAGCTACAAGCTGGAATTGTTCTCAAACAAAACTGGTTGTACACAGTCAGTATATCAAACAGCCATTAAACTTGCCATAAACAGGCATAGTCTGATGTGAAAATGGTCAACTTGAATGGTTAACATTTTACAGTCTCTCCTGAACAACAAATAGATTTCCTGCAACACATTAGCTATCACACCTCAGACATCCTACTTAACACATTGCCTCTGCTTAGAAATTGGCCAGATGATGAGCAGACTACCACTACACTCGAGCAGTACCTCCCCAACCCCACACAAAGGTACTTTGTATTTCGTTTGGGATCATCTAATCTCAGTTGTCACAGAAAAGCTCAGCACACCTGCCCATGAGAATTTCTGTTGGATTCCAGTGGATTTAGGGGAAGACAGAATGTGCTTGTTCTCTTAATGGCACAAACTATTGTATGATAAGTGTGGATTCAGTCTTCGGATGTGAGTAAAGGGAGTAGATAGATGTCTCATTGGGTAAGTAAGTAGTTGATACAGTGTGGAGCTGGAGGAACACAGCAGGCCATGCAGCATCAGAGGAGCAGGTTAGTCGATGTTTCGGGCCTAGATCCTTCATCAGGACTGCATGAAGGATCTAGGTCCGAAACTCCGACTCTCCTACTCCTCTGATGCTGCCTAACCTGCTGTGTTCCTCCAGCCCCACACTGTATCAACGCTGATTCCAGCATCTGCAGTCTTTGCTTTCTATCTCTCTGGGTAAGTAAGTAGGTGGGTAAGTGTAAACTGGATCAGGGTGGCCACCAGGTTAGAATGGGTGAAACGGTAGTTGAGGTTAAGATGGGAGGGAGGGTAGAGTGGACGGAAAGTTGAGTATGTATTTCTGTTGTGTCAGGTGTTTGGGGTTAGTTAATTGGGGAATGTGCTGGTTTCAGAAAGTGATTCAGGTGTCAATTGTGAAATTACCCAAGTGTTGAACTAAGTTTTAAACAATCTACCATTTGCTACATATTATCAATCCCACAGATGTGTTTCCTGTCTCAGAATCTTCCCAGGCCTGGAATAATGTGGGCATTGGTGAGAAACTTGGCAGAATGACATGAGATGACCAATGAGGATCTTCCTGATGTTGAGAGCAAACTTTCCAACCAAGTGTTAAATGGCAGGATAAGGTTCTCATTAGTGAATGGCAAAATACCTGTTTGCATGGATTAACATTTATTAACATCATCATTATTACATTATCTTATCTCAATGATATGCAGGTTCCCATTTTCCCACCCGCTGCAAAGCAACTAGATGGCAATTATTCCTGACATAAACGTCAGAGTGATAACCTGGTGATTCCATCTCACTGTTTGCTCCTCTGGCCCTTCATCAGTTACCAACATCTCAGGGCATATTCCCATATGGGAAGCAATTCTTGTGGAGGCTCCAGACCAAAATGAAAGTTGCCTATCAAACATCCTGGTCAGTTTCAGCGTGGGTCGAAACATCAGGATTTCCACAGGGTTCTGACATGGATCTTCCGTTGTACCTCAGGTCTCAGCTGATCTGGAGAGCACAAGATTTGGCCCATCATATTTTAGAGTTTTCCCTTGCTCATCATGAGAAAACCATAAGACAGTTGATCATAAAATGGCACCACTTACTGCGGCAATTCTACACTAAAACATGTTGATGATAAAGATCTTTCAAGGGCTATACGCAGCAGTGCAATTGCATATAAGGAGAGGTGTGTGACAGTGCCCATAATATCTACACAATTAATCTTTAACTCAACCATTGGTTATGTTGCATAGATGATGGTATGTGCAGCACAATGCTACCTGAGCCTGTACTCACATGGAGCAGATCACCTTTGGTAAAATGACTGCAGTTTTCTTATGCTTTTAGTATTCTTTTAGTCTTTGAACTCAAGAGATTCACAGATCAATTCTCCTGCCACTTACAATGACTGTTGGAGACTGGAGAGATTTGCATTATGCCCAGAATTTCATATTAGGAAACTCTTTTTCTTGTTGAGTTCTGAAGAGTAGGAAGGAATGAAAGTGATCAAAATGGAAGAATTTGGAGTGGAGCGTTATTAGAAAAGGCAATTGTTTCTGTTATGCCGGTATCCACATGACAGGGGTTTATAAAGCTGAAGAGTCTTATTGAAATTCCAATACCTCAGAAGGTACCCCCATTCCATCCTTCCAACCTCCTCCATTCCTGAAAGTGCAGTTGAAGTGCTCTTAGGATAGGTCCCCATGTGGTATCCAACAGTTCTTAGCAGGCTACTGCAGCATTCTTCACTTAGGCAGATTCTCCATGCTTTCCACTAGTCCTATCATGTTCAAACACTTCTAAGACCATTTTCACATCCTGTAGGGCTCTTTACTTCCTTTGTTCCTCCCTATTGTAATGACAATATCTTTAAATTTTCTGCACTTTTGATTCTAGACTGAAATTGGAAACAGATACATTTCTAATAGGAAGGATTGTGGAAGTTATTCCTACCCTTTCTAACAGCTGTTTACACTTTTGTTCATGCAACTAGTAGGGGAAGTTCACTGTAGATGGGAATGTGTACAAAGTGTGATTTAACCAGAGACAAGTTGCTAACTGATTTGTGAAACTGTATTCAGCCATTGATGACCAAGACTGTTTGTCTGTTAGCAACTATGTGAGTAGCTCCTAGGTAGCTGTGAGTGTGAATAGTAGGATCAGAAGCCTTCAGATCTCTGGAAGGGGAAGTGATGACCTTAACTCTGCAATTTAAAAACATTTTTCAACATGCTACACTAGTGAGCTGTGACATTATATAACATATATCTGTAGCACTTTCCTGCTTAAAGTTTGTAACATTCTGTTATGGTCTTCCTGTCCTATGCATTGAGATCCAATTCATTTTTAGTCACCCCTCAGTGAGTAAGACATCCATCTATTCACGGAGGCTCTTCCTACTGCTGTGCCCCGTATTCCAATCTCGAAGCCTACTCTTTCTTCAATCCTGCAGTCTCTTACTTCTTCTCTTGTGGTTTCAGAATTCTGAAAAGTGGCTCTTCAATTTACTTCCCTCCATCCCAGCAGTGTTGTGCCGATGACCATGGTTTTATTTACCACCTTAAACACACTCCACAGACATAATGAGAGGCACCCAAAGAAAAAAATTCAGGGGAAGCAGCTTGCTGCTAACTCAAATCAAAGCAAAATACTGTAGAGTCTCGAGAGCTAAAATAAAAACAGAAAGTTCTGGACAAACTCAGCAAGACTGGCAGCATCTGTGGAGACAGAAACCGAATTAATGTTTCAAGTGAAATACGACTCTTCAGAACTGCTAACAATTAGGAGGAAATTAGCATAAAAAGTCTTGTGCCTAGTGCATTTTCTCTATGAATGTTTCTACATGTCCTATCGGTGCTCCAATTTCTAGAGAACAGCACATCTTCTTTGTCATCATGTACAAAATATTTGATAGGAAGTTAAGAAATAATTTATGAACAGTTACAAATACTAATACATTACTAGAGTTATTATTTCAATGGGAGAGGAAATGATCTAATTGTATTACCGCTAGATTATTAATCCAGAGAACCAGGTAATAATGTTCTGGGGACCTGGGTTTGAATCTTGGAAGGTGGTGGAATTTGAATTCATTTTTAAAAAAAAAATGTGGATTCAAGAATCTAATGGTGACCATGAAACTATTGTTGGGAAAACCTCATTTTGTTCACTAATATCCTTTTAGGAAAGGAAACTACCATCCTTACCTGGTCTGGACTACACGTGACTTCAGACACACAACAATGTGGTTGATTCTTAATAATTAGGGATGGACAATAAATTCTGGCCAAGCCAGCAACACCCACATCACATGAATTTTTTTTTAAATGAGTATTAACATGTCCTAAATCTATTTGGCATATCAGAATTAAACAAAAAATTTTTTTTAAAAAGTTGCTTCTGCTAAATTTCTGTGCAGAATGGAATCCCAAACAGGAAAAAGCAGAAGTTAGTTTAAAAAAAAGAGGAAACACAGAAAAACACATTTATAAAAATAGGACTCACTTTAAAGAAGCATCTAAGGGAAGCAGACAGACCAATATGTTCGGAAGTCATTCTCATCCCTAGCTTTTGCAGCCAAATGGAAAAAAAAGCTGAAAAGCAGTTAATGCAGTTGGTTCTTGTTGAGTGTGCTGTTAGTAATACTGATGGCCAGAAACTTCTGCAATGGAAACATCACTTTCAATCATTTAGGGCCATATGCATTTGAATTGAATTCAGGCTTCTTTTGAAAGCTGGTTGTACACAGTTCAGTTTGTTTACTTTCCAGCATCATACTCAAGTTCCTCCTTAAATAATGAACCTTTTTGAAAGCCATAATTGAGTTAGCACAATCCTCCATTGTGGCAAAGTTTTATTCAGTCCATTTACTCTTCAGATGAGAAAAAGATTTTATAATCTCCCTGTTTAGATATTTTATGTTCTTTTTAACTATCTCTCCACCTCTTTTACATATATTGTCTTCTCTTATTTTTATCTTTGACTTATTTATGAACAAAAGTAATCTTTTTATGGTTAACTGTTCTATGTCTCTTATCATGTTGAACATTTTCATCAATTCCTTTCCAAATCTGCTCAATTCTAGAATATATAATCATAGTTAATCTGATCTTGCTTCATAGCTCTCATCCCTGTTGTCAATTCTTTTTTTCTGCAAACTGTTGGTTTTTTGTGAGGAATCAAATTTGCACACAATGTTCCACCTGCTGACTGCCTCCTTTGCAGCAACTCCTTCAAATATAAACCCTAAGGTTGTATTTGCTTTCGTAATCCTTTTTTAGCTTGTCCATCCACATTTCACAACTTATGGATCTCTGTACCAAGATCCCTTTGCTTCCCCATTGCATTTGAAAAAGTTTACCTTGGTTTATTTTTCCACTCTTTATTTTTGTTTCCCAATGTTTGTCTTTACCTTGTTAGACATTATAATTCTTCTGCCACTTACCTGCTGAGCGATAAGAGGTGCTTGTCCACAAATCCCTGAAAGTAGCAGGAAAGAGTGTTTAGGAAGGCATACAAGGCACTTGCCTTTAATAGTCATGACATACATTACAATGTTACTGAGGTAATATTGGAGCTGTACCAAACTTTCATTAGGCCACAACACTGTGCATTTCTAGTCACCACACTATGGGAAAGATGTGTTTGCACTGAAGGCGACATAAAAGTGATAAACAAGGATGTTGCCTTGGCTGGAACAGTTTAGTTATAATGAGAGGCTGGGTAAGCCCATGTTGTTTTCTTTAGAACAGAGAAGGTTGAGAGGGGACCTGATTGAGGTGTATAAGATAATGAGGGGCAATGACAAGGTAGATAGAAAGCAGCGGTTTCCCTTAGTTGACGAGTCTATAATAAGGGGCATAATTTTAAGGTGAAAGGCAAGAGGCTTAGAGGAGATTTGAGGGCGGTAGAAACTTGGAGTGCACTGCCTGGGAGGGTATTTGAGGTAGTAAACCTCACAACCTTTAAAAAGTACTTGAGTGAGAACTTGAAATGTCATAGTGTTCAAGGCTATGGGCCATGTTTTGGAAAGTGGGACCAGTGTAGGTTTAGATTAGTTTTATGTTGGTGCAGACTTGATGGAGAAAAGGGCCTCTTCTGTATTGTATGGTTCTACTGTTCTGCAGAACTTTATTATCAGTTTGATTCTTCCCGCAGTTAGTATCTTCAGTCAACATTCCTATTGTTGAGTATATCTTTGTGGGGAAACTCTGAAACTGCCACACCACAGTCTCTCCAACTCTTTACTATTTGCCTATCAGTCTTCTGTATCTAGACCATCATTTTTCTTTTTATGCAAGTAAAGGAAATGTATATGTACAAAAATGATAAAATTAAAAATCTGAACCAAAATATACATGCAAAAAAATTACTTTGCAGATTATTAAATACTTTTCAAAGATCATATAAATGACATCAAACACACCCCATGCCCTTACTTCCAGTTCCTTTGGCTATATTTCGTGTTACTCTCTCAAAAATGTAATCAAGTGTAACCTACACATCAAAAATGCTGTTTTGTTTCACACACACACCCCACATTCAGATGAAAAACAATTCCACCCACTTGCTTAATGTCAATGTCAGATAGCTGTAAGTTACAAAATGTAAATCATATGCTTATCAAAACGTGTGTACTCTCTGTAATAACTTATAATTTGTGTAAAAGATCAATTCGTACAGTAAGCCCGCTTCAGGTGAGTCATCATTCTGACCACTTGACATTTTCATAAAATAGCTGAAAACATATTTCAAAACACAGTTGAAATCAGTAGGATGAGAGTTAAGTTATTCAATTTGTTGTTATGAGATAGACATTACCTTCACATTCAATGGTTTTTCACAGAAGCAGTTCACTTCAGTAATTTCTTATTTCCAATTTAATTCCAATTTTTTAAGTCTTATTTCTTGTAAGCACTGGGTATAATGTTTAGGTTTGGTCTGGAGAACAGGCAGTGCACTTGAATGAAAACAACATATACTGGAGATCACAACGAGTCAGACATCATCCATGGAGAGAGCGCGGGCTAATGTATCGAGTCTAGGTGACTCTTCATCAGAGCTGAAGTAAATTGTGGAGCGCGCCAGCATTTATGCTTTAGCTGGGGGGAGGGGGTGGGGGGGGGGGGGGGGGGGGGGGGGGGGGGGTGCCGTGGTGGTGGTGCGAGGTGGTGTGGCAGTGGTGGGTGTAGAGTGCTGGTGGAGAAAAGATGCACTTGAATGTCTTATACATGTCAATTTTTCACATGTAAAGTGCTGAAGGCCAGAAAGCTATTCATCTGTTCAGGGCATCACAGATAAACTGGTCTTCAACAAATTACCACAGGGAGGTAATTGCCATTTGAACTCACTGATTACCAGTCAGAAGTTGAAACCATGGCTGCTTTTACCTCTGCCTTGTCTAAAATTGCTGAATTTGATTGCCAAATGCCATCCCTGTGGAGATCAACTAATTACACGTAAATTGCTGGTCAACCTTGGAACGCATTCACGTGTGAGGCTCAGCTGCATGCTGCACTTTTCTTTTTATGTTGCATTGCTATTTATTTAATGAACAACCTGCAAATTTTCAGAAAAGAAGTTCAGGCTGAAATGTTTTTTTAACAGCTTTGCTTTGTCAGGGCGTTCCCAAAGTTCATATGAGGCAGTAACCTAGTTTCTCTCATCACCTACCAATAATCTACTAGGGAACTTTACTTATCGATAAAATATGAAAAGCCTGCAGACTGGGTTTACTATGCATAAATCTACAATCCACCTTGTGACCACTAGCACACATACTATGACTATCCGTTTAGCTATTGTCATGTTCAATCGTTCTGTGTTTGATATTTTTGTAGAAGTATGAGCAACACCTAGGAATTGATGATTTTTGTATGTTGTTGAGGTAATTAAATTTAAAAATAAGGTATTTTGTTTTACAAAAGAATAAACGTTCAATTGTTCTGTGCTTATATGAATCTCTCTTATATTGACGTCCTCTGTGTTTAGTTAACACTGAGTGTGAACTCAGAGAAAAGTAATCAATCTGAAAGTAACTGGAAGTGGACAGTTGGAAGCATGAAAAACCGACACTTCCAAAGAAATGTGAATAAAATCCTTTACATTCCTGCTCCTATCTTCTACGTTTCTATGTAAGATGGGATAAGACTGAGAATGGGCAAACTGTGTGGCTTAGTTCTTAAATTGCAATAAATGTATGAATGAGCACATCCATGTATTTCTAAAGGGATCAAGGGATATGGGACAGTTTCGGAATAGGATATTGAATTCAATGATCAGCCACGATCATATTGAATGGTGGAGCAGGCTTGAGGGATCAAATGGCCTACTTGTGTTCCTGTCTTATTTCCATGAATAGGGTGGAATCTTGTTTTTTTTTTGAAACCAAGTATAGAGGTAGCTTTCCATGAGCTCTCATTCCTTCCACTGCTCTCCATTTGACTAAATATCTATTTTCTCAATGATTTTTTTAATTAATGGCTTTCCTTGCCACCCTTTTTGTCCAGTCACTCATGGGATGTGGGGATCGCTGGCTGGTTCAGCATTTATTGCCTGTCCCTAATTCCTCTTCAGAAAGTGGAGGTGAGCTGCCTTCTTGAATCCTTGGAGTCAATTTGCTATAGGTAAACCTACAATGTGCTACTTTAACCCTAAATAAAGTAAGAGCTCACTAGCACCTCAGTGTCTACATTGGACAATAAATTCTTACATGCTGATCTTTTTTCCTATGTTCACTCACTGTAACACACAATTTTCAAGCTTGCAATGTCTCAATTATTCCAGTTTGTTATATTCCAGTATAATCACAGTTCAGTACATTATATGAATGTCAAACTAGACAAGTTCATGTTCTACGTAGCCCCTAACAGAAGCCTATGTTGGTCAGCTCGTTTATTACATTTGGCTTCAGACTTGCAGTTCCCAGCAGAACACATTATTTGATCAATGACACAGACTACGGATACCAGTACCCTTCCTTATTTAATGAACTGGAGAAGATTAAGTGATCCTGTAATGATTTTCAAGTCAACACATTAATTCAGAGATAACAAGGTGTAGAGCTGGATGAACACAGCAGGCCGAGCAGGAAAGCTGACATTTCAGGCCTAGACCCTTCTTCAGAAATGGTTTAGGGTTTCTACTATCTCTCTCCAACACATTAATTCTGCCAGTTTTGCAATATTGGAGATGGTTGCCATTTGTGATCCATGACAAAGTGTCGCATGAGCTGGAAGAACTTGTAGTAGCCAGTACAACCGAGCAAGTTGACTCATCCCAATGGATAGCAAACCTATTAATTGTGCAATGAAAAGTTGGTAAAATTTGACTCTGCAATGATCTTAAGGCAGTCAATAAAGCCATTATTTCAGACAATATCTACCCCCTATTATCCTAGATCTCTCAGCATTATTGCAAGACTCCACAGTCTACATAAAGCTTGATATGCTACAGAGCTATCTTCCGATACCAATTACAGAGCAAAGCTGATATTTTCCAGCTTTTCTTGCTCATGTTGCGGAATACTGTTAGGACTAAGTTCAGTACCTCACGCATTCTAAAAGATTGTTTTCTAAGTGTTGTTTGACATTTGAGGGGATATTTAGCCTATTTGATTATGTTATTATCTTTGGAAGGGACAAAACAGAATGCAATCATATATTTGATTTTCTAGGCCACTCTCCAATTGGCTAATTAATTGTTTTCTTAATGATTTAAGAAACCGCCCCTGGTGTAAGCCTATACAAAACAATAACAAAGCTATTCATGCAGTTCTGATCTCCTCCAACATGACTGAGTTGAAATCATTCCTTGATTCTACCAACCTTTATCACAAATTCCTTTCTAAGGACACAAAGATCTCAGATCATTTCAAAAGCTACTGTGCACAGATGCACAATGGGAAAGGGTATTCACAATAAGCAGCATCTGTCACCTTAAAGTTGAAGAAGGCATATCTGCCAGTCCTTGTGCATTTCAACTGACATGAGGAAACACGTGATAGCAGATATGTCAGGAAATGTGATTGGAGCTGTAGATTCTTAATACATTGAAGGAAGCGAATGACCAACAGCCTACACATCACATCGGTTGCCAGGAACTGAATGCAAATACTTTGCTGGAGACTGGGAAGCACTAGCCTTCTTGTGAACTTTGATATGCTCATCTCTATTGCAGAAAATTCATCTCTCCACAATGATCACCAAATGCATTGCTGGCCATGATAGGATCTCGCTACTTGTAGATGTACAGATATCATTGGCCAGATCCTATTCATTAGCATAAGGTTGAAGCCAAGTATCTTGCAAGTTATACAACTGAATAGCTGCGATGCTGAGTTGTACTGTAATCACATTGTACGAAATAGCAAAAATCCCCATCATCTAAATTACTGATCGAAACCCTTGACTTTTCTAACATCTAAAATACTGGACAAAATCCTGAGCTCAGGCTGCAACAAATACACACAGAGCCAAAATGATTTCAGTCTGGGACTATTGTTCAGCCTGGAATTCTAATTTACAACTCCACTCCAGACAGAATAATCAACCAGACCTAACACTCTAGACAGAAACTAACTTCTACACATCGGGCTAAGCAGCGCAGACAGTACGGAGCTTACAGAGATACTGGACATTCAACCTCAATCAAAATACATTCACATGTACTCTATCCATCAGGAAACCAATTGACTCCATCAGGAAACACTTGGAACCTAATGGACGACACAGATTTGAGGGGAGATAATGGGGCACACAGTCTGCATAACTGTTAGCCCTGATCTGACATGAGGAAAGAGCTTTATTCAACAACAATTTTCTGAAGAAACAGATTCCCCACAGGCTTCCAGCCCCAACAAGCAGCTTCAGAACCAAGTACCACAGAGAACTAACAGAGAAGCTGAATTGGGAAGCCGAACCAAAGACATCATCGCAACAAAGGACATTCGAAAGGGGGGATGCCAAACAAGCGCTATCTGAACAAGAGCACCAGATAAGGGCCTGTTCCAAACCAAGAGAACTGACAGCAAGAACCTCAGTGAACGGATGGACTTTAAAACTGTGTTTACCTCAGTGGTGAACTGAAACTCCCAAGACTCCAAAGTGTCCAACTAGCGAGGAGGGAAGAATGACAGTTGGTGACAATGCATGGGACCCCAAAGGTAGGACGCATAATTAAAGTTTCAGTGATTAAAACTGCTCTTTAGGTTCCAATATTGTTTAATTTTTGTTTAATTTAATACTCAAGATATGGAGATGCTGGTGTTGGACTAGGGTGGACAAATTCAAACATCACATGACACCAGGTTATAGTCCAACAGGTTTATTTGAAAACACAAGCTTTCAGAGCCTCAGTCCTTCTTCAGGTGTTAGTGAGAGGTAGTATCAGACACAGAATTTATAAGTAAAAGATCAAAGGTTCACACCATTGATGACGATGTGCTAAACAAACCTAAGATGCTGTTAAATCTTTAATCAGTTAGAAGGTTTTAATTGATTAATATGTATATGTAAATCCCCAAAATTCCTTTCTAGTGCTGGTCCTGTGAGAACTAAAGGTTTTTTCAGTGTAAAGAAGAGGTGACATTTTAAGTCAGATTTAGACTTAGACTCTCTGCAGTGTGGAAACAGACCCTTCGGCCCAACAAGTCCACGCCGACTCTCAGTGCATCCCACCCTATCTACACATCCCTGAACACTATGGGCAATTTAGCATGGACAATCCACCTAGCCTGCACATCTTTGGACTGTGGGAGGAAACCCACACAGACACAGGGAGAGGGAGAATATGCAAACTTCACACAGACAGTCACCCAACAGTGGAATCAAATCTGGGCCCCTGGTATTGTGAGGCAGCAGTGCTAACCACTGAGCCACCGTGCCGCCCTATATTAGGTGTGACATCATGTTTAGAATCTGTTTGTGTTTTAGTTTGGAGTCAGCCTGGTTTTATTTCTAAAGTAGGAATTTATAAAACACCATATTGACTGACTGTCTATAAATTGTGTGGTTTTTGAACAAATTAAAATGTATCTGCAAATACAAATTCACCCCATAGATTTGTGTGTGTGTGTGAGAGAGAGAGAGTGGGGGAGGTTGGAGAGTGTGTGTGAGTGAGGGGGGACAGAGAGTGCATGTGTGTGAGTGAGGGGTGGAGAAAAAGCATGTGTGTGTGAGGGGGGGAGAGAGAGAGTGTGCATGTGTGTGTGTGTGTGTGTGTGTGTGTGTGTGTGTGTGTGTGTGTGGAGAGATAGTGTGTGTGTGTGTATGTGTGTGTGGAGAGATAGTGTGTGTGTGTGTGTGAGAGAGAGTGGGAGTGCGTGTGTGTGTGAATGGGAGAGAGAGAGTGTGTGTGGGGGAAAGAGTGTGTGTGTGTGTGTGGAGCGGAGGGAGGGTGGGTGGAGAGAGAGTGTGTGTGTGTTCTGTAGACTCTCGAGGCGGAATATGAGGTGTTGCTCCTCCAGTATCACAATGACACCACACGCAAACTGGAGGACCAACACCTCATATTCCGTCTCAGGAGCCTACAGCCCGATGGCCTAACCACGGAATTCACCAGTTTTAAAATCTCCCCACCCCCAGCCTCATCCTATGCCCAATCCTCCCTCTCATCCCCGCCTCCTCGATCTGACACAACCTGTCCATCTTCTTTCCCACCTATCCGCCCCTCCCACCTCACTGACCAATCCCCACCACTCCGTACCTGCATTCAGCTATCACCATTCCACCTACCTTCCCCAGCCCAACCCTCCTCTCTCCATTTATTTCCCAGCTCCCTTCCCTCGCCCCATCTCTGAAGAAGGGTCCCGACTCGAAACATCAATTTTACTGCTCCTCTGATGCTGCCTGGTCTGCTGTGTCCCTCCAGCTCCTCACTGTATTGACTCTGGCTCCAGCATCTGCAGTTCCTGTTATTGTCAAATTTTGTTATTGTTTTTATTAAGTATTCACACAAAGTAGTTAGTTATGTGAACACTAATGTAATGTCATTTGATTTTAAACTTATTTGTTCCGTACCTGCATTCAATCTTGTCAAATGTGCTTCAGACCAAATGTGCTCTCATTGAAATAGATGGAAACATGAAATTGTCACACAGAAATGTCAAATTATTTGGACTGCACTGTTTCTAAAGTCTTGATAATAAGTTACAGCTTGGAATTTCATTTTCTGACAAAGGTTTCCACAGCATGTTCACAGCGAAGGGGCAGTAAGCTATCATTAATATTATGGGGAATAATGCTTCAGCAGCTGTGACTAAATTGTTTCCTGATTTTAAGTGATTCCTCAGTGCACTCTCCAGTTTCTCCTTTTTCATATTTCATGCAATAAAACTGGTGGTCTCAAGCAACTGGAATTATTTGAACCAACCTTCTGATCTAAATATCCACTGACAAAGGATTGCTGACATTTGTAAACATTGCTGACTATTGACCAGGTGTTCTGGTCAATAGTCAGCAATGTTTATAAATGTTTACAATTTACATAGATGATTTGGAGTTGGGGACTAAGTGTGGTGTGTCAAAATTTGCAGATGACACTAAGGTGAGTGGTAGAGCAAAGTGTGCAGAAGACACTGAAAGTCTGCAGAGGGATACAGATAGTCTAAGTGAGTTGGCAAAGGTCTAGCAGATGGAGTACAATGTTGATAAAGTGTGAGGTCATCCATTTTGGTAGGAATAACAGTAAAATGGACTATGTTTTAAATGGTAAAAAATTGCAGCATGCTGCTGTGCAGAGGGACTTGGGTGTCCTTGTGCATGAATCGCTAAAAGTAGGATTGCAGGTGCAGCAGGTAATTAAAAAGGCAAATGGAATTTTGTCTGCCTATGCTCGAGGGATGGAGTTTAAAAACAGGGAGGCTATGCTGCAGCTGTATAGGGTCCTGGTGAGGCCACACCTGGAGTACTGTGTGCAGTTTTGGTCTCCTTACTTGAGAAGAGATATACTCGCACTGGAGGGGGTGCAGAGGAGATTCACTCGGTTGATTCCAGAGTTGAGAGGGTTGGATTATGAGGAGAGACTGAGTAGACTGGGCTTATACTCATTGGAATTCAGAAGAATGAGGGGAGATCTTATAGAAACATGTAAGATTATGAAGGGAATAGATAAGGTGGAGGCAGGGAGGTTGTTTCCACTAGCAGGTGAAACTAGGACGAGAAGGCATCGCCTCAAAATAAAGGGAAGCAGATGTAGGACTGAGGTCAGGAGGAACTTCTTCACCCAAAGGGTTGTGAATCTGTGGAATTCCCTGCCCAGTGAAGCAGTTGAAGCTACCTCGCTGAATGTTTTTAAGGCAAGGCTAGATAAATTTTTGAACAGTAAAGGAATTAAAGGTTATGGTGAGTGGGTGGGTAAGTAGAGCTGAGTCTCAAAGATCAGCCATGATCTTATTAAATGGCGGGGCAGGCTTGAGGGGGCCAGATGGCCTACTCCTGCTCCTAGTTCTTATGTTCTTATGTTCTGAGGAAGGGTCACCGAATCCGAAACGTTAACTCTGTTTTCTCCTCCACAGATGCTGCCAAACCTGCTGACCTTTTCCAGCAACTTTGTTTTTATTGCTGACCATTCTTCATCAGTCTCATTGATGGTACTATTGGTTTTATCTTGATAATATCATGTCAGTGGTTGCAAAATTCTGGTGGGGTAGATGAAGGAAGAAGTCCAGATGTTTGGCTGTTGTGCCGTTTTTTTCCCTGTGTTGTCCTGTGGAAGGCTTTTTCATCTGAGATTGCCTCTTCTCAACTGTGAAATCTGTTCCTGTTTCAACATTGCTGTGCATTTTGGATTTCTACATTTCCCTTAATAACAGCAATGTCTACATAATGTATACAAACATTCTTTCCTTTGCATTCACTGACATTATGATGGCTGATCTTGAAACTTCTGATATGGAAGAAATTGTGGTGTAGATAAAAGGACAGAAGTTTTGATTCATTATCACTACAAAATATGTTGACGGTGACAGCCAATAACAATTTATAAGATAAAAACCGGAAGAACTGTGGATAATGTAAATCAGGAAAGATGCGACACCTGCCCATTTACCTCCTCCCTCCCCAGTATCCAAGGGCCCAAATATACCTTCCTGGTGAGGCAACACTTCACCTGCACTTCCCAGAATCTAGTCAACTGCATTTGCTGCTCGCTGTGTGGTCTCCTCTACATTGGGGAAACGAAGCGTACACTTGGCGACTGCTTCGCAGAATATCTATGTTCTGCTCGCAAAAAAGACCCTGAACTACCTGTTGCCTGCCACTTTAATGCACCACCCTGTTCCCTGGCCAAAATCTCTGTCTCTGGCTTGCGGCAGTGTTCCAGCGAAGCCCAATGCAAGCTGGAGGAACAACATTTCATTTTCCGCTTCGGGGACCCTACAGCCCTCCGGACTCAATATTGAGTTCAATAATTTTAGGGCCTAAACTCTCCCATGTCCGAGCCCCCTACCCAACACACCAGGCCTTGTTACCACATAGCATGCCATTACACACCCCCTGTTGTTAGTCACTAACAGTCCCCATTAACAACTATTCACCCTCCCAGCCTGATCGTTATCAACTCCTTTGTCTGTCCAACTGTCTTTCTCTCTCTTTGGGCTCCTATCATTTACTCCCTACCCCACCCACCTCCCTATTTGCTGCATTTAAACTGACATTTTCCCAGCCACCATCAGTTCTGAGGAAGGGTGACTGGACCCGAAACGTTAACTCTGTTTTTCCTTCACAGATGCTGCCAGACCTGGTGAGCTTTTCCAGCAACTTTGTTTTTGTTCCCAACAATTTACAGGAAGTGAATTGCAGCTTTTCAAAAACAACAGACTAAATGTCAAAAACCTTTAAATATTCTTTAATAAACTATTAAATCTATTATTTAATTGCACACTATGCAATATGTCATGATAATTGTTGAGTCTGTTATTTGAAATAATAGACTTTTGTTTGGGGATTATTGGGCAGTGCAATGGGTTAGCACTAGTGCATGAAAAAGATAATATATTTGGCTTATTATATTTTATGTGTGTCTAGCACATAGTTCTCCCTCAATCTCAATTAGAAATGAGAGTCAGCAACTTTTCAAAACAGCAGATCTTATCATTTTCGTAACCACAGTCAATTTCTTCATGTTGGTTCACAGTGCAATCCTTTGCGGCTTTTCTCTTTCAGCATGTGCCTGTGTAGGATTGTAAGTTAAAACTCCTTGCTATGTTTTCACTTTTCTGCAGGAGTTGAGGTGCTGTGGAAGTATTGTTGGCCTCTATTGCTGACAATATTTCAATCACATCAATGGCGTTCATTTTACCTTTCTGTGCCTGAGAATACACTTCATAATTTGCAAATATGTGAAAAGACAAAAGTGCATGCAACAGGTTTCTGGCATGCATTTGTAGCAGATGCTATTTTCTGCTCTTTACTGCAGATCCAAAGTAGGTAAAGTAGCATTTTGACTAGTCAAGTGGTTTTTGTAATGATTACCTTAACTTCAGATTAGACATTTTATTCCAACTGGCAGAGAACCACTCCTGCCACCAATGGTTTTTGTGTTACGATGCTGCTTTATTTAGGAGAAAATACTAGGTGGATCTCTCACTCAAAATCCATCAAAATTGCTTTCATAGCCACAAAGTCATGCCCTCCAATTTTCCTTGTTAATACCCTGTCCAGGCCAGCATCCAACATTAATTTTCAAATGCTAACATATTGTTGCAAAATAAGTAGATTTCAGGTTAAAAAAAATTTGAAAGTTCTTTTTGTTCGAAGATGAAGAACAACCAGAAAAGCCATCTATATTTTGATCATCTCAACAATGTTTAAGTAGCACAAAATGAAAGATTTGAAGAATATGTTAAGAAAAATCAGCAAGATTAACTCAATAGAATAAATTGCTTGTTTCTATGTTATACGTTCCGTTAAAGCAAGAATTTATGCATTCCCCTTACTAACCATGATCAGTAGGTTTTACCTGAAAGAGTTATGAATTCTTGTACCTTTGGTGTGTGTCCTATTTAAATAATTCCAACAGCAAGTGTTTGTGAGCTTTAAAAAAGTATTTATTCTAACGCACTTACACCAAAGCTAAACTGTGTCATATCAGACAGAGACACACGCACACATCAAGATTGATTATATGTCAAGTATTAAACTGTTTCAAATTATGGTTCACTCAGTCTCTGGCTTATGGTCTCTGTATCCCAACAGTCAGACCTGGTTCCATGAACAAGGTTGACTCTTCAAAGTTGATATTAGATTTTTGTAAAGGAAAGGATTCTCAGCAAGCTGGGAGGTTTTCTGCAGTTTCAGTTCATCTGAAACTGATTGACAAGAAATTCAAGTTGGAGCAGGTTCAGGGATTTATCTCTGTCATGGTCTCCAGCTTTGAAGGCATTGTTGTTAATTATCTTGGCTGCCTGGATTACTTGCAGCTAGTTTTCGCGGAACTCTATATGCAAACAGCTCCAGTTGATTTTAAAAGCACACAACAACATGGCTCTCTCATTGTGGGATTTTATACACATTTAAAGGCTTTTCCAAATAAAGGTGTGTTGTTTCTGTTGACTTTATTGTGGTTAGCACCCTTTGACAGTTTGAGACTGTCTATGGGTGAGAACTTCCCCTCCCTATGGGTGTGAATAAAGGTCATGGGCAAGTGGCAGGAAGGGCAAATAGTTGGGCAAGTTAGCACTTGAGACACCCATTTCCTTCCCTCTACCTCAGTGATAAAGTTCTGGGTAGGGAGGTCCAGAGGCAAGCTTCCTAGCCCACTCTCAATTAACACCCTGAAATGGTCAATTAATGGCCACTAAAGGGCTTCAACAATGACTGACCTGTTGCCTACGGCCATACGAGTTCAAAAGCACCTGATCATGTCTGATCTCAGAAGCTAAGCAGACTCAGGCCTAGTTGGCACTTGCATGGGAGATCGCCTGGGAATATCAGTTGCAGTAGGCTATGGGCCCTCTTGTGGTGCAGTGGTAGTGTGCCTAACCCTGAATTGTGAGGCCTGGATTCACAGCAGGTGATAAAGGTGACAGTTTTTCCAATACGGAAACCAGAGGGAAAATAACAAAAGCTGGAGATCACAGCGGGTCAGGCAGCATCCATGGAGAGACAGCAAGCTAACATTTTGAGTCTAGATGACTCTTCATCAGAGCTGAAATGAAGTGTGGGGGCAACAGCATTTATGCTGTAGTTGGTGGGGGGTGAGGGGGAGGTGTAGAATACTGGGGTAGCAAAGATATTGATAGCTCAGATTAAAAGTGATAGGAATGTGAGAATGGAGTGGCCTGCCTGCTGAGATAGTGGAGGTCTTGCTCTAATCTGGGCACAGTTAGGGTTTGGCTGCTAGCTAAGGGGTGGCCACTGGGATTTTGTCCTCTACCCTTGCCTCTGAAACTTCAAAACCTTATTCTCCCTGCACTCTCCACCCTGTGATCCCCTGGCAATCACCGTTGTAGCTCTTTGAGGCAGCTACCCTGGCCTCCAGTGATGGCTCCAGGCTTCAGAAGTTGTCAGACTCTGATTGTAATGCAGAGAAACCCACCAGTCAGCTCTTAAATGACTGAGTGGAGCTTGGTCTGTCAGACTTTTTTGCTTGTGGGGTTTAGCGGGTTAGTCACCCCTGAATACACCACACCTCATTCAGGGAGCAGTAAATCTGGCCCAATGTCTTTGTTTTTGAATGAGCCACTTAATTTGTTAATATCCTTTTGGATTTGTTTCAGGTGAGAGCATTGATTTACATCAGTCTGGAAGATTTTTTGTGGTGTTCATCTGTAAACAGAGGTATGTAAATTCGTTGGATGCTCACATTTAATCAGGTATTTGCTTGAGATTTAGAACCATCTGTAGCTTAAATGCTAAAGAGGCATATAAAATTTTGAGAGATATAGACAGAGTGGATCATGAGAATCTCTTCCCCGTGGCAGACATGGCTAAGACCTGAGGGCACAAGTTTAAGGTGCAGATCAAGTGGTTTACAGGAGATCTGAGAAAGTATTTTTTGCACCCAGAGGGTGATAGAAATATGGAACGTGCTGGCTGAGATGGTGGTGGAGGCAGATGCTCCTGCGACATTTAAGAAGCATCTGGATGAGTACATAAAATGCCGGGGCACAATCGGCTATAGACTAAGCACGGTTAAATGGGATTAGTGTAGTTTGGTGTTCATTGGTTAGCTTAGACGTGGTGGGCCGAAGGGCCAGTTTCTATGCTGTACAATTCTATGGCCATATCATATTATTTACAGCAGTAATTTTAATAATCTGCTTTTATCTAATTTTAAGAGTATTGTCTGAAAGTTCATAACATACTGGCCATGACACATTGTAGAATATATTCAATTAAATTTATACAGTTACTTGATGCGTTTGGTCATAAATCAAAAAAAAATCCCAAACCGCTGTCTGAGTATTTTAAATGACTGTACACCTTATTCCAAATTGTTCATTGTAATGGAACTTTATATTAAATAATTAATCTTCTGTAGGAACTCAATGTTGAGAAAAAAAAGTCCTGAATTTTCATTGCCAACTTTAACTTTAGAAAGGATGACTTTTATTAATCAATTGTTTTGGTACAAACTCACAATGTAATAAGTCATCAAAATCTGACATCTCTGCTTCTGTTACTGTTAATGTGTGATGAGATGCTGTTATAGTAAAATAATATCGAATCTTCCCACTTCTTGCACTTCAAAAATTACAGCAAAGTTTTCTAAGCACTTTCTTCCAGTTGAAAGTGTTTCTATAATGTGGTTGTGAGAGAATTATGTCCTTCACTCCATAAATCAGCTTGCTTCAATATGCCACCTTATCTGTCAACTCACTATCACAGTAGTGACAGAGCCTGGCACCTGATATTTCAGGTCCCCTGTTGGTGGGAACAGAGCCAGAACTTGTGGAGGGGATGGTTGCAAACATCAGCCCCTGATGATGAGTACAATTTCAAAGCACCAATTCTCACCATGGTGTTCACTAACCACAGGGAACCAAAGGGCAGGAATCCTCCTCACCCTGCAATCCCAGCGCATTTCATTGGTTTGAGAGGGGCTAGAGTTCTGAGTTTTAAAATGCCTTCAGAAACTAGATAGTTGAAGGTAGGTGGGTACTGACTGGGGAGTTTGCCATGGTTGCCCCTGGAGATCACCTTAAAAGGGTCAGCAGGGCAAAAGAGGAACTGGGCACTTTAAGGAGTGTTCTTAGAGCTGCTTAAACAGCATCAAAATGGGCATAGCACCCAGGTTTTAGATACCCCTCTGACATCATGGGAGGAAGAAAGATAATAGACAAAGCTGCAAGGGTAATATAGTGGCTACCTGTCCAGAATCAAGGTTCTAACTAGCAACGAGGGCATGACTATCAGATTTTAGTCCACACAAAGAGCAACACATAGCAGGCGGGGAGAATATGAGAATTTAAGGAAGTATGGGAGATGAAAGAAGGGCAAGAAGACAACAGAAGCCAAAATCAATTATCAAAAATGGAGCTACCTTGATATGACAAAAAACCAGTGCTGCAGGAGACTGCTACTCTCCACGCAGACTGTCACAGACATCTAGACCCTTGTCAACAAAGACCCCACATATTGCGGCACTGCTTGTTATTCTCGGCCAGTAGCCATCAAAGTCAATATGACCCTGAACTTCGTCATTTATGGCTTGTTCCAACCATCAGACTTTAGTGGCATCACAAAAAAAAACACTGCAAAGTACAGCATTTGACTGGTCACCAATGCCATTTTTATCAGGGTTGGGCTGTATGTTCATTTAATAAAACAACAACACCACAAAGACGGAAGGTATTGGAATCAGCTCCATCACTGGACTCCCCTCATACAGGGCATCATTGATTGCTCCCATTAGGCCATTAAGTCACATTGTTATGATCCCAGGTGAAGGTAATACTAGACAAGTCAGATTCCATAATGAAACCTGGCTTGACAGGCCATTGTTTTTATTTTGTTTGATTCCAGTCTCGGATAACTGTGTGGAGTTTATATTTTCTCCCCATCTGTGTGGGTTTCTGTTGGGTGTTCTGGTTTCCTCCCACTGTCCCAAAGATGTGTAGTTTTGGTGGATAGACCATGCTAATTTGCCCCATATTGTTCAGGGATGTGTGGGCTATGTGGGTCAGCCATGGGAAATGGGGTGTTACAGGGAGAAGGTAGGGAACTGGGTCTGGGTGGGATGCTCTTCAGAGTGTCAGTGCAGATTCAATGGGCCAAATGGCTTCTTTCCACACTATAGGGATTCTATGATGGTCAGTCACTGAATATATTCATACTAGGCTGCTAGTATACCTTTAACAAAAGAACATAAGTTCAAAAAGAAAACAATATGTAAGACAATTTGGAATGATCTTATTATAAACAACAAAAAGAAATATTCAACCCTTTATACCAGCAATATCCATTATTGACAACCAACCGTAAATTATTGCTCCTATCTCCACTTTAATGTTTCTTCATGTGGATGAATCCCATTGACTGGTCACTGGGAACTTGATTCTAAAAAGTGGAGGGAAATGACCTTTCATGAAGGTCATGTCTTTTTTTAAAGAAAAGTTCAGAAAGTCATTTGAAACAATGTGCTGAAGAAAGCCTTTCAATGAATCATATGACTTAAACTGAATAACTTAACAAGCTACCTGGTCAACTGTTTGCTATTTATTGTTAACTCGAGATTTTAGGAACAGAAGAGGAAAGGCCTAGGGTCATTACCAGGTTGAGTTCAGCAGAAAAAAGATCCCTACCAGCAGAACGGCAGTTTAATTAATGATGTAGAGCTGGACGAACACAGCAGGCCAAGCAGCATCAGAGGAGCAGGAAGGCTGAC
>NC_063341.1:37170050-37194812 GCF_021869965.1 Rhincodon typus | reverse complement strand
CTAGACCCTTCATCAGATGAAGGGTCTAGGCCCAAAACGTCAGCCTTTCTGCTCCTATGATGCTGCTTGGCCTGCTGTGTTCATCCAGGCCTGCACCTTGTTGTCTGGTATGGGAGGAAGTAGGTTCTGAATTCGTGAAGCACTGGCACCAAGACTGGAGAAAGTGGAATCTGTACTGCAGGGACCATCTCTACCTGAAACACTGGGGCCAGTGATCAAGTGAGCCACTTAACTTGGAAAGTTGAGAAGGGTTTAAACTTAATAGTGAGGTAAGGGAACAAATTTGTGAAAATGTGATAAACCAAAGAATAGTGAGAAATGCATTAAAATGGAAATTAATGAACAGGAAGAGATTAAGGGTACAAATCCATGAATAAATCAAAAGATAAAGCAAGAGGTTGTGGAAATAATTGAAGGATAAAATAAACAATCTGTATCTGAATGTACATAGCATTGCGTACAAAATAGATGGACTGAGAGGGCAAATAGAAAGAAATAAGTATGATCTGATAGCCATTACAGAAACATGGCCATACAGTGACATATGTCGGGACCTGAATATTGAAGGGGACAAGACATTTACATAGAATGCAGAACAGTACAGTGTAGGTATAGGCCCTTTGGCCCACCATGTCTGCGTCAACCATGATATCATTCTGAACTGATCCCATCTCCCTGCACATGGTCCATATCCATCTGTTGCCTACTGGTTAATATGTCTGTCAAAATGCCTCTTAAATATCACTGTTATATCTGCTTCTACTACTTCCCCTGGCAGCATGTTCCAGACACCCACCACCCTCTGTGTAAAAAAATTTGTCTCGCATGTTTCCTTTAAATTTTTTAAACCAGTTATGATGACTTGAAATGTTAACTCAGGGACATTCATGGCCCCTTTTAGCCCTTCTAATTCCTTGTTTAAGTTCTCTTCTGCTTCCTTTATATTCCTCCAGGGCCTTGTCTGATTTCAGTTTTCTCTAAACCTCACATATGCTTCCTTTTACATTCTGACTTAAATTTCAATACCTCTTGTCATCCAGGGTTCCCAAATCTTGCCATCCTTATCTTTCAGCCTTGTGGGAACATACTGGTCCTGAAGACTCATCAACTGGTCTTTAAAAAGTTCCCACATCTTAGATGTGAATTTACCCACAAACAGCCACCCCTTATCCTAATTTCTCCAGTTCCTGCCTTAGAAAATTTCTAAGGAGAGCATCATCATTTAGGGTTAACTAAATACATTAACGATGTTATCAAACTTAATTGTGTAAAGATATGTGGTGGATCAGAAAATTGGACAAAATATCATGATCAGCAAAGAATTAATAAGGATGAAAAGATGGATAAAGAGGGACAAATTAGATTACAAAAGAAAGCTAGCTAGAAGTATAAAAAAAGTAAAAATTTTAAAAAAGACTGTTCAGAAAGTGAAGATTGGATTTATAGAAGGTGAGTTTAATTATTAATTTAATACTACAGTTGCTGAAAATCTAAAACAAACGTAAACAATCCTCTGTTAGCATGTTTTGCGTATGTTAAATACAACTTGTTTATATTCATTCAATGGGTGTAGACCTGGTATGATGGGGATTGGTGATACTTAATCATTGGTTAAGTAGCTAAAATTGCCATTTCCTGCTGCCTCAAATGAATGGGAAATTAAATCATTAGAAACAAACTGTGAGTTTAAATCAACCTTGATATATTATACAACAGAGACACGTGTGTGGGAATGATTAAAATGCAAAGTAATTTCATCTCTGGATTCAAGTCAAAATAAATGGCTTCTGTTCCATTTTTATGCTTTATGAGATTGAATTGATGGCAGAAGTTATTTTCTTGTAATTGCTCCTACCCATTGTTCTTTACATAAATCATCCAGGAATAAGCAACAAATGATCTCAACTCAGCCAGCAACAATAATGATCAGTCATTGTATACCTGATAGCTTCCAGTCTCAAAAATTCTGGTATGGTCTCAACTGGAGTTTTGTGTCCAAAATCTGAGCACCAACTTTGGGAATGATGTGAAGGTGCATAAAGTAATGACAATAATGGTTCCAGGGTTGATGGACTTTAGTTCTGTGGATTTTGGACAAGCTGGGGGCTATTTTCCTTAGAGAAGAAAGTTGAGGGGAGGTGTGATAGAAGTGTTCAAAACAATGAGGGCTATAGATGGATTTGATGGAGAAAAACTATTCTCATCAGTGGAAGGGTCAATAACCAGTTAAAAGAAACCAAAATAAGGTGTTTGGCAAAATAACAAAAAAATGACATGACTGTTTTTTAAGTGGCAATGGTTAGGGTCTGACTGCACTCCCTAAGAATGGACGCTGATCCAATGGCTTGTGAAAGAAAATTGGATAATTACCTGAAGAGAAAACATTTTGGATACCAAAGGTCTTGTTCTTTCAGAGATTTAGCACAGATATGATGGGCTGAATGGCTTCTTTCCTTGCTGTAACAATTATATGGGCTGAATCTTGCTTTTTTTGCTCATATTGAGTTTTTTGGAGCATATCTCATCCTGAGACCTAACAGATTTCTCCGCCCTATCTTACCAAACTTGCCTTGTTAATGACCTATTATTACCCTATGGCATCTCTTACTTTCAACTTCTGTCCTAACTTACCACACACAGTTCACAGAGCAATTTGCCACTTACCAGATATCCACCAAAAGATGTCCATCCCTGGCACCGGTGCCATCTTTGAAATGCCACTATGTACCTGGGGAAGCTTTGGCAATCTAGTGTTGACCCTCACCAACAACATCATAGCACAGCATGGCTGACACCCCCTTGCATGTACAACCCCATTCTCTCATCTTAGTCACTTCTTAACCACCACACCACACACATTACTAAACACCCTCCCTAAGTCAGTGCTACCTTGTCCCCAAGGCCCACTGTAGGCTCACAGCTTCTCCTTGTCCAGTAGGGAACATCATGTACAGGCAAGCAATAGAGTGAATTCAAACATGAGCTTTTATTTACAGAAAGTAAAAGGGAACACAAACAAATTCCAATCAAGGCTGAAGTTCACCCTAACAATGCAAACCTGATTTTGGCATCATGACCAATGAGTATTTTAAAGTCTATGATTGTCTGCTGCCCCCTTCTATTGGAAGCGGATGTCAGTGAGGCTCTGTCTAGCCTGTAGTGCCTGACACAGTTAAGCTCTGTCATGGACAACGGCAGCCTGTTACTGCTCAATGTCCTTGCCTTCTTTCTCAGGAGACTGGTCCCAGTTCCTCAGCATCTAGGGCCTGCTCCAATTGCTCAAAGCACAGCACACCAGGATGATGGACTACACTCTGCCCAGAACATTCTGGAAGGCCCCTTCATACCAGTCCAAACAGTGGAACTGCATTTTCAGTAGCCCTACTGTCTACTTCACCTTGGCCCAGATCGAGATACTGGGCAGCATTAAGGTTATGCCCTGCATCAGTCAAGGGGTTGTGCAATGGTCTCAAAAGCCATGGTTGAATGGAACCCTTTCCTATTGATGAATTCCGCAGCATTGTGATATGGCTCTCTCAGTGTCATATGCGTACAATCGGTGGCACCCTTTACCTGGGAGAGTTCAGCTATGCTCCTGAATCCTACTGCCCAGGCTGCAGCACTGACCTCGTTATAGGGCAGCAAAATACAACAGTATGACCTTGCACTGATGTTATTGGTCACAATCCTGATGCATTTGTGGGTACATGATTGAGAGATGTCACACAGGTCACCTATTGCTCACTGGACAGAGCCAGTGCATAGACATTCAAGGAGGATATCATCTTCCCAGCCACTGGAAAAGGATCACATCCCCCCAATTCCTGTAGGACCACTCCAGCATCCGATAAGTTCTGTCACAGTGTCCCAGGATATAAGAAACCTGCACCTGCACCAGCACTGCACCTTGCCTCATCTCCAGGAGGTGGAGTTGGGAGGGGTGAGAAATTCAGGGCCTCCTGCACATCACCTGTACCCTGATGGGTCTTGTGGCTGCAATCTCTCCCTGAGCCGGGTGCTCCTCACACTCACCGGTGGCCTGCTGCTGCTCCCAGGCTCACCATCAGCCCTGGACTTTCTGTATTTGTTTTCACCTTCTTAGGAAGGCAGCCAAAGAGACCAGGGCCACCAGCATCAGGGCCCATCACCTTTGGTGGAAAGGAGATATAACTGGAACAGAAGGAGTGAAAGAGTTTCTTAGACGTTATTACGGTTATTGGTGGCATATGCTGCAGCTGAGGCCTGAGCACACTTCACCATACGTGAGACATACTGCACCCAGATAACAGGGGAACTTGTCCCCATTCTCCAACCACGATCAGGATCAGCAACTTGGTGAAGGTGCTGTGTTGGCAGAGTGACCACTCAATGTCATGAAGAGGCACACAGACACCTTCATACCCAGACTCACATCAACACTCAGCTTCGCACTGCATTCAGTATAGAGCACCATTACAGTTGTACAACAGATAAGGAAGTAACGCTACAAGGTCCATATATGGCCCTTGGAAGCTGGTTGAATATTGATTACCCTTCAGCCAGCATTGGCCTTGGGAAGCATCATTGCTGCTAATTTCCACATTATTGAAATGGCCAAGTTCAATTTACAATTACAAATGGCATGTTTCAAATCACCTTTGACCTCCAACCAACCGCACTGCTTATTCCCATATCTGCTTTCCCTCCCTAGCCTTAAATCCCCCACCCCTTCTGACAGTGATTACCCCACAGTCCCCACATGGATCTCCTCCTTGAACTCTCTGAAAAATCAATGGATGGACACCCAGGACTGTATTTACCCCAGGCCTCTGATCAACGTTAATATGCAGCCCCTAGACATGACTGACCAGACCCTTGACCACTGTCTTTGCAGCACCTGACTGAAACATAGGATTCCCTGACTGCTTCTGATAGCCCTAAAGGAGTGACTACTGCACATTCCCTGGACAACAGTTGGACTGTACCCATGACTATGAGCATCCCAATTTGATGACTGACCATGTCAAAGCCCTTAGCAGTGTGTAAACTGTGCCTGTGACTAATAGTACAGAGACCTCCTGACCAATAGTAGCCCACCTTGATAAGACTGAGGACTAGCTCCCCCCCCACCCATTTTCCAACACAACCATCTGGGTGAACACACGTACAGTATGATTGCCACATCGACACCCGGTACGTGCTGTAGGTGTTAGATTGACAATGCAGTGTGTTGTATACTAAGATGTTCCCCGCACCTCAGACAGGCCCCAATGACAAGCAGCCTGTCTGTGTGTTTGTGAAAAAGAGAACTGCAAAATGGCAACACTGAGAGTCTTTGGCTCTAGTGGAAGTGACAACACTCTAACAGTCATGGAACTAATTGTGCAAGCATTAAGACAGCAAGCCAGCAGCCCTGAGATGCAGCCTAGTCCAACCCTTGAGCTGGAACCCTCTCAGTGCATGCACAGTATCCTTGATACAGCCTTCCAATGCTGGCTGTCAGTGCATGGTGCAACGTAAGTCTGTGCTCCATGAGTTAGTGTATAAGACATTGCCACATGGTTGGCAGATGCCAGATACCAATGTCTGTGAGTGAGGGGTACATGTGCCTCATCCCTGTGGATTGTTCTCTGGGCTGTGGTTTGGTCCTGGGCAACATGGACATCATACAGAGCATGTGGTAAGCTGAATCCACCATATGCCCAGTTTGGCTTCCTTGGTGAGCTCTCTGACCTCTAGCTTTTTTGGTAGGTTTAGTAGGATGGGAGGCCAAAAGTTAATGAACTACATTATGCAGTTAGCAAGACACTTAGATAGCACTAAACCCTGTCAATTGACATCTCATTGCTGCCCAGTGAGAATCTTGCCACACCACTTAGAAAAAGCAGATGCAGCAAGCTGATCTTGAAGTTAAAATGGCCCCCACTGGACTTTTCATCTAATTCTGCCACACATCTTGACATAGCCCACGTCGCTCAGACCCCAAGAAGATTCCACACTATGATTGTATGATTCATTTACTGTTGCTGCTAAGAAACCAAGGAGAGTAATCAATTCCCTTTTGAAAGCTATAGAACAGGGCAAGGTCACATGAGTAAGTGAATGATCAGGAAATCAGTGAAGCTCGGGTTTTAAAAGCCTGAGACAGCCTAACAGAAATCAAAAATGCAAAATTCTCTTGCTCACTGTTTCTAATATGGCCAGTAAAAGGTCCATTGGTTTGAGAAATCTCATCCCTTTTAACCACAATTTGTTCCATGTAAAGCACTTCAGTAAAAAGTACTCTGAGAAAAGAAAACTCCACAAACATCTACATAAAACCTCATTGATGCAAATACTCAGAGCAAAATGTATTTGTAATCAAATATATTAATTCACTGCAAAAAAAATATTAACAGCAATTAGTTTCACAAGGCTAATAAAATCAGTTTTGAATCTAAATTTTATCTTTGGATCCTCTCAGCAAAAAATATCCCAAGAGAATTTTATTTTGATTGTATCATTAATGAAACTTTGGTAGAACGGCATGAAGCAAACTTGATTTAGATAGATTCCTATTTTGCATTCTGCATAAGACTCAAAGGGGAAGTCTGCCCTTAATGTGAAGAAAGAACCGGAAGAAAGTGTTTGTTGTCAAGAGATGGGAGCCAGAGTCTGTAGTGTGTTGATGTTGGAGAGAGAACCTTTCTTACATGCATTTCTCCTAACTTTTAAAGTACCTCTGCTTATTTAATTCCGATTGCTTTCAAACTACATTAGTAATTACTTATATTTAAGCTCACCTATTTTGAGGAGACATTTTCTTGTGAAAATAGATGTAACCTCATACTGCAGATCTGGCATTGCTCATCTCATTAAAGTCTGTCCCTGTTTTTTGTTATTAAATTACTAACCAACATCAATATTTTAGCATTGTTAATGCTGTAATAGTTGTTGCAAAACCAGCTCCGTTGCTGCCATTTGTTCTTGCTCCAGAAATTAAACTTCTTTCTGTCCAGTTGTTCCTTATCTGTTCTGTTTACAGTCCCACTAATAATCAACGAAAATAACAAGGTGCATGGTACTTGAAACATATTTGCAATTAAGTACAAGTTCTTGATTAGAAAAGGTTAAGGGTCAATAGTAAAAGGGTATTTTTATAGCATTTCTACTCAAATTGCTACTTTGCTTGAATCTTTTATAAGTGTTCATCCGGAGACCTGGCTAATTCCTGTTTGTTTAACTCTTTCTGTCTTTATACATGCTAACTAATCTGCTGAGAATCTCTAGTTCTTCTTTTAATCTCATCCTGTTGCTATTTTGTTGCTTGCCTTTTGAATGTGTTTTTTTTCACAATGCCATAGCGGAGATGGTTGTCATGTTTCGCATGAAATGGTAGATTTGTCTTGTCCTCTCAAGTTGACGTATTTTGAAGAAAACCATGAGTGTTATCCTGCTGTCGTAATCAATGTTTATGAATCAACATAATTTAATTGATATATCTGGCAATTTTCCATGAGTTTCAAGAGAGACAGGGGGCCGAGTTGTGGCCATCACTAAGGAGAAGTACTGGGGAAGTTGAAAGGTCTGAAGGTGAATAAATGACCTGGACTGGATAAACTACACCCCAGGATCTTGAAGGAGACAGATGAGGAGATTGTGGAGACATTGGTGATGATCTATCAGGAATCACTGAAGTCAGGGATGGTCCCAGAGGAAAGTGGCTAATGTAACACTCCTAATTAAGAAGGGAGGGAGGCAGAAGGCAGAAAACTATAGGCCAGTTACCCTGGCCTCGGTCGTTGGTAAGATTTTCAAGCCCATCATTAAGGATAAGATTGTGGGGTACTTGGAAGTGCATTGTAAAATAGGGCTGAGTCAGCATGGCTTCGTCAAGGGGAGGTCATGCCTGATAAATCTGTTTGAATTCTTTTCAGGAGGTGACAAGTAAGTTCGACAAACAAGAGCCAGAGCACATGAACTATTTGGATTTCTAGAAGGCCACTGACAAGGTGCCACATAGGACGCTGCTAAATAAGGGCCCATGTGTTCAGGGCAAGGTACTGGCATGGATAGATGATTGAGTGACTGGCGGAGGGCAAAGAGTGGGGATAAAGGGGTCTTTTTCAGGATAGCAGCTGGTGACTAGTGGAGTTCTGTAGGGGTCTGTGTTGGGACCACATCTATTCACATTATACATGCATTAATGATCTGGACAAAGGAACTGAGGTTGTTGTTGCTAAATTTACAAATGACACAAAGATAGGTGAAGGAACAGGTAATGATGAGGAAGTGGGGATGCTGCAGGAGGATTTGGACAAAGTAGGAGAGTGATCAAAAAGAGGTAGATAGAATACAATGTGGGAAAGTGTGAGGTTATACACTTTACTAAGAAGAATAGAGTTTAGACTATTTTCTAAATGGGGTAAGCCTTCGTAAATCTGAAGCACAAAGAGACTTAGGCATCTCAGTTCAAGATTCTCTTCAGAGTAACATGCAGATTCTCTTGGCAGTTAGGAAGGCAAATACAATATTAAAATTCATTTCAAGGGGGCTAGAATACAAAAGCAGAGATATACTGCAGAGCCCGTATAAGCCTTTGAGCAGACTGTAGAACTGTGAGCTGTTTTGGGCCCCATATCTAAAATGTGCTGGACCTGGAAGGGGAGGTTTATAAGAATGATCCTAGGGATGAAGGGCTTGTCTTATGAGGAGTAGTTGAGGACTGCGGATCTGTACTCAATGTAGTTTAGAAGGATGGACAGGCAGAGGACCTCTAAAACTTACAGAATACTGAGAACTCTGAATAGAGTGGACGTGGAGAAGATGTTTCCACTAGTTGGAGAGACTAGGATCTGAGGGCACAGCCTCAGGTTGAAGGAACAACTCTTTAGCACTGAGATGAGGAGAAATATCGCCAGCCGGAGTGTGGTGAATCTGTGGAACTCATTGCCTCAGAAGGCTGTGGAGGCCAAGTCATTAAGTGTCTTGAAGACAGAAGTAGATAAGTTCTTGATTAGTAAGGGGATCAGAGGTTAAGGGGAGAAAGCAGGTTGGGAAACATATCAAGCAAGATCGAATGGCGAAGCTGACCTGGTCCAATTATGCTCCTTTATCTTGAGATCTTTTAGCAATTGACTTATTCAATTGTCTAGAAAGTTGTATTCATAAATCAGTCAAAGCCTGTGCTTACATGGAGCAGAAATGTCTGTTTTTGCTGGAAGATTAAACCTCTTATCTCGAAGATGTCTGCACTGAGAACTGAACTGGCTCTCATTACACATCATGAAGATTGGAATTCTAGACTATGAATTTGAGCAGAGCTGACAAAATTTACTGATTGATAAATGATCCTCTCTGATAATAACTTTTTTCAATTAATCTTTTGTACTGGAGCAGAAATTATTTGTTACTAGAAGGAAAAACTACCAACACCAATATAAGTGCTTCATTTTGCAACGTAATCAATGGTTTTGCAACTATGAAAAGCAAAACTAGGACTGCAACGAACTCGGTTCACAAAGGTCAGTGGTGAGTAAATAAGTTCAATGTAGCAAAGTTGAAGGTGTATCTTAAATTTGTGCACAAACCCACTGAAAGATAGACTTGTATACAGTGTCCATCAGTTTTTAATGGGTGTGAATTGACAAACACAAAACTGTTAACAAGTCTTCACAAATAGACATTCAATTTGTAAGCTCATTCATTAAAATCATCAAAATAACTGACACAGAGTGCGAAAAATATCCATACTGGAACAAGAAAAGTATCTATGAGATCAAAGTCAAAAAAAACATTGATAATATAGGACAGATCTTTTTACGTAACCCATGAAACACGTGACCTGCTAAAGTTTGAAAGTGGCTCAATTGGTGCCAAAAGTAAGAGAATGCTGTTATTCTCCGCAGTGACATTCCTTGCCTTAGTTGTTAATTATGAAAATGTACCAACAAGAAAAAAAAAACAAAATTTATTAAAAGCAGATGTTTTAAAGTACAGGAGATACAGCTGGAAAGAATAAAATGGTGAATATTGGAAAAGAAATAAAGACAGTGGTCTTGGAGGTGGTTTTCTTGACTAGAGTAATACCCTATTCAGCAGAACTAAGGATTCAAGCTCACGACAGCTCAGCAAAATACTAACAGCAGTGAATCATTCAAAAAAGTTCATTAATTTAAGTGAAAAATAACGTGCCTTGGAGCTACTTTTCCATAATGTGGCTGAAATTTATTCGCATTTAATTATCAGTGAATTCACTGAACTGTTTGGATAGGACAGTGTTTTACCTTTCTCAACGTGATTTATTAAACAAGAAGATTCCAAAGTCCTGTGTTCTGTCTGGAGTCATGCGCTGGATTAACTGGACCAAACAGGGATTTGACCAAGATAAGGCTCTTTATTATTTGTTGTTTATATTAAATTTTAAATCTAGCTCTGATGGGCCATGGCTCTTTCACTTGTTTTAAAAACAAATGAATGGAGAATCTACAAATGGCTGTTTGATCCAAAATTATGATTGTAATGACTGACAATAATTACATGTATGACTTCATTCTGGAGAAATGCTCTTCAGGCCTGTGGTCTTAAATGAAACGAAAAAGCTTTGCTGATCTAATCTCAATAATCAATAAAATAAAAGTCAAGGAAAATTATTGGGTACAGTAAACAAACCACAGAATTCTCTTCCCTCCCACAATAACAATAGGGTTCACCAGTCCACACTTTCCATCCTATCGACCTCTACATCCAAAATGTCATAAGCTGCCAGTTCTGCCACTTTTGGTGGGATGCCACCACCGGATACATTTCTTCTCCCCTCCCAACGCCTTTCCACAGCCTCATGGGACCTTCCCATGCAATTAAGAAGATGCATCACTTTGTCTGTTTATCTCCTCCCTCATCTCTATCCAAGGTACCAGGTGAAGCAATAATTTACCTGCATTCCACTCAATCTAGTCTACTGTATTTGTGGCTCACAATGTGGTTTCCTCCACACTGAGGAGACGAAATGCAGGAGGGGTGATCACTTTGTAGAACATCGACATTCTGTCCATAAAACTGACCCCGAGCTTCCAGTTGCCAGTCACTTCAACACACCACTATGTTCCCTGGCCAACATGTCTCTCTCATGTCTGCTGCAGTGCTCCAGCAAGGCTCAACGCAAGCTGGAAGAACAGCATGTCATTCTCCACTTGGGAGCCTATAGCCTTCAGGACTCAGCATTCAGTTTAACAGTTTTAGAGCATGAACACCTCCTTCTATGTCTGTTACCCATCCCCACACCTCAGGGCCTGTCATGACTTGGGTTGCTTTCAGCACAGCCAACCTATTTTTACCTTCGCAAAGCCCCATTATCACCCATCTAGCTTCTCTTCTTCCCTGCTTACTACCAACAGTCACTTTGTCTGCCTATCTTTTTTATCCTCTCCACTGTTGAGCTGCGACTCCACTTATTCATTCATTTCTCTAACCCCGCCATCCCCGTGGCCCCAACTTCTGCATAAATGCCAATCTTTCCCAGAAGTCCCCACCTACTTCAAGAAGACCAGGAGCATGCCAGTGCTAAAGAAAACTCATGTAGCGTGCCTCAATGACGGCTGCACAGTGGCTCTGGCCTCCATAATTAAGAAGTGCTTTGAGATGTTAGTCATGACTCACATTAATTCCACCCTACCAAATTGCCTTGACCATTTGCAATTCACCTACCAGCACAACAGGTCCACAGCAGACAACATCTCCCTACACTCATCACTGGAACTTCTGTATAACAAAGATACTGAGGTCAGGCTTCTACGTATTGATTATACTTCTGTCTTCAACACCATAATTCCAAACCAACTCATCTCTAAATTCCAAGACCTAGGTCTTGGCTCCTTCCTCTGTAACTGGATCCGTAACTTCCTGACCCATTGACTGCAATCAATAAGGGTAGGCAACAAAGCCTTTTCCACTGTAATCATCTACAACGGTGTCCTGCAAGGCTGCGTACTCAGCCCCCTGCTATACTCCCTATACACATGCGATTCTGCGAACAAATTCCACCCCAACTCCATTTACAAGTTTACAGACGACACCAGGTAGGTTGGATCTCAAACAATGACGAAACAGAATACAGGCAAGAGCGGCATGGTGTAAATACAATAATCTCTCCATCAACATCAGCAAAATGAAGGAAATACTCATTGAATTCAGGAAGCAGGGTGGAGGGCTCGTCCCTGTCTGCATCAGTGGTGCTGAGGTGAAGATGTTGGAGAGCATCACGTTCCTGGGAGTGATGATCACCAACAATTTGGCCTACCCATGTCGATTCAACAGTCAAGAAAGCACAACAACATCTCTACTTCTTCAGGAGGCTAAGAAAATTTGGCATGTCCACAAGGGCTTTTACCAATTTTTATAGGTGAACCATAGAAAGCATCCTCTCTGGGTACATCACAGTGCAGTATGGCAACTGATCTACCCAAGACTGCAAGAAACTACAGAGAATCGTGAACATAGTCCAGTCCATCACATAAACCATCCTTCCATCCATTGACTCCATCCATATTTCCTGCTGCCTCACGAAAGCAGCCAACATAATCAAGGACACGTCCCACTTCCAACTGGTTAAACTCTCTTCCATCCTTTTCCATTGGGCAGAAGATATAAAAGTTTGAACACATGTACAAATACATTCAAGAACACCTCCTTCCCCACTGTTATCAGACTTTTGAATGGACCTTTCAAATGTTAATTCTGATCTCTCTCTCTCTACATGTTCTTTGCGGCTGTAACACTGTATTCTACACTCTGTTCTCTACCCTAATTCAATTTGTATGGTTCAATCTGCCTGTATAGCACTCAAAACAATATTTTTCACTGGTTATCAGTACATCTGACAACCATACATCATTCAATAAATCAGCTGCTAAAAGTTCTGAAGAAAGGTCCCTGGGCTCAAAATGTTAACTTTGTTTTCTCTCTGCAGATGCACCAATTTCTGTTTTTGTTTGTCTTAGAATTTGTTGTTCCATTTTAAGAAATCAATCTTCCAAACTGAACAGAGACTGAAAGTTTTATATTTCAAGGAACTGGTTTTGCTGTCACAATAGCATTGAGACTAATGACATTCAGTGTTATTTATATGTAAATGGCGTAGCAACTACAAGCAAGGATTAATGCCCAGAAATTGCTGCCCAAGATGTGTGGCTGTGCAGTTGGCGTTATTTAACAATGGCATCATATATCTATCTTTTTTCACATTCATTCATGGGATGTGGAGGTCACTGGCCAGGCAAATATTTATTGCCCATCCCTAATTTTACAGAGGGCAGTTAAGAACCAACTATATTGCTGTGAGTCTGGAGTCACACATAGGCCAGACTAGGTAAGGATGGCAGATTTCCTTCCCTAAAGGACATCAGTGAATCAGATGGCAATGGTTTCATAGTCATCATTAGATTCTTAAACACAGATTTTTATTGAATTCAAATTTTGCTATATGTCATGGCAAAATTTGAACCTGGGGTCCCAGAACATTTCCTGGGTCTCTGGATTAATTGTCTTGTGATAATACGAGGCCAATGCCTCCCCTGAAATCTACCATTGAAAGGCATTGTAGTGAACATCACTATTTTTATTTTATTTTTCTCATTTTTGATTTGGAACTGTGAATTACAGTTGAAAATTGAACTCTGACCTTTGAACAGCAGCTTGTTTATTTTAAAAAAGGAGAGAACAAAAGACTGATGTTTGCTGTTGGGAATTGGCCTGGAAAGATAATGCAGGTTTTATCACTCTAAGAACACTACAGACAGTTAAGTACAAGATGCTGTTATGCTCAGGGATTGGCAAATGGTTGGAAGTTGAATTGGCCAATCAAGGGAAGGATCAGTGCTGGCCACCCACCCACAGAGAATGTTGAAAAAGAAAGAAAAAGACATAGAACGAACTGGTGCTGACTGGGGTTTTGGACAGGCGACTGTTTTGCTTTCGAAGCTGCTGGACTGAGAATCTGTTTTATTTGGCTTTGCTCCCTTTAGCTATTCTCCAATTTTTCAGTCTCTTTTTCTCTCTCATTGTCTATCAATAACAGTGAACAGCAACAAGGCAACTTTGATTGGTAACATAGCAGAATATTCCAAGGCTCAATCTTTATTTCCTCTACTTTGAGTTGAAGTTTTACCTAACTGACCTGCTGAGTGTGTGGGATGGGGGTGAGGTTGGTGGTAGTGGCAAAAGTTGAGGGAAACCCAGAAGTGAGGAGCTCGCTGTATGCTAAGCACAGTACATCATCAATCCTTATCCAGAAGCCTGCTTCCTTGATAAGCTTGACTTACAGTCATGTGAGAAGCCGATTATTGAAGGCCACATGATAAAGAAAGTCAGCCGCTGGTGTTAGAAGGCTGGGATGAGTGATCACCGAAGCGGTCAATCCTGATGGCAAGGGAGAACAGTTTCATTTGAACAGGTTTCCCATCCTTGGGGTGCAGGACATGATTAGAGACATGGTAATGATGGGATGGTGGTGATCTGATGATGGCAGGGTGGGGGGAGGGAGGGGAAATTGGACCATAGAGTCATAGAATCTCTACAGTGTGGAAGCAGGCCATTTGGCCTATTGAGTTCACACCAACCCATTGAAAAGCATCCCACCTAGACCCACCCTATCCCCATAACCCCACATTTACCATGGCTAACCCACCTCAACTGCACATCCCTGGACACTATGGGACAATTTAGCATGGCCAACCCACCTAACCTGCACATCTTTGGACCGTGGGAGGAAACCGGAGCACCCGAAGGAAACCCACGTAGACACGGGGAGGATGTGCAAACTCCACACAGACACTTGCCCAAGGAGAGAATCAAACCCAAGTCCCTGATGCTGTGAGGCAGCAGTGTTAACCATTGAGCCACCATGCTGCCTGTGAACAGGATTGGGCAGTTGGAGGCCTGTGGTGGAAGCCAGTGGCCTCAGGGAGTGCGTGATAAAAGACCTCAAGGGAAGGCTCGAGGTCTCATGGGGATATTGGAGGTCTTATCAGGGTTTGGGAGGGGAGGGGTTGTTTGCAGATTGGGAAAGGTGATGGGGTCTGATGGACTGACAGCTTGTGGATTCAGAGATCTCCAGGGGAAGATTGGTGGGAGGTACAGATTGTGGATGACACTCAGGAAGTTACCAGGATCTAGAAGCAGGTATAAAGGCGCTTTGCTCATGAATCCATCATGAACCCTGAGAAAGCTGGTCAGCCAGATTTCAAGTTGAAAATGACAATCATGCCCACAAGCTCATGATCAACTTAAAAGTTCCAAACCGATTTTTAGCCTTAGCTAAAGCCAGATGTAGATGGATTAGAGGAGGGGAACAGAAGCAAATCTTCCAGACTTTAACACCAGATCTGACTCAAACCTGTTTTCTCCATTCATTAAAATTCAATCATTTATTTCAATTTCTTTATCAGATTTGATATTAACTCACCTCTTGTAAATTGCATTTCCTCCTTGATTCCTCCAGTACTTCTTTCTCAATCCTTCAATCTGAGTCTGAAAAGGGGCATTCCCAATTGTTGAACATGCCCATTCAGATGCCAGAAGCCCAGTTTCTCTTACAGTTGTTATCAACTCACGCTTACAAATACTTGTTACGCGTGGGAAAAATAAATCCTAAAGTTGCAATAGGTCTCGTTAACAGAAAATATTGTTCAACACTCTGCCGTGGCATGTTCTGGATCATTTTACAATACTTTCTCTGACTGGATGAAGGCATTCCAGATTATAGGTGAATCTTTGAAATAGTGAATGATTTTAGAAAAAGATGTGACATTCTGTAACATTGATTGGCACAATTAGAGAATGTGTGGAACCATAAGGTTGGAAAATTGCGCAGATAAAGGGCTTGACACGGGGTATTGTTGCTCTTCAGTGTGGCTTTCAGTCCCTGGCATTGCCTATAATATCCTATTGGAGAAATTAGATATCACAGTTCCCCCATTCCTCAGACTTGAACTGGGCAAAACAGGTTCCAAAATCCAAAAAAGCTTGTGATATTACTGAATGATTCTGGAAATGCAGCTTATGCAAAATTGAAACTGGCAATCTTTAGTTACTCAGTGAGGCAGTCTGCAAAGGTCTGCTTCAAACTGAGGTGCTAAATTGACCACATTTCAGTGTGAAATTAACAGGATATGAGTTTGTGCTGAATCAGTCTGCTTCTTCCAGTACGAGTACAACTAGAGGCGAGTGAGAAAAGGTTCTAAAATGTGAAAATATTGTCCTCTGAGGATTGGAAGAAATAGGAGTGCTTCTCTTAGTACCACAAAATAACACAGGGTTACTGTCATCCAGAGCTTTTTGCTCCCTCAGATTCACTCCAATCTCCTTAAAGGACTCCTGACAGCCTACTGTAAAATTTGCTGCAATAGCCAGCTGCTTCCTAACAACTGCTTGCCTGCGTCTTGCAGGCTTAATGTGCATAGGCTGTGTATTGCTTTAGACATAGGTCTCGCACCAGAATTAACATATGTACCGAGTAAGTGCTCTACTCTCCTGCTGCCTATTTGGAGCACAAATCCAACCCACAAAAATCCAACATGAATCCGTTCCAGTGGCTGACATGAGATTTTACTTTGAAACTACTGGACTAACAACTTGAAATGTGAACTGTTTGATACTTTTGCTTCAAGGTATTAATACCTTAATCTTTAAAAGGGTTTGCAGAAATATCATGTAAATTTGAAAGATCCCAGCGTGTCTCATGTTTATCACTGGTCTAGGTTTCACTGGCTCTGATGCCTCCTTTAGGCTGTTGCCTTTCATTTTCACGAGAGCAATCTCTTGAATCAACACCAGCATTATACACCCACCAGCTCACTGTCACAGCATGTGACATTTGGCTTCATCCCTCGATGAATCTGACCTTAGGAGATGATTGCACACTGTACAGCACCATCTGCAACTCCTAAACACTGAAGCAGTTCATGTCTAAATGTTGCAAAACATGGAAAATATTCAGAACTGCAGATGCTGGAAATCTAAAATAAAAACAGAAATTGCTGGAGAAACTCAGCCAGTGTGTTAGCATTTGCAGAGTTAAAACAGAGTTAATGTTTGGAGCCCTGTGACTCTCCTTCAGAACTGATGGTACCTTTGGAAGAGGTGTTATTTATGCTGAAGACGGGATGGAGACTGAAAAGGAGTGAGAAGAAGGTGGGAATGGAGCTCAGAGTGAGAGAACAATGGCTAGAGAGACAAAGTGATAGATAACAGTATGCTTAGGAGAAAGAAAAGCTGATAATGGTGACCAAAAGTAGGTGAATAGAGTCTTTACAGGAAACAGTGTGTGAGGATGTGTAGTCTAAGTAACTGTGAGAGTTTGTAATTGATATCGGTGGCCAGCCTATCCCCAGAAATGGAAACAGAGATGTCAAAGAAGGGAAGGAGGAGTCAGAGATGGACTCAGTGAAGATGAGAGCAGAGTTGGAAATTGGAAACAAAGTTGATAAATTTTCCCAATTCTGGACAAAAAAGGGAACTGGCACTGATGATTTCATCAATGTACCAGGGAAAGATTTGCGGATGGGGGCTAGAGTAGGGCTGGAACAAGGAATGTTTCACGTACCTCACAAAGAGGCATAACTGATGCTCATGAAGGTATCCACTTTTGACCGGAAGAAAGTGGGAGGAATTAAAGGAAAAGAAAATGTTTAAAATGAAAATGAACTTGGTCAGGTAGAGCAGGGTGGTAGTGAATGGGAAAGGTTTAGGCCTTTTCTCCAGGAAGAAACGAACAGCTTCAAGACCATCCCGGTGGGAGATGGACATAAAGTGTCAGAAGAATCACAGATATGAGCGGAAAGGGATAAGGAAAGAAAAAAAATCAAGTTGATATAGGAAGAAATGAGTTCTATTGGAAAGGAGCAGGCAGAAACAATGGGTCTGCCCGGGCAGTCCTGTTTGTAGATTTGAGAAGAAGGTACAAGTGGTCTGTGCAGGCTTGAGGGACTATGAGCTTGATGGCTGAAGTGGGGAAATCTCCTGATAATATGAGATTAGTGACCATTGTGGATATAATAGCCTGGTGTTCAATGGCAGGGTCATGGTCCAGGGCAAGTTAGAAGGAGTATCTGAGAGTTGACACTCAGCTTCCACAATGGAGAGTCAGTACTTAGACAGCAATAACACCGCCCTTGTCGGCAGGCTTAATTACAAAGTCAGAATTGGATCCGACAGCATAAAGTGCAGTCAGTTCAGAGGGAGATAGGTTCAAATGGGTGAGGGAGGCAAAGAATTTGTTACATTGACAGTTCTCAATTAGCAGGCCGAGTGCAGGTAAAATGCCATAGGGAAGGGTATAGGTGGGGGAAGAATGTTGGAGGCAGGTGAAGGGATCTGTGGGACAGGAAACGGACATTTGTTCAAAGAAATGGGCACAGAGGCAAAAGCGATGGAAAAAAATTCAACGTGACATTGTAACTGAATTCATTGGATAATATTCAAGTTTGGTCTGACAAGTGGAAAGTGACATTTGTGCTGCAAAAGTACAAGCAATGATGATCTCCTATAAGAGAGAATATAACCATCATCCCCTGACATTCATTGGCATTGCCATCTCTGAATCTCCCACTATCAACATTTTGGTGGTTACCATTGACCAGAAACTGAATTGGACTGGCCACAAAAAATACAGTGGCCAGAAGAGACTAGAAATTCTACAGCAACTAACTCCTCCTGACTCCCAAAGCCTGTCTACTATCTACAAAGCACAAGTCAGGAGTGTGATAGAATCCTCCCCACTTGACTGAAAGCTGGCCATATCAGGCTGTCCATGAGCAATTAATGCAACCTGATTTACCTTTCCAATCTTCAGTTAATAGAATTGAAAACCAGATGGAGTATGGTAATGGGCTGATACACAATGGGTATATTAGAGTGGTGTCTAATGGCTAGGATGTCTAACAAGTCCTGTAACAGGTGAGGTGTATAGTGGGTGGAGTGTATGATGGATAGATATATGATGGGGTTATGTACTAGGCAGGTTGTCAAGGAGTGGAACAGGGAGGTGTATAATGGGACATATAATCAAGAGATGTAACAGTGTGTAATGGCCTGTAATGAGGAGTTGGGGTGTGTAACAGGGTGTATATATAAAGGGGACATATATCAGAGGGCATAACGTGTGTGTAAGAACTAGACATATCTTGAACCTACTTTAAGATAACCTAGCCAAGGTAACAACACACGATGGCTAGGAGTTGGGATGGCCTTGGGTGGAGGATATGTTGGTGATTGGTGATTTTAACTGCTTAGTAACAGACTAACAGAACATATCAATGGGGGAAGAGTCATTTTGAAGCCTGGACCTTTTTACTGTAACTGTTAGATTTAGGCCTGGTTTCTGATCATAGCAGAAGAATAGCCAGAGAGGCAACAGCCCAGATTATTCTTATCAGGTGAGAGAAGCAATCTTTTCCCTCCTGACTGCAATTAAAAACAATTAAAAACTCAATTAACTTTTAGGGTTTTTTAATTGTATCAGCATTAAAACCAATCAGGGAGTGTAAGGCCCATACTATACTCAGTTCTATTGTAAAATAGCAAGCACTGTTTTACATACACCATCAGGACATGATTTGCATATTAAAAGAGTTAAAAGCCTAAAAGGGAGTGGTCATGGTCAAAGATCACTCAAGGGATCTGATTAGTTACGTACAAATTTACGTGCTCGTTTTAGTTTGGACCTATAGGTGATGATGGTAGAGTCTCCAAGTTTCTTTCCATCACATGGCTTTGACAATATCTCCTGCTCCTGTTTAGTGCTCGTTCAGAGGCAGACTACCCATTGTACCACAAGATTTCAAAACAGGGAGTAGTCTCTTTAAAAATGGAAGTGATGGAGGTGTTAACAGACATAGTAAACTTGTGACTCTCATTTTAGGCCTTACCAAATCAACCCTCTTGCAAGTGAACAGCCACATTCTCCTAATTTATTTTGTGTTGGTTGTGGACTCTCTATCACTGGATATGTTACAATAGGCCTCAGTGGGCTAAAACTATTATTCAGTAGGAGTGATGGGAACAGCGTATCATCATATTACAGGCCAGTAAATCATTATAGTGTATTGGTTACAATTCCAAGCAGAGCACTTAAAACATTTGCTCTTGGTTTGCTCTGTGCTCCTACTGCCCACTTGGACCTGATCTATTCTGGGATGAAATCCAATTTGGCTTTATCTGTGAACTGGAGACTTTGTTCAGATGGGAATCATTTACATTTGAACCTAGGAACAGCCAGAGCTCTACAGTATGTAAATGGATAATAGCCTGTGTTACTGAATCTGTCTCTCTTACTTCCTTCCTTTCGTTTTTCTTTTCTTTTTCTATTTGTTATCAAAGCTCCTTCTCATCCCCTGAAAGACTGATTCTGGTATGGTTCCAAAGCTCCCCAGCTCTCCTCCAACACCTTTTTTTAAAATGTCTAGTCATGGGTGAATCTAAACAGTGACTGTTGGCATATAGTAAATCCCAGCCACGCTGCAGAGCCTGGCAAAATATTCATTTAGTATCTCTCCCACCTCCTAGGGTTCAACACAACGATGACCTCCTTGAACTTTAAGGGGCCCTACCCTCTCTCTAGTTACCCTCTTGCTCTTAATGTATTAGTAAAATCTCTTTGGATTATCCTTAACCTTATCTGCCTATGCTAGCTCATATCTCCTCTTTGCCTTCCTGATTTCTTTCTTAGAATGCCCCTACACTATTTACATTGAGATTCAATTGAACCATGTTATCGATATCTAAAATAAGTTTCTCTTTTAATCTTGACTAGAACCTCAATATTTTTATTTATCCATTGTTCCTTAATCTTACCAGCCTTACCCTTCACTCCAACAGGAACATAATGCCTGTGAACTCTTGCCATCACCCTCTTGAATGCCTCCCACTTGTCAGACATCCTTTTACCTCCAAACAGTCCACTCCAATCAACTTTAGAAAGTTCTTGTCTCATACCATTAAAATTTGCCTTCCTCCACTTAAAAACTTTGACCTTAATGGAAGGCTCATTCTTTTGCATATTCATTTTGAAACAGATAGAATTATGATCACTAGACCCAAAGTATTCCTCCACTTTTACTTCAGTCACCTGCCCTGCCTTACTGCCCAAAAGAAGAACTAGTTTTGGTCCTTCTCTAGTAGGAGTATCCACATATTGATAAAGAAAATTTTCTTGCGTACATTTGACAAATCCATCACTATTCAAATCTTTAACAATGTGGTAGCTCCAGTCAATGTTTGGAAAATTAAAATCCTCCATTATTACAACGTTATTATGCTTACATATATCTGAGATTTCCCTACATATTTGTTTCTCTGGAGAGAAAGAAAGAAAGAAATAAAAACCTTTTGAGGGCACTTTGCTATCATGGGTGTCGGTGCATTGTATATGAAATATCACATTTGGATAAAGTTGATTAGATTTGCACTATATCTGTTTGTTTGAGTCTTTGTGTAACTGTATCAGCGTGATGTGCAACTTCATGTCTATGTAGGATGTACCATAGACCAATGTTTATATTGACAGCCTTTCAATGCTAGATGTTGGTATGACCTGCAATACAATTTTGTACTACCTAAGCACCCTGCATGTGGATTGGAAACGTGCCATGAGGATCACGAGGGGTTGGAGGTTCTTGGATGCCAATGTCTGTGTTCAAGGAATGGGTGCTACTGGTCCCCATGGATCATGCCTTGAGATATTGTTGTGTAGTAAGCAACACTGAGGCTTTTTGCCACCAGTGGTGAACTGAAGGTACCCAACTCTGACTTCAACACCAAGAATTCTCAACATCTAGTCTCCTCATCGTGGGTTGTAGGATGAGAAGCAGCATATTAGCGAGGTAAGATGTGTAATCAATAAGGTCATTAACAAGCAATAATCCCCCTTAAAAGGCAGCTCTCCTTTTCCAAATGAGCATTGCACCTAGATGCTGGAAACATGTTTAAAAAATGTAATAAGTAGCTCCTGAGGCGAGATTAACCTTGCCAATTTCTCACTCAACTGTCACACCTTCACAGTAACTCACATCACTCAGGCCTCTGTAAGATTGTACCCTTCATCCATCAAATATTTAATCTGAATGGTCACATTATACTCCATTAGATACTGTTTATAATATAGAATTTGTAACAGTAAGAATCTAGAATCTATTGCAGAAGCTGCTAGTATATAGTTCTGTCAGCTTTTATCAGATTCCAAAGAAGATAGGAGTGGGATCAGGGAGGACAGGAATTGTGAATATTGACTTAATTCCTGAATTTGCTTTGCTGTAGCTGCAAATTGTGTGAAAAGTTTAATACTCTTATTCCTTGCTTTGTTTTCCAAACTTGATTATCTCCCACTAATCCACTTTAAATTACATCTGTTACCTGTATGTTCATTCAGTTGTGTCATGGTGAAGAGTATTTTCTTCTTTGTAGAGCTCTTCTTTGCAAAACCTCCTGTTTTTATATCTTGTGTTCCGTATAACTATGTTCAAAAAGCATAATTATGTATCCAAGAACAAAAGCAGAGCCAGCTCTGTTACCGGGAATACACCACTTTCAGCTCTTCTCCAGTCTGGGCTGGAAATCCAGCTTAGAATCCCTACAGTGTGGAAACAGGCCATTCAGCCTCATGAGTCTACACCAATCTTCCAAAGAACATCCCACCCAAAACCCATCCCCCTACCCTATAATCCTGTATTTGCCATGGCTAACACACCCAGACTACACATCCCTGAATATCATGGGTAATTTAGCATGGCCAATCCACCTCACTTGCACATCTTTGGACTGAGAGGAAACCAGATCGCCCAATGGAAATCTATGTAGACAAGGGGAGAATGTGCAAACTTCACACAGACAGTTGCCCAAGATCGAATCTGAGTCCCTGGCGCTGTGAGGCAACAGTGCTAACCACTGAGCCACAGTGGCCACCCTAAAAAGATTGCAAATCTAGAAAGCTACCACAACTCCTTTCTACCTATCCATCAATCAATTTTCTGATGTTTCATGTACTTTAATATCATGAATATGAACAGTAAGCATTTATTAAGATACCCTATTCTGTATCATCTGAAAACCCCTATATTCTATACTTACTGAACTATTTTTATCTTTGCCACCAGCACTTCAAAAACAATTGTTTATGAAATGAAACCTGCCCCTGAGAAATCTGTACTAATTGTCGTCAATTGTTTGTTGTATTTTCAAATGCTTATTAATTTTCTCTCAAATTATGGATTTTTAAGAGTGTTCATTATTGTTGCTGGGAAAATTGGTCTATAGTTACCTAGTTTAACCTTTCTCCTTCTTGATGAAAGATTTTATATTGACTACTCTCCAAACCTGTGGAAGAGTTGAAAAATTGTGACTTGTGCTGTCTCTTCTCTGACTGCTATTAACAGTCGAGGCTGCATGTCATCATAACCCAGAGGCTTATCTACCTTCAGACACCAGGTCTTCTCAGAACCAATTCCATTTTTGTTCTTTCATGTGTTGCTGACAAGACCAGCACTTGTCACCCATTCCTACTTACCCTTGAGAAGGTGGTAGTGATAAGCTGCTGCCTTTTCATGTACAGCCATATATTTGACATCAATTTTTGTCAAGTACATTCAAATACATGTTTTCATTATCATTCATAAAGATGAATACAACAAATGAGGATTTGGGGTAGACAATTTTAGGATGGAGATGAGGAGACATTTCTTCACCCAAAGAGTGGTGAGCCTGTGGTATTCGTTACCACAGGAAGTAGTTGATGCCAAAACATTGAATGTATTCAAGAGGCGACAAGATATAGCACTTGGAACAAATGGGATCAAAGGCTATGGGGAGAAAGCAGGATTAGGCTATTGAGTTGGATGATCATCCATGATCATGAAGAATGGCGAAGCAGGCTCAAGGGGACAAATGGCCTCCTCCTGCTCCTTTCTTCTATGTTTCTATGTAATATAATATGTATACTTCCAATCAATTTGTTCAGAGATGTTATTACATGCCTCCAGACCAGGTGGGACTTGAGCCTAGGCTTCCTGCCTCAGAAGGAGGGACACTACTATGTGCCACAAAAGACCTCTAGTACAATATACAGATTTAAGTCCATAATCTCTGATTGCTTTTTGGGCCATGCATTGGACATGGTAGGAAGAGGAACCATTTCAAATATCCGTGCATGGCTTGGCCCTAGAGAGATAATCACATCCTTGGGGAATTAAAATTAGTTTTGTTTTCATTAAAGAATGTTAACTCCTTATACTTTCACTGCAACACCTCAAACATACTTTTATTGCTCCAGTGTGGACATGTTCCCCCTCGCTAGTTCAGGAAGAAAGGAATTCAAGCTGTGGAAAGGAAATAAGAAACATAGAGTAGGCTGAACACTTCATGGTGAACTCCTGCTTATCCTGGTCAGTAAGACAACTTTAAAAGTAAAATTTGAGAAACTTTTTTTGGGAATTCCTCTGTCAATGGGAAAAAGTTTCAACTCAGGATTCAGGTTACGATGGCAGCTCAACGACATAGATTTACATATTTAAGGAGGACTTGGCTGGTTTGAGGTAGTTATCATTATTTGCGAGCTACAATTTAAGATTGCAGTTAGCCTGATCAGGATAAGAAATAAATAGGTATGTTCCCTGCTACATCTTAACTGCCTCCCTTTCTGGGTTCCGCCCACATGAGGGAGTTAAAACCAAACCCTGTCTCTCAGCTAAAACAGTATGGAGCTGGAGGAACACAGCAGGCCAGGCTGCATCAGAGGAGCAGGAAAGCTGATGTTTCGGG